>NC_053493.1:423540987-423910987 GCF_905171775.1 Rana temporaria | reverse complement strand
ACCCAGAGGCGGAGGCATGATGGGACTTGTAGTTTTGCAACAGCTGGAGGTCCGCTGATTGCATATCCCTGAGATATATTCCCTTTGAATAGAGCTTGCCAGTCACCAGATAGCGGTAAGGAAGTCTTGTAATGGTACATTGGGTGTCCCCCCCCCCCCCACTTGGGAGCCAAGCCAAACACCTGATAGGTAGGGGCGCCTTCCAGATAGACAAGGACACCCGCTGGCTCACGGGTGGATCTCCGCTTGTCCAGGTGTCCTATGGGGGAGTTGAATGCCTGTAATACTTAGGATTCACGCTCTTCGGGAGGACTGACTTTGTGGTTTCACCCATTACCTGATCTTCAATCGGCACCCAACCAGTATGTCCTGAGGAAGCAATTGGATGCGAAACACGTTAGCCAGCAAGCATGGAGGAGTTCATGGACCTGACATTTTGAGAATTATCTACACCTCTTTTCTGCACCTTGATGGACTTTTCACTATTTCAATGGAAGGATCCATGCCTGAAATTGGGTATCTTGTGAGACATTGGTGATCAGTGGGAAGAATGTCCCTTACATTGGTGATCAGTGAGAAGAATGTTCCTTACATTGGTGATCAGTGGGAAGAATGTCCCTTACATTGGTGATCAGTGAGAAGAATGTCCCTTACATTGGTGATCAGTGAGAAGAATGTCCCTTACATTGGTGATCAGTGGGAAGAATGTCCCTTACATTGGTGATCAGTGGGAAGAATGTCCCTTACATTGGTGATCAGTGGGAAGAATGTCCCTTACATTGGTGATCAGTGAGAAGAATGTCCCTTACATTGGTGATCAGTGAGAAGAATGTTCCTTACATTGGTGATCAGTGAGAAGAATGTCCCTTACATTGGTGATCAGTGAGAAGAATGTTCCTTACATTGGTGATCAGTGAGAAGAATGTCCCTTACATTGGTGATCAGTGGGAAGAATGTCCCTTACATTGGTGATCAGTGAGAAGAATGTCCCTTACATTGGTGATCAGTGGGAAGAATGTCCCTTACATTGGTGATCAGTGGGAAGAATGTCCCTTACATTGGTGATCAGTGAGAAGAATGTCCCTTACATTGGTGATCAGTGAGAAGAATGTTCCTTACATTGGTGATCAGTGAGAAGAATGTCCCTTACATTGGTGATCAGTGAGAAGAATGTTCCTTACATTGGTGATCAGTGAGAAGAATGTCCCTTACATTGGTGATCAGTGGGAAGAATATTCCTTACATTGGTGATCAGTGAGAAGAATGTCCCTTACATTGGTGATCAGTGAGAAGAATGTCCCTTACATTGGTGATCAGTGAGAAGAATGTTCCTTACATTGGTGATCAGTGAGAAGAATGTTCCTTACATTGGTGATCAGTGGGAAGAATGTCCCTTACATTGGTGATCAGTGGGAAGAATGTCCCTTACATTGGTGATCAGTGAGAAGAATGTCCCTTACATTGGTGATCAGTGAGAAGAATGTCCCTTACATTGGTGATCAGTGAGAAGAATGTCCCTTACATTGGTGATCAGTGGGAAGAATGTCCCTTACATTGGTGATCAGTGGGAAGAATGTCCCTTACATTGGTGATCAGTGAGAAGAATGTTCCTTACATTGGTGATCAGTGAGAAGAATGTCCCTTACATTGGTGATCAGTGGGAAGAATGTTCCTTACATTGGTGATCAGTGGGAAGAATGTCCCCTTACATTGGTGATCGGTGGGAATAATGTCCCTTACATTGGTGATCAGTGAGAAGAATGTTCCTTACATTGGTGATCAGTGAGAAGAATGTCCCTTACATTGGTGATCAGTGAGAATAATGTCCCTTACATTGGTGATCAGTGGGAAGAATGTCCCTTACATTGGTGATCAGTGAGAAGAATGTCCCTTACATTGGTGATCAGTGAGAAGAATGTTCCTTACATTGGTGATCAGTGAGAAGAATGTCCCTTACATTGGTGATCAGTGAGAAGAATGTCCCTTACATTGGTGATCAGTGAGAAGAATGTCCCTTACATTGGTGATCAGTGGGAAGAATGTCCCTTACATTGGTGATCAGTGGGAAGAATGTCCCTTACATTGGTGATCAGTGAGAAGAATGTCCCTTACATTGGTGATCAGTGAGAAGAATGTCCCTTACATTGGTGATCAGTGAGAAGAATGTCCCTTACATTGGTGATCAGTGAGAAGAATGTCCCTTACATTGGTGATCAGTGAGAAGAATGTTCCTTACATTGGTGATCAGTGAGAAGAATGTCCCTTACATTGGTGATCAGTGGGAAGAATGTCCCTTACATTGGTGATCAGTGAGAAGAATGTCCCTTACATTAGTGGTCAGTGGGAAGAATGTTCCTTACATTGGTGATCAGTGGGAAGAATGTCCCTTACATTGGTGATCAGTGGGAAGAATGTCCCTTACATTGGTGATCAGTGGGAAGAATGTTCCTTACATTGGTGATCAGTGAGAAGAATGTCCCTTACATTGGTGATCAGTGAGAAGAATGTCCCTTACATTGGTGATCAGTGAGAAGAATGTCCCTTACATTGGTGATCAGGGAGAAGAATGTCTCTTACATTGGTGATCAGTGAGAAGAATGTCCCTTACATTGGTGATCAGTGAGAAGAATGTCCCTTACATTGGTGATCAGTGAGAAGAATGTCCCTTACATTGGTGATCAGTGAGAAGAATGTCCCTTACATTGGTGATCAGTGGGAAGAATGTCCCTTACATTGGTGATCAGTGAGAAGAATGTTCCTTACATTGGTGATCAGTGAGAAGAATGTCCCTTACATTGGTGATCAGTGAGAAGAATGTTCCTTACATTGGTGATCAGTGGGAAGAATGTTCCTTACATTGGTGATCAGTGAGAAGAATGTCCCTTACATTGGTGATCAGTGAGAAGAATGTCCCTTACATTGGTGATCAGTGGGAAGAATGTTCCTTACATTGGTGATCAGTGGGAAGAATGTTCCTTACATTGGTGATCAGTGAGAAGAATGTTCCTTACATTGGTGATCAGTGAGAAGAATGTCCCTTACATTGGTGATCAGTGGGAAGAATGTCCCTTACATTGGTGATCAGTGAGAAGAATGTTCCTTACATTGGTGATCACAGTTTGTTGGATTCCTTCTCATGTCTGTGTTTCTGGTCCCCTCCCCCCAGGTCTCGTCTCGCAGTTCTCCTCCAACGCGCATGATGCCCACCTCGTGTCCAATCCAAATGAATGTGTGAACAGCCGCGCTCTGTGCAACCAGTTTAGCGGCGAGCATGAACTGGTGAAAGGGGTGTTGCTGGCCGGCTTGTACCCCAATCTCATCCAGGTAAGAGGCGGGGGAAGTTGGCGACGCGCCGGGATTGGTTATATTTTACAATGAGTGACGCGTTTCGCTCTCTCTCCTCGTAGGTCAGACGTGGGCAAGTTATCCGCGGAAAGTTTCGGCCCAACAGCCTCTCATACAAGACGAAGGGCGGGCCGGTACTCCTCCACAAGAGCACCGTTAATCGGTGAGTTCGGGGGATGGGAAAGGGAAGCCCATGTCTATCGGATGGGGAAGATGTGTGCTGGTTGGTTAGAACATTGTTCTCTTTGCTGATTGGTGGGGACAGTCCCCCCAACCCAGACTGGCTCCTGGTTGTGCCTCCTCATCCGCTCGCCTTTCTAAGGCTGCTGTCCAAATCTTTTATAGAATGGAATCCAAATACGTACCGGACTGGAACCAGGGCCGCCATCAGGGGGGTACTGGCAGTACGCCTGTAAGGGGCCCGGATGGCCACCCCCCCTTTTTTTATTTTTTATTTGTAGGGGGTCCCTTTTTTTTTTTTTTTATAAAAAACATTTTTTATTTTAATTTTTTTATTTTAAAGGGCCCAGAGGTCCCCAGGGCCCCCGGATGGCAACCCCCCCTTGTTTTTTATTAAAAAAATAGAAGGGGGGGGTTGCCATCCGGGGGCCCTGGGGACCTCTGGGCCCTTTAAGAAAAAGAATAAAAAAATAAATAAAGAAATCTTTTTTATAAAAAAAAAAAATGATTTTTTTATTTCTTTTTTTATTCTTTTTCTTAAAGGGCCCAGAGGTCCCCAGGGCCCCGGATGGCAACCAAGCCTCCTAAAGTTCTCAGGGTCTCCTCGCCAGCCACAGCCAAGATGACGGGGATCCCACCCACCATCTCTGCTGGATTACCCACAAGGACCCAAAGTGGATGGGATTAGAGCCAGAAATAATGGGATATTAACCACTTCAGCCCCGGACCATTTGGCTGCCCAATGACCGGGCCGCTTTTTGCGATTCGGGCACTGCGTCGCTTTAACTGACAATTGCGCAGTCGTGCGACGTGGCTCTCAAACAAAATTGACAGCCTTTTTTTCCCCACAAATAGTTTTCTTTTGGTGGTATTTGATCACCTCTGCGGTTTTTATTTTTTTGCGCTATAAACAAAAATAGAGCGACAATTTTGAAAAAAAAAAGCAATATTTTTTACTTTTTGCTATAATAAATATCCCCCAAAAATATATAAAAAATATAATTTTTTCTTCAGTTCTACATATTTTTGGTAAAAAAATAACCCGCAATAAGTGTTTATTGATTGATTTTGTTTGCACAAAAGTTATAGCGTCTACAAAAATACGAATTATTCAAAATAAATTCCGCATCTAAGCAAATGGAACAAATTAATAAATAATATTAATAAAACGTTTTATTAACTTGTCGCGTTCCATTCGTTTAGATGCGGCATTCGTTATTTCGGATAATCCATAACTTCGGATAAATTCGTATTTGTTACGTTCGCTGACAGACAAATGTGAAAGGGAATTCCAATACCTGTCATTTAATAGCTAGATGTTATTTGTTCTGATTTTTGGGTCTTTGAATTTCCAATTTTTTTTTCAATTTACGTTTTTTTTTTTTTTTTCATTATTTCCAAATATTTTCAAATTTCAGTTTTCTAATTTACTATTTTTTTTCTAATTTCCAAATTTTTCTGATTTGTTATTTCTAAAATTGTGATTATATATATATATCTCTCACAATTTAGAAATAACAAATCAGAAAAATTTGGAAATTAGAAAAAAAATTGTAAATTAGAAAACTGAAATTTTGAAAACATTTGAAAATTAAAATAAAAAACATAAATTTCGAAAAAAAATTGGAAATATATATATATATTTAAAAATACTGCATTTGTGTTTTTTTTTTTTTCAAAAATTGTCGCTCTATTTCTGTTTATAGCTCAAAAAATAAAAACCGCAGAGGTGATCAAATACCACCAAAAGAAATCTCTATTTGTGGGGAAATAAGGACGTCAATTTTGTTTGGGAGCCACATCGCACGACCGCGCAATTGTCAGTTAAAGCGACGCAGTGCCGAATCGCAAAAAGGGTCCAGGTCCTTTACCTGCATAATGGTCCGGGGGTTAAATGGTTAGAAGTGCCCCTCTGTTGGTGTCAGTGGGAGGCATAGTGCTCCAAGGGTCAGATAAAGGAGAGCACTGGTTGGTGAAGAGATGACCCCGTGTGACACGTTTCCTTCCTCCTTTCGGCAGGGACCAGATGCATTTCCCCTCTCCATGGCTCACCTATTTCCAGGCGGTGAAGTCTACTGGCTCGGTGTTTGTGAGGGACAGCTCCATGGTGCACCCGCTGGCCATTCTCCTAATGACGGACAGCTCCATCTCCTGTCAAGGTAAGTGCACCAATCTCCCCACCGGGACTCACAGTGTGAGCTTCTAACCTGGCCGTGCTTTCCTAGACTTGGAATAAGCAGAGCCTGTGAAATGTGAATGAGTCTAGGACAGTGATGGGGAACCTTGGCACCCCCAGATGTTTTGGAACTACATTTCCCATGATGCTCATGCACGCTGCAGTGTAGTAGAGCATCATGGGAAATGTAGTTCCAAAACATCTGGGGTGCCGAGGTTCTCCATCACTGGTCTAGGAGGACAGACACGCCTCTTCACCCATCAATGACATGCAGGCTTTGATCTCCTATACCTCGGAGGTGTGACCTGTCCTGCTAATCCCTACACAGGAGCTGGGGGGAGACACTTCTGCCCCATTAGGATCCCAATGAAGACAATTGAAGAGACTCCCCATGGGATATATTCGGAATCCCGCTGTCATCTGAAGTCCACTGTGAACATCTTCAGAGTTCTTTATGTCGTTATAGTCAACTATTTGACACCCAACGTACCCTGGTGAAGTCTTAAGACGTTCACCGGAGAGTAGGTGGTAGTCAGGGCCGGACTTACCATTGGGCTTGACTGGGCTCAAGCCCATGGGCCCTGCCCAGTAGGGTGCCCTGGGCCCAATCGCAGCAACCCCCTCCCGCAATTTCGGCACCATCCCCCCCCCCCAAACAACTTCGGCGGATGGATGAAGTCCGTCCAGCGGCCATCCCTCACCACCGCCGCTCAACAACTTTGATTGGTCCTTCGGTGGATCCCTTCCCCCCACTCAAGAAGTCAGGAAGTAAGATCGTTGCGCCCACTATATCCCCCCCCCCCCCCGCAGCAACTGATAGGTCGGCCGGCTGATCCAGCCCCCCACCTCCCCCCTGAACAACTATGATCGGTCTGCGGTAACGACCCTCCCCCCCTCGCTTCTCTGCTCCAGGGGGCCCCCACCACCTTTAAGTCCTGCCCTGGTGGTAGTAGTTAAATATGTTAGGGAAGTTGGGTTGAGCATAATTCCCATCTATGGTGCCCCCCCTGCTGGTCACAAGTACTTTTGGGAGAGATTTCCTTTTTTGGGAACTTCTTTGAAAGCTCCCTTCTTTATTTGTTGTGTGGCCCTGTGTTTGTTGTGTGGCCCCAGGGCTGGACTGGGACAACAATTTGGCCCTGGACTTTATCCAGACTGGCCCACTTTGAGAGGTCTCTCCCACAGCGGCCGGACACCTCCCGCACCCCCCGGCCACCCAAGCCACCTCTCCCCCTTCACTAGCCACTAGCTGTTTTACTTTATCAGAGTAGAACGGCTGGTACTCTTTTATAGGCAGTACAAGTGGGGAAGCTAGACATTATTTCACCCGGGGGAAAAATAATCAGTTTGGTGCCCCCCCCCTCCCCCTCCCCCCCATGGGACAAGATTAGGCAGAAGTGAGAAACTCCCAGGCCGCTGTCACTGAAGCCGGCCCACTAAGCCATCGGCCCACCGGGAAACTCCCTGTAGTCCCAATGGCCAGTCCATCCCTGTGTGGCCCTGTATTTGTTGTGTGGCCCTTTTGCAGATCCCAGCATTTACCAGTGGCAGTATTTAATTTATAAAGGGCTATAGGGACAGTGAGCTCTAGCAGTCTCATGTTGCATGGCCACAGTTTCTATCTCCCTTTAGGGTGTCTTTAGCCTCCAGCCACCCTGTTGCATGTCTGCAAGGTCTGATCATCTCCCCCCAGTGTGTCTGAAAGTCTTCAATGTTATGTGTGGCCCTTTGTAGCTGCCAGGAGCCACAGTTGAGGCCCTTCACACCCTGTAAGTGGATAAGTGCTGATGAAGCCCAGTATCCGCATGCAATTGGAGGGCAGTTCCCTTTCCCCATGTCATATATGCACCTGCTGACTGGTCAGTTTATTCACACTGGGCACCATGTACAGTATCGCACAAAAGTAAGTACACCCCTCAGTCACATGTGTGTAAATCTTTTCATGTGACAACACTGAAGAAATGACACTTTGTATCTACAATGTTGTGTAGTGAGTGTACATGGGGGGGGGAGGGGTGTACACGGGGGGGGGGGTATATCTACAATGTTGTGTAGTGAATGTACAGCTTGTATAACAAATAACACAACACACAGCCATTCATGTCTAAACCGCTGGCAACAAAAGTCAGGACACCCCTAAATGAAAATGTCCAAATTGGGCCCAATTAGCCATTTTCCCTCCCCCCGGTGTCATGTGACTTGTTAGTGTTACAAGGTCTCAGGTGTGATACATTTGGAGTTATCGCTCTCACTCTCTCATACTGGTCACTGGAAGGACAACATGGCCCCTCATGGCAAAGAACTCTCTGAGGATCTGATATAAAGAATTGTGTCTCTACATAAAGATGGCCGAGGATATAAGAAGATCGCCAAGACCCGGAAACTGATCTGCAGCACGGGGGGCCGGGACCATCCAGCGGTATAACAGGACGGGTTCCCCTCCCCCCGCCTCGCCATGGTCCACCAAAGAAGTTGAGGTCACGTGATCAGCGTCATATCCAGAGGTTGTCTTTGGGAAATAGACGTATGAGTGCTGCAGAGGGTGGAGGGGTCAGCCTGTCAGTGCTCAGACCATACGCCGCACACTGCATCAAATTGGTCTGCATGGCTGTCGTCCCAGAAGGAAGACTCTTCTAAAGATGAGGCACAAGAAAGAGCCGCAAACAGTTCGCTGAAGACAAGCAGACTAAGGACATGGATTACTGGAATCGTGTCCTGTGGTCTGATGAGACAAGATAAAGGTATTTGGTGTCAGGCGTGTGTGGGGGGAGGGGCCAGGTGAGGAGGACAAAGACAAGTGTGTCTTGTCTACAGTCAGGCATGGTGGGGGGAGGGTCATGGTCTGGGGCTGCATGAGTGCTGCCGGCACTGGGGGGCTACAGATCATTGAGGGGGACCATGAATGCCAACATGTACTGTGACATACTGAAGCAGAGCATGATCCCCTCCCTTCAGAGACTGGACCGCAGGGTAGTATTCCAACATGATAACCACCCCAAACACACCTCCAAGACCACCGCTGCCTTGCTAAAGAAGCTGAGGGTAAAGGTGATGGACTGGCCAAGCATGTCTCCAGACCTAAACCCTATTGATCATCTGTGGGGGAAAGGGGGAGGAGCGCAAGGTCTCCAACATCCACCAGCTCTGTGATGTCGTCATGGGGGAGGGGGAAGAGGACTCCAGTGGTAACCTGTGAAGCTCTGGTGACCTCCATGCCCAAGAGGGTTAAAAATAATGCCGGCCACACAACATATTGACACTTTGGACATTTTCACTTAGGGGGTGTACTGACTTTTGTTGCCAGCAGTTTAGACATGAATGGCTGTGTGTTGAGTTATTTGTTATACAAGCTGTACACTCCCTACACAACATTGGAGATACAACGTGTCATTTCTTCAGTTTTGTCACATGAAAAGATAAGAAATGTCACGGAGGGGTGTACTTACTTTTGTTAGATACTGTGGGTCATGAAGAAGGCACACGGTTTTCTACAAGAAATCGTTTTTTTGTATAACTGGTTGAGTCGGGATCCTCCTGTGTGTGTCTTCCAGATTACGGGCAGCAGATGGTGGTCTTCTTGTCGGATTCGGATCTTTTGAAGCTGGAAAGCGACTCGCGGACGATCCAGCTACTCGGCGCCCTGCGGCGGGCTGTGCGCAATATGGTGGAGAGGAACCTGAGCGACCGGCTCTCCCTTCTTCCCGCCGACGAGGAGCACCAATACACGCAGCTCCTGTCCATCGTGGTGGATCTTCTGAACGGCACGGCGGATTGTTTCCGGAATCCTTCGGAGGCGGAGCAGTGATGACGCCGGGAGTTGTCTGTCTGTCTGTTGATTGGACGAACTTTTCTTTGCTTTTCAGTTGCAGAAAAAAAAGAGAGAAACCCAAATGGCTCTGCGTTGTATGCAGGGGGTGGGGGAGGGGGACTCGTCTGTCGCAGAACGTGGCATTGTGTCCCCGAAGTTGTTCCGTTTCATGTTCAGTTCTTAATGTTCTGTTGGCATTTCTATCTAATTGTTGCCTTTCGAGTTCTTAAAATTGAGAAAATTACTTTTTGTTATTTAAATTTTTTGTGTTTTCATTGTTATAAACTTTGTATTTACTGCAAAGAGTCGTCTCTTTTTATTCTGCTTCTTTAGAATTTGTCTCTCCTTTTTTTTTTTCCAGAAAAACTTTTTGTTCAGGATGAACTTGTAATTTTCTCTTCCGTTCATGGACGGACACAGCAGCATTGACCTTAGGGTTATATATCCTTCCCTTCAGGAGAGACTAGGCAGAAAAAAACAGCACTTCAAGTGTTAAAACACTTCTCTCAGTATTGCACCTCCCAGGGGGCGGGTCCCCCGGGTACATCCCCCTCTCTGCCTCATGCAGCCCCAGTTTTTTTCTGCCTAGCGTGAGGAGAAGACATGGCTCCTCTGGGCCCATGTGCTCTGGAGTTTTTCTGCAATTGTTTTCGCTTTTATTTTATTTTTCCCAGCATTTTTGGATCCTGGGATCTTCAATCAACTAGCAAACTGGGTGACAGGCTGGATCCTCGATCCTTGTAGGCCCCCCCCCCCCCCATGTTCAGCCATCGAGCGTGTGCCAGCCTTTAGCTACGCGCTGGGCCATCCACGACATGCCCCGTTGCTCCAGGGGTGGCCGGTGAGCTATACACTCCGAGGCACACATATGACCGGTCTCTATGGCCGAGTCACAGTGTGCCGGGCCGACAGCCATGCCCTACCTACTGCGGACGTTGGGTCTGTCCGGGATGCCTCCAGCCGGTGGTCGCAGGATGGGTAAGTAGTTTCCCCTTGCCTTGGCATGGTGGTTCGGCTGTTGCATTCCCGGGGAGGTCGATCACGTTATGTCAGAAGATGCAGGCCTAGCCCACACGGACAGTGAGGATGACTCTGCTTCAGGGTCAGCGCATGATAAGGAATTTGTTGGAGCTCTTATCACTGCGGTGCGGGATACTCAAAAACTTGAGGATTCGGCGGAGACATCAGAGACGCCGGTCCCTTTTGGGTTCCGCAAGCCGCCCCGCACCGCAAAAGTGTTTCCTTGTGTTCCTTATCTGGACAAATTGTTGTACAAGGAATGGGATCGGCTGCAGAAAGTTTTTGCGGTCCGTTACCCTTTTGAGGAGGATTTCCTAAAAAAGTTTATATCTCCTCTATCAGTGGACCCCCCCTGTGTCCAGACTGAACAAGGCTACCACGTTGCCTGTGGAAGGGGCTCCCGCTTTTAAGGACCCCACAGATAGGAGAGCTGAGGCTGTGGCCCGCTCCATGTTCACAGTGTTGGGGTCGGCGGTGAGACCGGTCTTGGCCGGGGCTCTAGTGTCACAGACCATTACCGAACGGGCAAAGTTCTTGCTGCAGAAGCTGGAAGCGCAGAATGCTCCTGAGCTCTGTGTGGCGGCGCTCCATCAGGGGGATTTTCTGGCCTCCTTGGATATCAAGGATGTGTACTTGCATATCCCCATATGCACAAAACGCCAGAGGTTTCTGCATTTTGCAGTTGGAGAGGACCACTTTCAATTTGTGGCCCTCCCGTTCGGCCTGGTCTCGGCACCACGAGTTTTCACCAAGGTGCTCGCTCCGATTCTGGCCCTGCTGAGGCAGCGCGGGATCGCTATCGTAGGATACCTGGACAACCTTCTTCTGAGAGCTTCCTCAAGCTCAGAGTTAGAAGAGGACGTGTCTATCACCTGTCAGACCCTCCAAGAATTTGGTTGGCTATTGAATGTCCAGAAGTCGGTTCTGGTACCGTCTCAGCGGTTGGAATACCTGGGGTTGGTCCTGGATTCCTCAGAGGCAAGGGTCTTTCTCCCAACGGAGAAATTACAGACGCTGCAATGCAGAGGTTGGTGAGTACTGGGTCTGATGGTGGCCTCCTTCTAGGCGGTTCTGTATGCTCAATTCCACACTCGAGTGTTACAGAAAGAGATTCTGTCACGTTGGGGCAAGCTCCCCTCGTCTCTGGATTACCAGATTCAGGTGAGTCGCCTGGTCAGGTCCTCCCTAGTGTGGTGGCTAACATCCCCTAAAATTCGGACCGGGAAATCGTTTCTGCTGTGCCATTGGACAGTGGTCACGACGGATGCCAGCCTCTCCGGCTGGGGGGGTGTCCAGTCAGCCCAGGGGGGTTGGACTCAGGAGGAGTCCCGCCTGCCGATCAATGTCCTGGAGCTCCGAACGATCCGGCTGTGCCTCTCCAAGTGGTCTCGGGATCTGCAGGATCCAGTCCGACTCTCCGGTGGGCCGAAAGATATGTTCTGGCTCTGTCGGCCGTGTACATTCTGGGGGTGCAGAACTGGCAGGCCGACTACCTAAGCCGCCAGATGCTAGACCAAGGAGAATGGTCGCTACACCCCGGAAGTGTTTCAAAGTCTATGCCAAAAATGGGGCACTCCAGACGTGGACCTTCTGGCGTCCCGTCTCAATCGGAAGGTGTCACTGTTCGTGGCCAGGTCAAGAGACCCGTGGGCGGACACGTCAGACGCGTTGGTGGCACCATGGGGTCCCTATCGCCTAATCTACATATTCCCTCCTCTGAAGCTTCTTCCCCGCCTGCTGCGCAGAGTGGAAGCCGAGGGAATACAAACAATCCTGATCGCCCCGGATTGGCCGCGCGGTCCCTGGTACGCGGACCTGGTGCGTCTGGTGGCAGACGTCCCTTGGTGTCTTCACCTGAGAGAAGATCTTCTGTCGCAGGGTCCTATTTTTCACCCTGCTTTACAGTTGCTGGCTTTAACGGCGTGGCTGTTGAGAGCCAGGTGCTGAAGGACTGAGGCCGGCTGGGCTCGGTGGTCTCTACCATGCTACGGGCACAGAAATCCACTTCACGGAAGTTTTACCATCGTACGTGGAAGGCCTACATCTCCATGTGTGAGGAGATGAGTTGACACCCCCGTACATACGTGATGTCCCGGATTGTGCTGTTCTTACAGCGTGGAGTGGATCAGGCTCTCGCCTTAAGTAAAGTTAAGGGTCAGATTTCGGCCTTGGCTGTTTACTTTCAGCGACCATTGGCGGTGCATTCCCTGGTGCGTACGTTTGTGCAGGGGGTTCGGCATGTGGCCCCTCCTGTGCGTCCTCCACTGCCTCAATGGGACTTGAACTTAGAGTTTTTGGTGCTTCAGGATGCTCCCTTTGAGGACATTCTGGAGGTTCTTTGTTGACTCTGTCCCAGAAGGTGTTTTTTCTGGTGGCATTTACTTCGGTCAGACGAGTATCTGAACTAGCGGCCTTGTCTTGCGAGGCTTATTTCTTGGTCATACACAATGACAAGGTGTTGCTGCGGCCGCAGCCGTCATTCCTTCCAAAGGTTGTTTCGGCTTTTCACATTAATGAGGACGTTGTTTTGCCATCCTTATGCCCTCGGCCGAAGAACCCACGTTGCATTCCTTGGACGTGGTTCGAGCCCTACGGGTGTACTTGTCGGCTACGGCTCCGTTTCGGAAGTCGGATTCACTGTTCGTGTCGGTGACTGGTCCTAAGAAGGGTCTGGCGGTCTCGTCGGCCACCATTTCTAGGTGGATCAGACAGGTCGTGCTCCAGGCCTATGCCCTAAAGGGGCGGGTGCCTCCCTTTCAGGTTACGGGGCCTTTTGACCAGAGCGATTGGTGCCTCTTGGGCTTTCCGCCATCAAGCTTCTGTTTTACAGGTGTGTAAGGCAGCGACCTGGTCGTCAGTCCACACCTTCTCAAAGTTTTACAAGGTGGATGTGAGTGCATCTTCGGATGCCTCCTTTGGCCGCAAGGTTTTACAGGCGGCGGTTTAAGGTTGAAGTTCCTCTGTTGAGGAACTCTGGTTTGTTTGGGGTGAAGCTTGGTTTGCTGTGTTTTTCCCACCCCTTGAAATTTTTGACACTCCCGACATTCCCACCGAACAAGTACCAGCTGAGCTTCATCCTCAAAAAGCAACAGTCCGAGGCGCCTGGAAGGAATGTGGATGTTCTGGACGGCACCATATACCATAGTAGGAGATTGAAGCACAACTTTGTTGTCCGCCTGCAGGGTGGATTTGATTTATATCAAGTCAATTTAAATAATAATTTTTAAAGAGAAACTGTCATCTCTGTCTCACAGAGGCTCCTCTGACCCGCTGTTGGCTCCTCCTCTGACCCGCTGTTGGCTCCTCCTCTGACCCGCTGTTGGCTCCTCCTCTGACCCGCTGTTGGCTCCTCCTCTGACCCGCTGTTGGCTCCTCCTCTGACCCGCTGTTGGCTCGCCGACAGTCCCATTCACTTTAATGGGATGGCTGGTGATGCGGCAGCGACACAAGGTAAGGGACGTGGTGGCAGCAGGTGAGTGGATGCACCATTCCTCCCACCGATACCAATGATGGGGCACCATTCCTCCCACTGATACCAATGATGGGGCACCATTCCTCCCACTGATGGGGCACCATTCCTCCCACTGATACCAATGATGGGGAACCATTCCTCCCACTGATACCAATGATGGGGCACCATTCCTCCCACTGACACCAATGATGGGACACTATTCCTCCCACTGACGGGACACTATTCCTCCCACTGACACCAATGATGGGGCACCATTCCTCCCACTGATACCAATGATGGAGCACCATTCCTCCCACTGATACCAATGATGGGGCACCATTCCTCCCACTGACACTAACAATGGGGCACTAGTCCTCCCACTAAAACCAATGATGGGGTTTTACTTATTGACAGCTGCACATTTTCTACTCCCACCAGCCAGTCTGGCACTAAAGCCTGAGGCACAGGAAACTGGCCCTTTGCTTAGAAAGTTTGGAGACCCCCTGATCTAGGCCTTGTATGGTATTGGTATGAGCATCTGTCTAGCCTATAGACGCACGTTTATTATTTGTTGGTGCTATAAAAGGTCCCACGTCTGTTGGCAGGGTCTTCTCTATTTATTCCACGCCACTGCAGATTTACAGGCGCTTCTTCTCTTCCAACCTTCACAACTCCGACCCGCCCACCATCCTTCTTTACTTACAGTGGATGCCGTTCAGACTGGGGCAGGAAAAATGGCGCCGGACCCCCAATGTTGCCCCCTCAAGTACATTTTCTGTAATATTATCTTAATATTTTTCATTTATATGTTTAGTTACCCAATTAGAGGCCAACACTATTCATGTAATCAATATTCTTACTGTACAACAAGGCCTTGAAAAAGTATTCATACCCCTTGAAATTACCCACATTTTCTCATGTTACAACCAAAAACATAAATGTATTTTATTGGGACTTTATGTGAGAGACACAAAGTGTCACATAATTGTGAAGTGGAAGGAAAACGATACAAATAAATATGTGAAAAGTGTGGGGGAGGGGCATTTGTATGGCGTCCCCCCGGAGTAAATACTTTGTATAACCCTCTTTCTCTACACGTCTTTTTGGGGGTGTCTCTACCAGCTTTGCACATCTAGAGAGGAACATTTCTGCCCATTCTTCTTCTTTGTAAAATATCTCACGCTCTGTCAGATTGGATGGAGAGCGTCTGTGATCAGCAATTTTCAAGTCTCGCCACAGATTCTCAATGGGATTTAGGTCTGGACTGTGACTGGGCCATTCTAACACATGAATAGGCTTTGATCTAAACCAGGGATATGCAATTAGCGGACCTCCAGCTGCTGCAGAACTACAAGTCCCATGAGGCATAGCAAGACTGACAGCCCTAAACATGACACGCAGAGGCATGATGGGACTTGTAGTTTTGCAACAGCTGGAGGTGCGCTAATTAGAGGGAAGAAGAAAGCCATCATACAAGCTCTGCTCGTACAGGGAAAGCACTGCACAGGCAGAGTATTGAGAGGGAAGAAGAAAGCCATCATACAAGCTCTGCTCGTGCAGTGAAAGGACTGCACAGGCAGAGTATTGAGATGGAAGAAGAAAGCAATCATACAAGCTCTGCTCGTGCGGTGAAAGCACTGCACAGGCAGAGTATTGAGAGGGAAGAAGAAAGCCATCATACAAGCTCTGCTCATGCAGGGAAAGCACTGCACAGGCAGAGTATTGAGAGGGAAGAAGAAAGCCATCATACAAGCTCTGCTCGTGCAGTGAAAGCACTGCACAAGCAGAGTAATATGTAAACTGTCGGTAAACATTTCCCATCCTGTATGCAAGGGCCAACCTGGAGATCTGCGGCAGCTTTTTTTTTTTTATTGAAAACCGCTGCAATCCCTTTTTATTACATGCAGACCAGTGGCGACCCATCCATTAGGGGGGCTGCCCCCTCAATCCATGCGCTGGCCCCTAATCTACATGCAGGGCGCCAGATGCATGGATTTAATTGTTCTTATTTAATTTTTATCTTTGAAGCACACAATTAGAGCCTGAGGCTCCAATTGGCTTAACCACCAAGGACCACCAATTGGCTTAACCACCATGGACCGCCTAACGCCGATATATGTCGGCAGAATGGCACGACTGGGCACAGGCACGTACATGTACGTCGCCTTTAAGAGCCCAGTCGTGGGTCGCAGGCTTCGCCTACGACCCGGTCCGAAGCTTCGTGACCACGGCACCCGATCGTCACCGGTGTCCCGCGATCGGTCACAAGAGCTGAAGAACGGGGAGAGGTGTGTGTAAACACACCTTCCTCATTCTTCACAGTGGCAGTGTCATTGATTGTCTGTTCCCTGATAAAGGGAAAGACGATCAATGACATCACACGTCCAGCCCCGCCCCCCTACACTTAAAAACACATATGAGGTTACACTTAACCCCTACAGCGCCCCCTAGTGGATAACTCCTAAACTGCAATTGTCATTTTCACAGTAATCAATGCATTTTTATAGCACTTTTTGCTGTGAAATGGACAATGGTCCCAAAAATGTGTCAAAATTGTCTGATTAGTCCGCCATAATGTCGCAGTAACAAAAAAAAAAAAAAATTGTTTGGGTCGCACGACCGCGCAATTGTCAGTTAAAGCGACGCAGTGCCGAATCGCAAGAAGGGGCAAAGTCCTTAACTTGCATATTGGTCCGGGTCTTAAGTGGTTAAAGAAAAAGTGGGCTCGGGCAGAGAGCCCCATACCCACACACTTGCTTCTCCTCCCAGGCCAATCAGGAAGCGAGTCCTGAGACCTGATTGGCCAGGTAGTCTTTATGCCGCGTACACACGGTCGAAAATTCCGACCAGAAAAACGGATTTTCTCTTTCGTTCATAGACGGACACAGCCTTCATTGACCTTAGGGTTATGCTTCTTCCTACCAGGAGATTTAGGCAGAATTCTACAGCACTTAAGGTGTTAAAAACTTTCCTTCATGCTGCTCCTCCCAGGGGGCGTGGCTCCCCCAGGCATAACCCACACCCTGCTTTAGCAGCCTCAGTTTGTTTTCTGCCTAACGACAGGAGGTCAAGGCTATCTCTGGAGTTCCTGGACTCTGGAGTTTTTTTCTGGCGATTTTTCTCGTTTTTTTTTATTATTTTGTTCCTGCATTTTTGAATCCTGCGATTCTTCTATCAACAGCCGACTGGGTGACAGGCTGGGTCCTCGACTCTTGTAGTCCCCCCATGTTCGGCCTTCGAGCGTGTGCCGGCCCTCAGCTCAGCTTTGGGACGTCCACGACAGGCCCCATTGCTCCAGGGGCGGCCGGGGAACTTTGGTTCTAGGGCACACATATGACCGGTCTCTATGGCTTTGTCACAGTGTGTCTGGCCGACAGCCATGCCGTTTACGGACGTTGGTTCTGTCTGGGATACCTCCAGCCGGGTAGTCGCAGGACAGGTAAGTAGTGGCCCCTTACTCAGGTAAGTGGTCTGGCTGGTGGTTTCCCTGGGGAGGTCGACTGAGGGTCCGCCCTGCTTTCCTCTCTCCCCTTCCTCTCCCTCCTTCCCCTGACTGGGTAGTGGCTGTGAAGGGGGGCCTCCTGGGTTTTCTTTGTTACCACCGGGGCCCGTGTGTTGTTAGGGGGACTGTGTTGTTACTCTGGGGGGTGCTGCTGTGTGCTGCTGTGTTCTATGAGGTAATTTTTACCTCAGACAGCGGCCATCTTGGAAATCTCCTTGGTAACGCTGTGATTCTTTTCTGAGGTAACAGACAAAGCAGTCAGGGCTGCTGTGTTCTATGAGGTAATTTTTACCTCAGACAGCGGCCATCTTGGAAATCTCCTTGGTAACGCTGTGATTCTTTTCTGAGGTAACAGACAAAGCAGTCAGGGCTGCTGTGTTCTATGAGGTAATTTTTACCTCAGACAGCGGCCGTCTTGGAAATCTCCTTGGTAACGCTGTGATTCTTTTCTGAGGTAACAAAGCAGTCAGTGCTGCTGTGTTCTATGAGGTAATTTTTACCTCAGACAGCGGCCGTCTTGGAAATCTCCTTGGTAACGATGTGATTCTTCCCTGAGATGACTCGGCACAGCCTCTGGTCAGTTTTAGTGCTGTTACAGTTTTAGTGCTGTGAATCTTCCATGAGGTGAATACACATCACAGTCAGCACATCAGAGCACACCTGAGGTTTTTCAGCTCCCTCTGCAGCTGGGTGGGGTGGTGAATACCGGGGGCCCCCATGCTCTGCAATAGCAGCAAGGAGGTGACCAGTGGGTTTTTTTTTTGTCCTGCCTTGCAGGGTGGGTGACTCAGCGCTGACACTATGGAACTCAAGCTATGCCTGAGTTAACCCTTACCGCCCCTCCCCCTGCCACATCTGTTATGTTGGCTGTCCTGGGTTTCTTGCCAGGTTTGAAGCAGCTAGTGCCCGGATGGGGGGTAAAAAAGCGCCCCCTCCCTGAGCCTGCTTCTGGGGATGACACAGAATCGCTGTTTTTTTCTGGTTCTGTTATGTCAGAGGCTGCGGGTTTTAACCCTTATGGATAGTGAGGATGACTCTGCTGCAGTCAGTTGCTGGCAAGAATTTGTTGGAGCTCTTGTTTCTGCGGTGCGTGAGACTCTAAAAATTGAGGATGTGGCGGAGACACCTCCGTGTCAGTACCAGCAGACTACCACGCATCGCTGAAGTGTTTCCTTGTGTTCCTTATTTGGACTATATGTTATACAAGGAATGGGATGCACCGCAAAAAGTTTGTCAAAAAACTTTGCAACCCGTTACCCCCTTGAGGGGGGCTTTAAAAAAAAAAAAAAAGTAGGTCTCTCCTCCGCCAGTGGACCCCCCTGTGTCCAGACTGCGCAAGGCCACCACATTGCCTGTGGAAGGGGCTCCTGCATTTTAGGATCCCGCTGATAGGAGAGTGGAGGCCGTGGCCCGCTCCCTATTCACGGTGGTGGGTTCGGCGGTGAGGCCGGCTCTGGCCGGGGCCCTGGCAGGCCCCGACTAAAAGGGCGAAGCTCCTGCTGCAGGAGCTGGAAGAAGGACCTCTAAGGTGGCCTTGGTGATCACCGTTAAGGGTGAACGGTCCTTTTGGGTCTTCCCTGACTGGCATCATTGAGGATGCCACAGGTGGTAAGCGCATGCTGTTCCCACGGTTTGGGAAGGGCTAGGGACCTCGCCCTGTGCAAGGACCCTCCTTGCCTACCTCCGAGCGTTTTTTCGCTCGCCCTGTGCGGTGGGGGTAGGTCTACATGGTGCTTGAATCCCCGCTGCGGGGTAGCAGCGCACCGGATACCGCATGCCTAACAAGTCTGCGGACATACCTGCTTCCGCCTGAAGGTCTGCTCCCGCCCGTGTCTCGGGTGGGAGACTGGCTTCGCATTGCGAAGTGTTTTCCTTGGGGTACAAGATTGAGTTTCTCTCTTGTCTGCCAAACAGGTTTTTTCCCTCCGGCGTCTGGCCTCCTCCGGTTCGCCGGTTGACTCCGTCAGGGGCTGTCCAGAATCTTCTGGTCAGGGGAGTGATTGTGCCAGTTCCCTCGTTGGAACGGTCTCGGGGTTTTACTCCATTCTGTTTGTGTCCCCATGGAGGATGGGGCCCGGTCGATCCTGGGCCTCAAGTCCCTCGTTTTGTTTTTGTCAGGTTTTTCTGGCATCCTTGGATGTCATGAACGTGTACCTGCATATCCTCAAACCACCAGAGATTCTGTGCTTTGCGGTCGGGGGGGACCATTTTCAATGGTGTCCTTCCCATTCGGCGGGTTTTCGCCAAGGTGCTCGTACCGATACTGGCCCGGCTGTGACAGCGGGGGTTTGTTATCATGGGATGTCTGGACGACATTCTCCTACGAGCTTCTTCGAGCTCTGCATTGGTGGAGCCGTGTCTATCACGTGTCAGGCTCTCCGAGTGTTCGGCTGGTTTCTGGATTGTCCTGAAATCAGGGTTGATTCCGTCTCAGGGATACCTGGGTCTGGTCCTGGATTCCTCCGGGGCGGGAGTGTTTTTCTCCTAGCGGAAAAACTTCAGACTCTGCTATCTGCTGTGCAGCAGTTGCCGACCCAGAAGCGGTCATCTCTGCGATTCTGCAGGAAGGTTCTGGGTCAGTTGGTAGCCTCTTTTGAGGCGGTTCCGTATGCCCAATTCCACGCCAGGGTACTACGGAGGGAACTGCTGTCACGATGGGACTAGCTTCCGTCATCTCTGGATTACCAGATTCAGTTGAGTCATCTGATCATGTCTCCCCTGGTATGGTGGCTGGCGTTTCCGGTGCTTCGGGCCGGAAAGTCATTTTTCTGCAGGCCACTGGACAGTGGTCACGACGGTTGGGGAGGGGCGCTTGGGGCACCCAGTCAGCCCAGGGGCACTGGACTCAGGTGGAGTCCTGCCTACTGATCAACGTTCTGGAGCTCCGAGCAATCAAGCTTTGCCTTACCAGGTGGTCCCTGGATCTACAGGGCCGACCGGTCAGGATCCTGTCCGATAACACCACGTCAGTGGCGTAGGTTGATCATCAGGGAGGCACACGGAGTTCTGTTGCAGCGACGGGGGTCGCGCGCATCCTTTCGGTGGGCCGAAGGGTCCGTTCCGGCTCTATCGGCCGGGTACATTCCGGGAATACGGAATTGGCTAGCCGACTACCTAAGTCGCACTGCACTGGGCCAAGGAGAGTGGTCTCTCCACCCGCAGGTGTTTCGGGGTCTGTGCCGAAAGTGGGGCACTCCGGACGTGGACCTTCTAGCGTCCCGTCTCTATATCGGTAGGTGCCACGGTTCGTGGCCAGGTTTAAGGACCCGTGGGCGGACGCGTCAGGCGCGTTGGTGGCTCCTTGGGGTCGCTGTCGCCTACTTTACACCTTCCCTCCTCGGAAGCTTCTTCCTCGCCTGCTGCGCAGAGTAGAAGCTGTAGGGATTCTATCGGTCCTGATTGCCCCAGATTGGCCGCGTCGCTTCTGGTACGCGGACCAGGTGCGTCTGCTGGCAGACGCCCCCTAGCGTCTTCCCCTGGGAATTGATTTTCTGTTACAGGGTCCAATCTTCCACCCTGTTTCACAGCCACCGGCCTTAGCGGCGTGGCTGTTGAGAGCCAGGGGCTTAAGGACCGAGGCCTATTGGGCTCGGTGGTCTCTACCGTGCTGCCTGCACGGAGGTCTACCTCACGTAGGTTTTTTCCTCATACATGGAAGGCCTACTTCTCTGTGTGTGGGGAGATGAACTGGCACTCTCGTACATGCGTTGTGTACAGGATTCTGCTGTCTTTGCAGCAGGGAGTGGTTCAGGCTCTCGCCTTACGTACGGTTAGGAGCCAGATTTCTGCTCTGGCTGTTACTTGCAGCGACCCTTGGCATAGCACTCATGGGTGCGTGTGTTGGGTCAGGGGGTCTGGCAGGTGGCCGCTCCGGTGCGCCCTCCATTACCCCCATGGGACTTGAATTTAGTCCTTTCAGTGCTTCGGGATGCTCCCTTTGAGGACATTCGGGAGGTTTTTTGTTTTATTGTCACAAAAGGTGATTTTATTTCTGGTAGCAATTACCTCGATCAGACGGGTGTCTGTCTGTTCTGGCGGCCTTGTCTTGCAAGGCTCCCTGCTTGGTCATCCGTAAGGACGAGGTGGTGCTGCGGCCGCAGCCGTTTTTTTCTCCCTAAGGTCGTTTCGGCTTTTCACTTGGATGTGGACATTGTTCTTCCATCCTTATGTCCTCAGCCGAAGAACCCGAAGGAGGCCACTTTACATTCTTTGGATGTGGTTCGGGCCCTTCGAGTTTACTTGTCGGCGACAGCTCCGTTCCGGATGTCGGACTCGCTGTTCGTGTCTGTGTCCGGTCCCAGTAAGGGCCTGGCAGTTTCGTCGGCCACCATTTCCAGGTGGATCCGACGGATTGTGCTTCAGGCCTACGCCCTGAAGGGGCAGGCGCCTCCCTTTCGGGTCACGGCGCATTCGACCAGGGCGATCGGGGCCTCTTGGGCTTCCGACACCAAGCCTCTGTGTTACTGGTGTGTAAGGCTGCGACCTGGTCGTCGGTCCACGCTTTTTCAAAGTTTTATATGGTGGATGTGAGTGCATCTTCGGATGCCTCCATTGGCCGCAGGGTGTTACAGGCGGCAGTTTAAGGTTGGAGTTCCTCCGTTGAGTAACTCCGGTTTTTGTTTGGGGTGTAACCTGTTTTTGCTGTGTTATTTTTCCCACCCCTCGAATTTTTTTGACACTGCTTGGGGACGTCCCTAAGGTCAATGAAGGCTGTGTCCGTCTATGAACGAAAGAGAAAAAAGGATTTTTGTACTCACCGTAAAATCCATTTCTCTGAGTTCATAGACGGACACAGCACCCACCCCTCCTTTGTTTGTACTGCTTGTTACGAACTGAGGCTGCTAAAGCAGGGTGTGGGTTATGCCTGGGGGAGCCACGCCCCCTGGGAGGAGCAGCATGAAGGAAAGTTTTTAACACCTTAAGTGCTGTAGAATTCTGCCTAAATCTCCTGGTAGGAAGAAGCATAACCCTAAGGTCAATGAAGGCTGTGTCCGTCTATGAACTCAGAGAAATGGATTTTACGGTGAGTACAAAAATCCTTTTTTTTCCCCCCCCGACGGAATGTTGGTTCAAACTTGTGTTGCATACACACGGTCACACAAATCTTGTCAGAAATTGTGAACGTCAAGAACGCGGTGACGTACGACAAGCCGAGATCACTGAAGTTCAATAGGCAGTTCAGCTCTTCTGCTTGATTCTGAGCATGCCTGGCTTCTTGTGCGTCGGCATTGCATACAGACGATCGGAATTTCCGACAAGAAGTTTTCTTGTCGGAAAAATTGAGAACCAGCTCTCAAATTTTTGTGGTCGGAAATTCCAACAGAAAATGTCCGATGGAGCCTACACACGGTCGGAATTTCCGACCAAAAGCTCACATCGAACTTGTGTCGGAATTTCCGATTGTGTGTACGCGGCATTAGACTCATTGGCTTGCTTGGGGCACGGATCGCCGCTGCCGTTTCCCGCAGGAGTGGGGGCACCGTTTGCCACCGTCTGTCCATCCCCCGCATGTGGGAGATGGACAGTGGTAATCAGTGCCTCCACTTGCCGCCGCACCTTTAAATATGGAGCACCAGCTACCACTAGTGCAGACACTGCGCCAGCCTCCTTTTACTCTGAAATAGAAACTGGCGTGGGTGGCGTAGATAGGTCTGTTGGCTTCATTGAATGTGGAACGCCCATTATTATGATGTGGAAACCTTGGTTAAAGCCCCCCTAATGACTTTCTGGCTATAGAGGACATGACCAGCTTGGTCTCTAAATTATTAACTTACATTTACTGGTTTCATCAAGTTTTCCTCAAAACAGACATTGACAGAAGGTAACTTTTCCATCGAGCATCAGTCAGTAAAAAGGTGAGGGGAGGTAAAGCAGAACTATAAACACACATCTGCTGGGGGAGCCACACCCCAAGGGGGATGAAAGTGTCAACGAGATGGGCCCATTTCTGCTCAATCCCGAATTTTTCCGGAGGAAACTGAAACATTACACCACTGCAATCTTGTAACATTTTAACATCATTTTATTAGAAACCATGCAACATATTTTAATATATATATAAAAATACAGAAGTGCAATAAGAACTTTGTGTAGGTACAGAGGGAGGGGGTATGGTACTGTTCTATTCTGCGCCCCTGTTGCCTACGCCTTCCCCCTCCCCCTGACCGTCTATCCCCCACAATCCTGCTTCATCGGAGAGCTCATCATTTACACGTCAGTCTTTAGTGTCATGTCACAGCACATAAAAATGTTAGTTCAAACCACAACGATACAAAGCAACATCTTTTTATTTCATTTCTAAATGTCTTGGGAGAGACATTTCCGTAAGCTGCAGATGACGTGGAAGTTTGTTCTTTTTCTCGCATAAAAAGGAAGATAGACATCCCCCCCCCTCCTCCCCCTCCCATTTGGGGACTTATCATGGCACGCGGGCATCTATGAACCTTCCCGTCAAAAAACACCCTTAAAAACAAACCGTCGATCGGCAAATATTTCATATAACGTGCAATAACCAAAAGACGTCATAGCCAGGAGCGCCGGGCCGGCACCGCGGGACTCCTTTCCTGGCTTCTCACCCCCGTCTAAACCCCCTAAAAAAAAAAAAAAAACGGAAGTCGCCCCCCACGGAGAACCCCGAGCTGGGATTGAGGGACCTCTGTCTATAGAGAGCCAGCCGGTCCGAGGTGCCGCGTCGCTCCCGTTAAGTCACATACTCATAACTTTCGTAAATCAACTTTCTTCTGCCCAAATTTACCCTTCAATGAAGTTAAAAATAAAAGAAACGAAAAAACAAAAAAAACAGTCACAAGCGCTCGATATGTTAAGCAGCGTCATAGATGTAGGAAAGGCCAGTAGATGACTACGGAACGTGGACATCATGGAAGCTTTGCAGAAATGGTAGCACACGAAATTGCGCACAAATGTAATAAAGGAGTCCTGGAATTCTAGTTAAGACGAGTCTACGGCATGTGTGCATGTGTGTCATTTATATATATATATATATATATATATAATATACTTAACATTTATTATTAATATTAAATAATAACACAGGAACACAAGTCTCCAACAGGGCTGGTTGTGTCACAGAGCGAATGACGTGACCGGACCGGTGACAACCACCTTCTTCCTGGTCTCTGGCTGGGTGATGGACCGATCGTGTCTCGAGAAAGTCTGCTGTTCAGCAATGTTTTTTTTTTCTCCCCGCAGAAGCATGCAATCTACAGATTGTCGACATTTCTTTGCAGAACGTTATTTCACTTCCTCCCCGGAGCTCCACCCTGTACGATTCAGAAAAGGCCAAAGAAAATCGAACAAAGAATACCTCTCGGTTTGTAATCTGTTACCATTGGTCTGACATGCTCAATGTGCACTACCAGAAGATTACACTGCTAAAAAACAAAACAAAAAAAAAAAAACATTCATAGAAAGCATCTATAGATATAAAAAAAAAAAATATATAAAGACACACAATACACGAGAGCCCATCTTCCGGAAACGCCATGTCTGTCGCCCCATCACGGTAGCCAGACACCAGGTGGAGAGAGGCTTGGCGGACTGGGTCACCTCTTAGAAAGTGCAGAGCGTTTACTGGTGGGAGCGCGAGGGGCTCCTGGGTTTAGGGTAGCGGGAGATCGGAGACCCCTGGTGGAGGACTAGTCAGCAGTGGAGAAGTGGAGTCGGCAGGAACAGGTCCTCAGTATGATGAGTTATAGGTGGAGTGGAAGGGGTGTGGATGGAAATGCTGCGTAGGGAACGCAGACGCCATTCTCCGTGGTCCATCTCTCGCCGGCGGGGGGCCCAACCTCACATCAATCTGCAGTAAAACAGTGTGACGATTTCGGATGGAGAACAAGTGGGAAGGACAGATGTGGGAGTTGTACAGGGAGGAGATCAGACAATGAGACAAGATGGGAGACGACACCACAAATTCATCATTAGATGCCTGGAAAATAAAAGCATTTCTTGCTCAGATATCAATTACATTGCTGACATAAGCCTTGCTCTCCACCCCCCAACAACGGCAGCGGGGTCCTTTATATCGAGTGGCATAGTCTTAAGACCTCCTTCACACAGGGCGGACGACTGCAGCTATGATCCGCTTGCTCAGCGCTGGGATCTCTCTGCAGATTCCCGCTGAGCAGGCGCACGGTCTGTGTCTGCTCCGCTCATGCAGAGCGGACACAGACACCTCTCTAAAAAACAGATTGAATGCCCGTTTACACCCGACTGCCATCCTGTCCACCAGATGGTTAACGCATCCCCAGCAGTCTGTTTTTGGTAGATCAGATGTAGGCGGGTGTAAATCGACACATGTCCATTTACAGCCGCCATTCCATAGGGAAGAATGGAGGTTCTGGTCAGGTCTGCCAAGGAAAAAAAAACGGAGTGGCAGACCCGATCGGAACATCCGTGTAAAAAAAGCCTTAGAGACTGGTTTTGGATGTAAAATAATATTTCTACAGCACCCTAGATTTAGGATATCACCCATGGCGTAGCTGTGGCTCACCCACATTTAAACAAACATGGCTGTCCAAACTGGGTCCCCCGAGGGCCAGGATCCTTCCAGTACTCACCCCACCATAGCCAATGCTAAAAGAATACCTGCATCAGAACTTGTAGGGGCCACTGCTGATATCTTCTTCTAAAAATGTGCTCCCATCTGCTTTCATGCTGATCCAATGACTTCAATGATGGCCAATAAATAAGTAAACAAAGCCAGGAGGCAACCAACATCTTCAGAGGGCCATCAGCAATGGCAGCCTAAAATTATAGGAATCCCTTAAAGTGTGTCTCTCCCCCCCCCCCCCCCTTCAAATATGCAGTGCGACTGTTTTGGTCTAGGGCAGCCCCAGATGTTTTGGAACTACATTTCCCATGATGCCCATCACCTACACTGCAGAGCATCATGGGAAATGTAGCTCCAAAACATCTGGGGTGTCAAGGTTTGCCATCATGGGTCTAGGGGCATGGTCTTCAAACTACGGCCCTCCAGTTGTTCAGGAACTACAATTCCCATCATGCCTAGTCATGTCTGTGAATGTCAGTGTGTTACAATACCTCATGGGATGTGTAGTTCTACAACAGCTGGAGGGCCGTAGTTTGAGGATCCCTGGTCTAGGGGGATTAGATAGCCGAGATATACTCACCTAATCCGCCAATCTTCACAGTGCAAGACTAGTCCCCTGCCACTACATTTCCCATGATGCTCATCTACGCTGCAGAGCATCATGGGAAATGTAGCTCTAAAACATATGGGCTATACCCCGCACTCTACCGCAGTAAAGATACACTGAGAAGGGGGATAAGGGGACATCTTGTTACACCCATCGGAGATTTGCATTTTACACTTTTTAATAGTAAAACGGAGTTGATATAGTGAAATACAGAACTTACAACTCCATGTTCTATGTTTACATGTTGAATTTTAAAAGCAGAAAACTCCTGTCCGATTAAAAAGCCTACGAGATTAGCATTAGGCTTTTAAAATTCAACATGTAAAACAGTCAGACGAAGTTTTAAAGTGGAGGTCCACACTAAAAAAAATAAAATAAAAAGACCCCCAAAAAATTTGCAAAAAAAATAAAAGAATTAAGGACACTGGCGATTGCCAGCTCCACTATTCACTGGTTGTTAAGGACACTGGCGATTGCCAGCTCCACTATTCACTGGTTGTTAAGGACACTGGCGATTGCCAGCTCCACTATTCACTGGTTGTTAAGGACACTGGCGATTGCCAGCTCTACTATTCACTGGTTGTTAAGGACACTGGCGATTGCCAGCTCCACTATTCACTGGTTGTTCGGGACACTGGCGAGTGCCAGCTCTACTATTCACTGGTTAAGGACACTGACAGGTGCTGGCTCTACTATTCACTGGTTGTTAAGTGCCCACCCCCCTGCCAGTGCCATATCTCAGTGCCCGCCCCCTGCCAGTGCCATATCTCAGTGCCCGCCCCCCTGCCATTGCCATATCTCAGTGCCAGCCCCCCTGCCATTGCCATATCTCAGTGCCAGCCCCCCTGCCATCGCCATATCTCAGTGCCAGCCCCCCTGCCATCGCCATATCTCAGTGTCCTCCATCTGTCAGTGCTCATCAGTGCTACCCAATCTGTATTGTGCTTTGAGAAACTGTCACATGACATTAAAAAAGTATCGGTACTTGTACTTGGTCTTAAAGTGGTATCGGGACAACCCTATTAGGTATTGCTGCTGTGCGTTCTACAATTCTACCTTCTGTGTCTGTGAAAGTTCTTCAGGGGCAGGAAAACTGGACTCCCACCCATCAGGTATTGCGGCTGTGACTTGTTCTAGTCTGACGTAACACGTCCGTGTCTCTGCTCCTGAGGAACTTTTACTAAGACCCCATTACACACTATTAGATTTTCTGCAAATTTTTGTCTTCAGAGTTACCAAAACCATATAATAGAGGTCAAACCTTATGAGTTTCAATTTGCATGCAATCAGGCTTGCCCTTACACTACATGGTTTTGTTAAATCTGAAGACAAAAATCTGCAGAAAATCTAATGGTGTGTATGGGGGGTCCAACTCTCGCCTATCACTGCTTCTATCTAGCACATTAGCCCAGTGCGATTCTTACTTGTCTCTGGTATGACAGCATTGAAGCTCTGGATTTCCCTTTGGTTGTCATCTACAGGAAGAGTCTCCTCCACCGCATTTTCCCGTGTGTCTGCCGCTGTAACCTCTGTAGGTGTCACTAGGTCCACGTTCTGTGAAGGTACCAGTGGCTCCCCCTCGTTTTCCTGTACAAAAAAAAAAAAAAAGGAAAAAAAATAAATAAAATCAATGTCTTACTTCATTGCATCTTTTAGAACAGGAGCGGGAAATGTCAACATATCACTCCAAACACCGGTGTGAGCGAGATTCTCACTTTTGTGCTGTCCTGAGGCTTTGTTACTTCTGTCTTCTTCGAATTCACTTCAGATTTGCCATCGGCAACACCTAAGAAGAATGATAGAAGAGGAGGAGGTGTAAAATAGGGCTTCAAAGAACCACTACATATAGTGAAAAATATTATATTCTTTAACCGTATGATGGCGGTTAACCTTTTTTGTGGCCAGAGACATTTTTGCATTTTGTTTTCCACGCATTTAAAAAAGATATTTTTACGCCTGAAGATTTCATAAAACCTCCAAATATTTTCTGAACACAGACACCCAGAGAATAAAATAGTGGTAGTTGCATTTTTTTGTGTCACATTACTGCAAAAGTCTAGGGGAAAAAAAAAACCCACACTAAAAAGTGGCACACTCTAGGGCAGTGGTTCTCAACCTGGGGTCGGGACCCCCTCGGGGGTCGAATGATGATTTGCCAGGGGTCACCAAATCCTTGGCTGTTGCTGAAGCCCACGCCTCTCCCCGATCTTTTTTGCAGCCGCCCAGCAGAGCTGTGCATGGAGTCTGTGGCCGCCCAGCTGGGCTGTTTCTAGAGCCCGCGGCCGCCCACTCAGCCTCTTCGCAGCCGCCTATTTAGTTCACGGCATGGCTGGGGAGCAGAGACTAGAGGTCAGCTGACTGGTGAGGAATGTGAAAGGGGAGGGGCTGGAGGAGACCCCATCTCCTGATTTCAGCATAGGTGTCACTGCTACGAGACACCACAAAGTCAGAGACAGTGTGAAACCAGAGACACATTGAGTAAACACTACCTGCGATTATAGTTGCCATTAAATATCCCCACTACAGTTCTCAGATCAGCAGATGACCTTGATTGAACAAGAGCACCTAATTTGGCTGATCAGTACTCTCCCCAGCACTGCCACTGATCGCCCCCCTCCCCCCACCAGCAATGCCACTCATCCCATTTCCCCCACCCCCCACCAAGGAGTTGAGAAATGTTATTAAGGGGTCACGGCACTAGCAAGGTTGAGAACCACTGCTCTAGGGGCATCGGCCAGGCATGCTACCGTGTTCCCCAGGAAGGAAAGCAAGACCTTCCCCCGAAGGAAAAGCGAGACCTGCCCCCGATGGAAAAGCGAGACCTGCCCCCGATGGAAAAGCGAGACCTGCCCCCGATGGAAAAGCGAGACCTGCCCCCGAAGGAAAAGCGAGACCTGCCCCCGAAGGAAAAGCGAGACCTGCCCCCGAAGGAAAAGCGAGACCTGCCCCCGAAGGAAATCGAGGCCTGGGAAAATAAGACATACCCTGATTTTTCAGGAGGACTGGAAAATAAGACCTACCCCGGAAAAATAAAACCTACCCCGGAAAAATAAAATAGGGGATAGTTTTATTGCATTTTTATTAATATTATTAATTTTTTTTACTACCTACTAATGGCGGCGATCAGCGATTTTTTTCGTGACTGCGCCATTATGACGGACACTTCTGACACATTTTTGGGACCATTGTAATTTTCACAGCAAAAAATGCATTTAAAATGCACCGATTACTGTGAAAATGACAATTGCAGTTTGGGAGTTAACCACAAGGGGGCGCTGAAGGGGTTATGTATGAACTAATATGCGTTTCTAACTGTAGGGGGGTTTGGCTGTAGGTGTGGCATCATCGATTGTGTATCCCTAAAAAAGGAATCACGCGATCGATGACGCCGCCACAGTGAACGGGGGTTTACACACAGCTCTTCCCGTTCTTCAGCTCCGGGGACCGATCGCGGGACTCCAGCGGCGATCGGGTCCCGCAGCTTTGGACCTCGTCGCAGGTGCACGCCCGCGACCCACGGCTGGGTGCTAGCACAGGACGTACATGCATGTGCCCAGCCGTGCCATTCTGCCGACGTAAATGTACAGGAGGCGGTCCTTAAGTGGTTAAGTTGGGCACCAAAATAATTATACCTAGTAATGCTATATTTACCACTCAGGGATGGAATGGGCGATCTCATAGTGGTGGATAATCCGGGAAGCTCTGTGGTTATTCTCATCTCCCCCAAAAGGGGAAGGACCCGGGCTTATTTTCGGGGGAAACACGGTATACATACATAGTTCTAGTGTGCCAAGCTGGAACAATGTAGCTCTGTATAGAAATATCCATACTTTGAATTCCTTTGTAACCTAAAAACACGAAACCCATGCTTCTCTTTGTATATTTACCCGTCTTGTGCTTGGTGACGGGTTTTGATCCGTACTTGGCAGCAGCCTTTGATATATCCATTTTTTTGTTCGTAATCTGCACCTGTTAAAGGATAAAATGGAGCTATTAAAAAAAAAAACTAGACAATCCTTATCAGAAGTGGGACCAGCGTGTTTGTGCACTAAACAGACAACCCCCACACATCTACACACCCAAACAGAACAAATTCATTGTGTACAGAAACCGAAACCTGAAAAGGTAGACAAGGAAGAAAAAAAAAAGATCAGATCATTGGAGGTGTTTGGTTGAGACATCAGCAGCGAAAAATCCACCTACATTAGCAGGAATCAAAGCCAGCGTTAGCCGAGCAGGGCGCTCTTTCACCACCAATAATTTCAGATAGGAGGGAAGTGTACGGCAGAAAAACTCCGGCCTGGGAAGCTTTAGGATGATAAATCGGTGCAAGCAGAACTTCCTCAAATGCTGAAGTGAAAGGTACATAGGCCAGCAAAAAGACTAGAATGAATTTAAATTGGAAAAATTTTAACAAATTAAAAAAAATTGGAAAAATTTTAACAAATTAAAAAAAATTGGAAAAATTTGAACAAATTAAAAAAAATTGGAAAAATTTGAACAAATTAAAAAAAATTTGAAAAATTTGAACAAATTAAAAAAAATTGGAAAAATTTGAACAAATTAAAAAAAATTGGAAAAATTTGAACAAATTAAAATTGGAAAAATTTGAACAAATTACAAAAATGGTAAAAAATTTGAACAAATTAAAATTGGAAAAATTTGAACAAATGAAATTTGAACAAATGAAATTTGAACAAATGAAATTTGAACAAATGAAAATTGGAAAAATTTGAACAAATTAAAATTGGAAAAATTTGAACAAATTAAAATTGGAAAAATTTGAACAAATTAGGATTGGAAAAATTTGAACAAATTACAAAATTGGAAAAATTTGAACAAATTACAAAATTGGAAAAATTTGAACAAATTACAAAATTGGAAAAAATTTGAACAAATTAAAATTGGAAAAATTTGAAAAATATTGGGGAAAATTACATTTGGGGAAAACGGTTTGACTGTCAGCGGTGCTGTAAATGGGCAAAACTGTCAGACAATGTTTCTTATCATAAAGGAAGAATGAGGATTCGGTTTTCATCTACAGGCGTTTAGTCTCCACACCGGGAGGTAGGTTACCAGCCAGGCTAGACACGGCCTCCCAGCAGCCGGTTTACAGCAATGTGGAGAAGTGCTGGGGAGGGAAAAGGGGTGCAATCTACAGCTAATAATTGCAGCAGACTAGCAATCCAGCGACATAAACATCTGGTCTACTTGGAGTGTCGGTAAACCCCATTTAAAGGGTCTGTCCTTCCAGTTCCGATTTATGATTCAACTCAAATTTATGGAGTATGTTGCACTTGGTGGCTATCTCATGATCAGCAGAGCAGGTGTTCAGACTCGGGAACTCAGCACAGAGACGGGGTGGGAACCCCTCATAACGGCCACAGCAGGTGTACAGACCCGGGAACTTGGCACATGGATGGTGGGAAGCCCTCATAAGGGGGCAGCACAGTGGTGTAGTGGTTAGCACTTTCACCTAGCAGTAAAAGGGTTGCTGGTTCGAATGTAGACCACGACACCATCTGCCTAAAGTTTGCATGTTCTCCCTGTGCCTGCGTGGTTTTCCTCCAGGTACTACAGTTTCCTCCCACACACTAAAGACATCGTACCGGGATCCTACGGGGAAAATGACCGCGTTATATCAAGATGCAACTCAACACAGCAGGTATACAGACCCGAGAACTCAGCACAGGGATAGGGGAACCCCTTATAATCAGCATAGCAGGTACACAGAGCCAGGATCTTTACCACAGGGATGAGAGGAGCCGGGATCTTTACCACAGGGAGGAGAGGAGCCTTCTAACATTGGGTACAGCAGGTGTAAAGAGCCAGGGACCCAAATATATCCAATCTAGAGAGCCTGACAACCACAGGAAAGCGTGCATCTTTGGTCAGTTTTGACTAGCCTGGTCTTTCACTATAAACCTTAAGGGGGATCCCCAGTAAGGAGTTCTTCTGCCGCAGAAGTCATAGTATTAGAGCCTGGCATGTGTGATAGGTCTAGGACAGGATGCATCAGTGAAGACAGAGGAAAACAGGAGAGGTTGCCCCATTACTCACATTGGCACTGCCAGTTTTGTTGCTGCTGGATGCAGGCGGGCGGGCAGCACCCGCAGATGGCTTTGTAGAATTTGTTACCTGTAAATAATAAATTGTTTAGCTCGTTCTCACAGTGGGGTGACTGACTGCAGGGGAAGCAGTATAGACAGCAGGTATTGATAGTATAGGTAGATGCAAGAGTAGAAAAAAAAAAAAAAGAATTCTCAGTGTCTTCCAGTCAGTATTGTGTCTCCAGGAGTTCTACGTATTCAGTCATTTAAAAAGATAAAATAAAAAAATTTAAGGAGCCGAGCTAGACCTTCACATTCACCTAGAAGCCAGAAGGACCTACTGGCTTGAGAATCGGACAACTCAGAACTACTGCTCAGCGTGAATATAAAACATTCCATCTATTCTGGAAAAGCTTTTGATATTCACAGATACATTATTATATTATATACAACTGAACCTTTTCTATTCAAGACAGAAACTAGTTTTAGAATGCTTCAGTAAATGGTCCACCCTTCAAATACAAATTATACACCAGAAACATGATGTATGAACGTCATCAAAAATAATAAAAATAGATAATCATATTGCCCTACCACAGGGTCCAGACCCCATCCTGGCTCCACTATGGCCTCAAACCATGCAGCTCAAACCTGCACCCACCAGCGCTTTGCCAAATCTCAGAACACCAGATTACTTTTAGACTTGCGTCGCATCTTGATTGTGCCATTCCAATATACAGCCAGCAGGGAAAGAAAGATCTGTTACTCTTAGAAAGGTGCAGACCTCACGCATCCTCAGGTTGCAACCAATTGAATCATAAAAAAAAAAAAAAAAAAAAAAAAAAAAAAAGATGACTGGCTCTGGTTCCTCAACCAACCATCGCTTACAGCCGAGCCATGTGCGATAGATAGGGCACATACAAAAGATGCCAATATTTTTAAAATACTGGAATGGAGTTCTTTTAAATATCATAGCTTCCTGTACCAATTGTGTTTTGTGTGAGAAGAAGAAAGAAGAAAGAGGAAAAAGGAGGAGGAGAAGAAAGAGGAAAAAGGAGGAGGAGAAGAAAGAGGAAAAAGGAGGAGGAGGAGAAGAAAGAGGAAAAAGGAGGAGGAGGAGAAGAAAGAGGAAAAAGGAGGAGGAGAAGAAAGAGGAAAAAGGAGGAGGAGAAGAAAGAGGAAAAAGGAGGAGGAGAAGAAAGAGGAAAAAGGAGGAGGAGAAGAAAGAGGAAAAAGGAGGAGGAGAAGAAAGAGGAAAAAGGAGGAGGAGAAGAAAGAGAAAAAAGGAGGAGGAGAAGAAAGAGGAAAAAGGAGGAGGAGAAGAAAGAGGAAAAAGGAGGAGGAGAACAAGGAGGAAAGAGGAAAAAGGAGGAGGAGAACAAGGAGGAAAGAGGAAAAAGGAGGAGGAGAACAAGGAGGAAAGAGGAGGAGGAGGAGAACAAGGAGGAAAGAGGAGGAGGAGGAGAACAAGGAGGAGGAGGAGGAGAAGAAAGAGGAAAGAGGAGGAGAAGAAAGAGGAAAGAGGAGGAGGAGGAGGAAGAGGAGAAGAAAGAGGAGGAGGAGGAGAAGAAAGAGGAAAGAGGAGGAGAAGGAGGAAGAGGAGAAGAAAGAGGAGGAGGAGGAGAAGAAAGAGGAGGAGGAGGAGAAGAAAGAGGAGGAGGAGGAGGAGGAGGAGGAGGAGGAGGAGGAGGAGGAGGAGGAGGAGGAGGAGGAGGAGGAGGAGGAGGAGGAGGAGGAGGACGAGGACGAGGAGGGGGAGAAGAAAGAAGAGGAGGGGGAGAAGAAAGAAGAAAAGGGGGAGAAGAAAGAAGAAAAGGGGGAGAAGAAAGAAGAAAAGGGGGAGAAGAAAAGGGGGAGAAGAAAAGGGGGAGAAGAAAGAAGAAAAGGAGGAGAAGAAAGAAGAAAAGGAGGAGAAGAAAGAAGAAAAGGAGGAGAAGAAAGAAGAAAAGGAGGAGAAGAAAGAAGAAAAGGAGGAGAAGAAAGAAGAAAGGAGATCGAAGAGGAAAGAAAGGAGATCTTAGAAGAAAGGAGGAGATAGAAGAAGAAAGAAAAAATATCAGCAAAGAGTACCTTGACCAAACTCTGGATTTCCTATAAAAAAATAAAAATAAAGTATACAATGCATGAGAAAATTACAGCATTCAACTGCAGCAGGCAGCACAGGAATTTCTCTGGTCGGCCTCTTACACACGTTTATAAACCTAAAAACCACAAAAGTGTTCCAACATGGCTGCCACCATAAGTTAAAACATTACATACATGTCCCAGCACAAGTGACAACCTCTAATGCAGGGGTCTTCAAACTATGGCCCTCCAGTTGTTCAGGAACTACAATTCCCATCATGCCTAGTCATGTCTGTGAATGTCAGTGTGTTACAATGCCTCATGGGATGTGTAGTTCAACAGCTGGAGGGCCATAGTTTGAGGATCCCTGCTCAAATGATTGGCTCTGGGGTTACGGAGGGGGGAGGGGGTGGGGGGCAGAAACTGCCCTCAACATCATGAAAACAGACGGCCTCCTGTATTCACAAGGCAGCCAGTCGGCGTGGGGCCCGGGAGTCAGTGAAGAGAAGTGTAGTAGCGTTATCTACTATAGTGAGTTTCAGCTTGAGATCTAGGAGGGATCCCATGGGTGTGGTATATACAATGCCTTAAAATTTCCCACATTTTCTCATGTTACAATCAAAAACAAATGTATTTTATTGGGATTTTATGTGAGAGACCAACACAAAGTGTCACGTAATTGTGAAGTGGAAGGAAAATTATACATGTGAAAAGTGTGTGTGTGTGGGGGGGGCGCCCCCCGGAGTCAATACTTTGTAGAACCCCCTTTCTCTACAAGTCTTTTTGGGGAAGTCTCTACCAGCTTTGCACATCTAGAGAGGGACATTTCCCCTCATTCTTCTTTGTAAAATATCTCAAGCTCTGTCAGATTGGATGGAGAGCGTCTGATCAGCAATTTTCAAGTCTTGCCACAGATTCTCGATGGGATTTAGGTCTGGACTGTGACTGGGCCATTCTAACCCATGAATAGGCTTTGATCTAAACCATTCCATTGTAGCTCTGGCTGTACTTTAGGGTTGTTGTCCTGCTGGAAGGACAGTAAACTAGCCCTTTATTTAGACAGTTTGGAGACTCCTGTTCTATATGGACTTGCTTATATAGGAAACCCCCTACAAAGGAAATGGGGACTCCTAAAAACAGACAAAAAATTGCCTACAACAGTGATGGCGAACCTCGGCACCCCAGATGTTTTGGAATTTCCCACGATGTTCAAGCACTCTGCAGTGTACTTAAGTATCATGGGAAATGTAGTTCCAAAACACCTGGGGGGGGGGGCCCCCCAAGGTTCACCATCACTGGCCTACAAGCTGCCTGAGGGCAACTTGGTAAACGTTTTCATCTCTCTGCTTGCAGGGCACGGAGTCTTAGCGATTTACTGAAATCGTGAGCCACTAGATATGCAATCAGCGGACCACCAGCTGTTGCAAAACTCCCATCATGCCTCTGGCTGTCATGCATGTGGCTGCTAGAGTCTTGCTATGCCTCATGGGACTTGTAGTTCTGCAACAGCTGGAGGTTCACTGCATATCCCTGTCCCTGCACTAGAAGGTGCATCCAGACAGCTATAGAATACATTCAAAATATGGAACGGCAAACGCATAAAGCGTGAGTTACATACGTCATAATATGTCGACTGGTGAGCTTGCTGACAAATACAATGGTGTACAATGGCTTCCCATGTTAATGTGAAATAGAATAATGTAGCCGAGCCTTTTGGCTAGGACCAGGGGAATTTTTGTTTCCTGGCCGGGGGGCCGCCAACGTATTTCACGTTGGTCACTTTCCACTCACCTCTCCCACCTTCCTTCTCCCCCACTTTCTTTTTTATTTTACTCCCTTGTTTGTCACGTTTTTGTCTTTTTTCTGTTGGTGCTTGCACTTTGTGTGTGACGAGTAGGGTGCTGGTCCTCGGGCCGGCTATGAAAGTCTTGGGAGTGGGCGGACATGGCCTTTTGGCTTAGTTCGCCTGCTCACATGGGGTCTCCCTTTCGGGGGGGGGGGGGAGCCTCACCGAGGAGGGTTCTGTTTCGGCAGTCCCTCCGAGGAGTTTGGGTCCGTGTGGCTTCGGCTGCACGGACCACAGTTTACTTGAGTCCCTGTCAGGAGCCCAACGCCCCCCGGGATCAGAGTTGAGCCCTTTTCGGAGGGCCAATTGACGCAGCACCCCTCAGTTTTTTGTGTTTCACTCTTTATGTGTGTGCACATTTTTTCCTGCACCGGGTGACGTTTCTTGGGTAGTGTTATGCACGCCACAGACTTTTCAATAGGGGAAAAAAAAAAAAAAATGTACGTCTCTGGGAAATTGACCTATACAATAATGCAGCACTTTGATTTCTCAGATGCAGCACCCCCCCCCCCCCTCCCCATGCACCACATATAAAAGAGGGTCTGAGGACCATAACACCCGCCCCCCCCCCCCCCCCATTGGGCAGAAAACACTTTCTGTACATGGAACTGGCACACAAACACATAAACATAGTTTAGTACATGCAGAAGAGCCACAATATGGACATTAGCGTACACAGAACAGAGAAGCCCCCAGACCATACTTACATTCCCACCACCAGGAACATGCTTAATATTGTCCTTTGAGCCACACTTGGACTGAACGTGGCTGTAGTTGGCTTTTTTGGAGACAATCTGGACCTGGAGCGTGACAGGATGAAGAAAAAAAAAAAAAAAAAAAAAAAAACGACAACAGAAGTGGAAAGGTACGGTTAGAAAAATCACATGACGCAGAAAACAGGAGAGGACAGTGTTATTTATGATGACGGGAAGGAAGGTGACATGAAGCAGACAACAGAGAAAGCGGACAAGCGGCTGTACCAAAAGACATACACGTCACTACTGCGAGCCACCATCACACCACAACACCACCAGCCCCCCCCCCCCCCGCTCGTCACACACAGGAGATCGGAGATTCGGGCAATGTAGAGAGCAAAGCTACAACCACCCCATGAGAGATCAGTGTATGTGCGCCTTGTCCTTCAGAACAGAGGGACGGTAAAAGCTACGTTTGGTTTTATCCATCAAAAAAATAATAATAATTGGGTAGCCAAGATAAAAAAAAAGTGCTGGTTAAGGGTGGCAATTCACAGCAGATACTCCTGTACCCAGAGACTCCCATTCACTAGGCTCATAGCTGCAGTGCAAGATCATCTAAGGCACTGCTGCCGCCTCTGACTGCTGGCCTCACCAGATTTTGCACGGTCACTATTGTGTTACTTACCGTTCTCCTTGCTGGAGAGGAGGCTGTACCAGGGGACCTGCATTTCAAGGATCTCCCTACTACCCAATTTATAGTGGAGCCAAAATAAAAATAAAAAAGTGCAGATTTTCGACGTTCTAGAGCAGGGGGTCTCCAAACTTTCTAAACAAAGGGCCGGTTTATTGTCATTCACACTTTTGGGGGGCCGGACTGCGGCCAGCAAGAGTAGAAATTTTTCTGCCGTCAGTCAGAGCAAACATCGCCCTATTTTTTATCATTGGGAGGAAAAGTTCCCCATTGTTAATGTCAGTGGGAGAAATGGTGCCCCATTGTTGATCTCAATTGGCAGAATTGTGTCTTGTATCAGTGGGAGGAATAGTGCTTCAAGGGCCAGGTTCAGGCAAGCAAAGGGCCGCATCTGGCCGCCGGGCCAGTTTGGAGACCAGTGATGGTGAACCTTGGCACCCCAGATATTTTTGAAATACATTTCCCATGATGCTCACACTGCAGTGTAGTTGAGCATCATAGGAAAATTTAGTTTCAAAACATCTGGGGTGCCGAGGTTCACCATCACTGATCTAGTGATTATATAAAATGGTATCGGAAAGAGAAGCAGCAACCAAAATTATATAAAAAGTCAAAATTTGTAAAAAAACAAAACAAACACTAAGACCATAAAAGCTTACGTGTAAATATAAGCTGTTGGCCAAGCTATGCTGGCTTGTACTGTTCTGTCAAGAGGTCGGCAGAGCAGCATACACGGGGGAGGCACTAGAGCTGAATACAGCAGCAGCAGAACCGCCTACACGGGGGAGGTACTAGAGCCAAATACAGCGGCAGCAGAGCAGCCTACACGGGGAGGCACTAGAGCCAAAAACAGCGGCAGCAGAGCCGCCTACACAGGGAGGCACTAAAGCCGGGCCAGGTAGGAGAGAGTAGAGATGCAAGGAAGCACTCCTGAACTCCGCATGCAGCGCACTCCTGAACTCCAAAGACTTTCAGACGCTCCATTTTACCATTAGTGCTTACAGCTGCAAAAAGCTGCATACCACTTTTCTGGAAGCAGACACAAGCACCATCGATCTCCGTTTGGTTGAAAAAAGTTACTGAAATAAATGAGATGGAAAATCTGGTGGCTATGGAGAGGGTCCTTTGTTAAAAATTCCTCTAAAATGGTTATACAGGCACGAATTTACACACAGAGGCGTAGATATCCCCGTTGGGTTGAATTGACATCCTGCGGCATTTGGAGGTTGCTTTACTGGCTGTGCCAAATCTGGGGAGACAGAGGGTTGGATGTTGGCCCTTTCCCTTCCTTCCCCCCTCTTATCTCCACCTATTCTGCCTGCCTCATTCTCTTCACCTTACTGGACTACCTTAAACCCTCGTTAACTCCACGCAGTGAAGAAAATGGGCCCCTAGTAGAGAGTAGCGACTCATGTGGTGTCAAGCAATTCTTCGGCCAAGGTGTATAAACAGGCCACTATACCTTGGGGGTTGCGTCAGTAATATGCTGGATCCGTACAAAGGGAAGACCATAAACGTTCATGATGGCCTTTGCAAGTGAGAAGATCACGGCCACACACCATTCATACAAGCACAAGCCAGAAATGTTAGTACAGGAGGTGCCTGAGACCAAAAAACACAAGTCAGTGAGTGACCAAGACCACCAACCTCCACCCAAACCGAGAACTTCCAACCGTACCCAACTAGAGGGACCATCGTTATTTTGGCACAAAACCCTTGTCCTTCAATTATCCCTTATTTAGATTTATAGACTAGGGTTGCACCGATACCTTTTTTGTTAATTGGCGAATACTGATACTTTCGGTTAAGTACACGCCAATACCGAGTACCAATATCTTTGCGGGGAGTACCGATACTTTTGGTTAAGTACTCACAGAGTACCGGTACCTTAGTGGTGATATTTGATCCCGTACCAAATTACCGTCTCCAAATCGCACTGCAAAGAATTGCATGTGACATGAACAGGAATGTGGTGCGATTCAGGTCTGAATTGCATGCAGTTTCCCCAACCGCTCCTGTGTGAACCCAGGCTGAAGATGCCATGACCAGTGTTAATTTTGGTAGCAATTTTTTATTTAGTTTTATAGTCTTAGGCTTCATGTACACGGGATGTTATTACAATCTCTCCTGAACGACTTAACAGATACAGTCGGGTCCATAAATATTGGGACATCAACAATTCTAATCTTTTTGGCTCTATACACCACCACAATGGATTGGAAATTAAGGAACAAGATGTTCTTTACCTGCAGACTCAGCTTTAATTTGAGAGAATTTACATCCAGATCAGGTGAACGGTATCGGAATTACAACAGTTTGTAGATGTGCCTCCCACTTTTTAAAAGGGACCAAAAGTAATGGGACAGATCAACAATCATAAATCATACTTTCACTTTTTATTAATTGGTTGCAAATCCTTTGCAGTCAATTACAGCCTGACGTCTGAAACGCGATGACATCACCAGACGCTGGGTTTCATCCCTGGTAAGGCTCTGCCAGGCCTCTACTGCAACCGTCTTCAGTTCCTGCTTGTTCTTGGGGCATTTTCCCTTCAGCAAGTTAAATGCTCGATCGGATTCAGGTCAGGTGATTGACTTGGCCATTGCATAACATTCCACTTCTTTCCTTTAAAAAACTCTTTGGTTGCTTTCGCAGTATGCTTCGGGTCATTGTCCATCTGCAATGTGAAGGGCCGTCCAATGAGTTCTGAACCATTTGGCTGAATATGAGCCGATAATAAAATTGCCCGAAACACTTCAGAATTCATCATCACATCAATAAATACAAGAGAAGCAGTTCCATTGGCAGCCATACATGCCCACGCCATGACACTACCACCACCATGCTTCACAGGTGAGGTGGTATGCTTTGGATAATGAGCAGTTCCTTTCCTTCTCCATACTCTTCTCATCACTCCGGTACAAGTTGATCTTGGTCTCATCTATCCATAGGATGTCCTTCCAGAACTGTGAAGGCTTTTTTAGATGTTTGGCAAACTCTAATCTGGCCTTCCTGTTTTTGAGGCTCACCAATGGTTTACATCTTGTGGTGACCCCTCTCTGTATTCACTCTGGTGAAGTCTTCTCTTCAATGGTGTCTTTGACACACATACACCTCCCTCCTGGAGAGTGTTCTTCATCTGGCCAACTGTTGTGAAGGGCGTTTTCTTCACCAGGGAAAGAATTCTTCGCTCAGCCACCACAGTTTTCCGGGTCTTTTGGTGTTGCCGAGCTCACCGGTGCCTTCTTTATTTTTAAGGATGTTCCAAACAGTTGATTTGGCCACACCTAATGTTTTTGCCATCTCTCTGATGGTTTTTTTTTTTTTTAACCCAATGATGGCTTGCTTCACTGATAGTGACAGCTCTTTGGATCTCATATTGAGAGTCGACAGCAACAGATTCCAAATGCAAATAGCACACTTGAAATGAACTCTGGACCTTTTATCTGCTCCTTGTCAATGGGATAATGAGGGAATAACACACACACACCTGGCCATTGAACAGCTGAGCAGCTAATTGTCCCATTACTTTTGGTCCCTTAAAAAAGTGGGAGGCACATATACAAACTGTTGTAATTCCTACATCGTTCACACGATTTGGATGTAAATTCCCTCAAATTAAAGCTGAAAGTCTGCAGATAAAGCACATCTTGTTTTTTTTCCATTTCAAATCCATTGCGGTGGTGTAGAGAGCCAAAAAGACTAGAAATGTGACGATGTCCCAATATTTATGGATCCGACTGTAGTAACCCACGTTTAAAACGTCCGTTTAGCAGCAGCAGCAGTGTACATGGGGCCTTAGTCTTGGGACTAAAATTGCATTTTTAGTCTCATTTTAGTCTTCTAGAATTGTTTTAGTCGTATTTAGTCGTCTTAATCTCCAGTATATTTTGGTAGACTAAAATGTCCTACGCTGCAAATTCTTAGTGTAAGGTTGCTGGTTCAACTAGACACAGGTTTTAAGGACAATCTGGATGCATGGAGGCTCCCCAATGAAAGGCTAGAGTTCCCCCATAGATATCAATGCATTGCTAGGCTATAGTTCCCCCTATACTAATAATGCATTGATATCTATGGGTGAACTCTAGCCTTTCACTTAGCATCGGTGCAGATACTGGTATCAATGCAAGTCTAGTATGGACCTTTAACAGTAGCAAGATGCACTACACTCTTCATAAAATGTTAAAATTATTGGCATTTGGTATTTTGAATAGCCAGTATAAAGGCCGTCAGTGGCTAAAGCCCAGCCAATTATTCTTTGCATGATAATTCTTCATGGTCTGCGTAACTGGCGACTTGGCAAAGGGTGTGTCCCCGCCCATATGTTTTGAAATTAAACGAACACTGTTTAATTTACAATTGCCCCTTCTATTTCTGTACGGAGACGATGGCACTGCAAATATTTTAATAGAAAAACAAATCTACAAATAAAAACTTTTTTTCCTAATGGATATCCAGCTGTCACATGACCTGACTCTCTCCCAGCCTGTCTGCAGGGAAACACAAGCAGGAGGAGCTTCTAGTGCTCTGCTGCTGGACACAAAAAATGAATACAAATAAAAAAGCTTTCGAGATACAGAGCAAAAATGAATAGCAAACGGTTTTAAATTGTTCTACAAATATGAAACCTCGGATTACGAGTTTAATCCGTTCCAGGAGAATGCTGGTAATCCAAAGCGCTCGCATATCAAAGCAAGTTTCCCCATAGAAGTCAATGGAAACGAAGATAATTTGTTCCGCATTGACTTCTGGCCACATGCGGTATTGCATGCCATAGAGGTGGAGGGGGGGGGGGGCGCCGGAGAGCCTCGGAAACACGTGGAAAGGCCCGGGGGACAGCTCGGCTGAACTGCTCAGAAAGGCTAGGGAACGGAATATTTCCAAACGGCTCCGGTGCCCCCCCCACCTAAGGCCAAACACGGTACTGCAAACCGCTGTGGCTTGAATCCTGCTCGCAAACAGAGTCAGGAATTTTTTTATTTTATTTTTAAATGCCAATATTGCGAAACACTCGTTAACCGTGTTACTCGCAATCCAAGGTTTCACTGTATTTATAAGAAAAAATTTATTTTTTTAAAACACGGTGTGGGTGGATCACAGGCTGTGTCACACCCCCTACAACCTGTGTCCTAGAAGAGGGAGGTGAAGCCCCCATTAATCTACATGTAATATCCCATCCCCCCATTGTGTTCAGCTTGTTAGTTTTTCTCAGCTGGGGTATGTATGCCTGCATCACAAGTTTTGTAAGGAGATGAACAATACAACGCCGGGTTGGACATTACAGTAAAAATCTTTAGCTTTGAATATATAAAACAGCAGATATGAACTTTGTTTACATTTCAGAGCGTTGCATACCCATCCATAGAATAGGAAGGGCTTCCCACCCATCTACAGAGGGCCCCAAGGATGTACACCCAGACCAATCAACCACCAGCTAGGACTGGGATAAAAACAAGGCAGTAGAGACGCATGGCTCTGATTGGAGGCCCATAGAGCATATACATGCAAGGAGAGAGGGCGGCATTTCAGTTCCACCTTAACCTTTTCACTGCCAGGGCAGTTTTTACGTTTTTGTGTTTAAAAAAAATAATTTCATGCCTGAAAATTACACAAAACCCCCAAAACATAATATATTTTTTTAAAAGCAGACACCCATGGGAACAGGGCCCCCATCAGGAATTATGGGGCCCCTTACACAGGGCCCCCTGGAGCAGAGAAGGGGGGGCTCCTTTACAAAAAATTTAAGTAAAAAATAAAGAAAAACATATATATAAAAAGGGGGCTAGACATCCGGGGGCCCTGGGGACCTCTGGGCCTTTTAATAAAAAAATGTTTATATATATATTTTAAAGGGGGTTGCCATCCGGGCGCCTGGGGACCTCCAGGCTCCTTACAGGTTTACTGCCTGCACCCCCCTGATGGTGGCCCTGCTTGGGAATAAAATAGTGGTTACAATTTTTTTTTTCATTACCGCAGGAAAGAAACGCATAATTTCAGTAAAAAACAAAAACACACACACAAAAAATAAATAAAAAATAAAGTGAATATTAAGGCAAAACAAACAAACTACCCACATTTTTGAAAAAAAAAACAAAAAAAAAAACAAAAAGAGGTAAAGGTCGCACAGTAGATAGATACCCAACATCTCAAACCTTAAAGTGTAAGTAAACCCCCCCTCCCCCCCCTATCGTTTTCAGCCAAGGAAGCCGACATCTTTGCCTCTGTTTATTCTACAAATGCCATGATGCTGCACATGTGATCAGTTATGACACCAGCCATTGGATGGTTTGACAGTTTGGTTGAGAGCACAACCAATGGGAGCGTTACATAGCCAACACGTGCCGGGAATGAAATGGTTTTATGGATGGATTTACTTCCGCTTTAAATTCGCACGCCCCCGTGAAATGGGGACAAACTTCGGCACCCTATATTTTCTATAGACAACGCTTCAAAAGCCCCCTATAGGTCAGTTTAGTGTTACGGAGGGGGTCCTGTGCTCGCATGCATCGCAATCAACGTTTTTACATAGTGGCTTCCGACGTGTACCTTTACATTTGTGTGTGAGTATATGTGGGGGGGGGGGGGGGGATTTTTTTTGCTTGGGTGTAACTTTTTTTTTCGTGCAAGGTTTTTCTTTATACATCACATCGAGGCCAAAAAGTCCCTGATGTGATAATTTTTAGATGACAGGTTCTCTTTAATTTATTTGCCATGCAGATCACATTCCCATACTTGTCTTCCCGGCTCGGTTAGTGACAAGTGACCCCGGAAGTGATGCCATAGATATTGCTTTCTGGGTCACAGCAAGATGGTGTGTCTGCTCTTCTCCCTCCCCTCCTCCCGCCATGTCGGTCCCAGGCCCGCAGATAGGCAAGCGGAACCTGAAATACATGGCGGGGGGGGGCGCCGGTACCGGGGCTGTGTGTGACCAATCAGGCGGCCGTGCAGCAGCCCGAATGCCTTCACCTGACAGGCAGGAGTCTGCCTGTCAGTTCTAAGCCTCATACACACGATCGGATGTCCATCGGACAAAGCGTAGGACTTTTGTCCGAAGGGCGTCGGCCGTGAATTTGTCTTGCATACAAAAAACGGCAAAGAATTGTCGACCAAACTACGTGTTTTCAGTTCTTTAGCGTCACCCTTTGGGCAACTTCTGCCAATGTTGTGTTATGGCGAGCATTGCTTCTGAGCATGCGTGTTTGTACTTCGGAAATTCCAGCAATTGTCCGATGGAGCGTACAAACGGTCAGATCTTACGACAACAGCCTGCCGTCACACAATTCCAGTTCGGAAAATCCGATCGTGTGTACGAGGCTTTACACACAATCACGATGGCTGCAGCCACTGGATTGTGTGTGAAGCCCCTACGCCATGGGAGCTTATAACCTGTGGCCCTCCAGCTGTTGCGAAACTACAATTCCCATCATGCCTCTGCCTTAGTGAGTCAAGCTTGTAACAGTCAGCTGCTTGTAATGCCTCATGGGATGTGTAGTTCAGCAACAGCTGGAGGGCAACAGGTTGAGCACCCATGCCCTACGCTAGGCTTGTCCAAAATCCGGACCAGGGGCCAATTGCGGCCCCCGTTCCAGTTTAATGTGGCCCCCCTGGTAATTTGGATATATACTGTATTTATCGGCGCTGCCTCAGAGGGGACAGGGAGAGGGGGAACGAGTTCTGTCAAATTACATACAGGAGAATCTCTTGTTTACTCAGCGACATCTGTAATAGAAAGTCCCGTCTCCTGGGCTGCCATTGGACGACTCCTCTGTCTATCATAGGAGGCGGGAGAAATTGGATTAGAGGCTGCTGTGTAAACAGGAGATTCTCCTGTATGTAATCTGTTGGTGCTCATACCGCCCCCCCCCCCCCCCTCCGAGGCTGCAGATGGACATCGATCAGGACACGGCAATGGAGAGGCTGCATTCATGGCAATGGAGAGGCTGCATTCATGGCAATGGAGAGGCTGCATTCATGGCAATGGAGAGGCTGCATTCATGGCAATGGAGAGGCTGCATTCATGGCAATGGAGAGGCTGCATTCATGGCAATGGAGAGGCTGCATTCATGGCAATTGGAGAGGCTGCAGATGGGCAATTGGAGAGGCTGCAGATGGGCAATTGGAGAGGCTGCAGATGGGCAATTGGAGAGGCTGCAGATGGGCAATTGGAGAGGCTGCAGATGGGCAATTGGAGAGGCTGCAGATGGGCAATTGGAGAGGCTGCAGATGGGCAATTGGAGAGGCTGCAGATGGGCAATTGGAGAGGCTGCAGATGGGCAATGAAACTTCCCTCCTAAAGTGAAGGTGCGTGTTATACGGTAAATACGGTATAGCCAAATAACACGCCCACGCTCATCTCTTCACCACACACAGCCAAAAAAGGCAAGAGAATTTGAGTTGGGCAGTGTATTGGTACTCGAACTAACATACTTAGACCAAATGTTAATGGTTCAAAGAATGCCAGGCAAAATGGTCGGCCCTTACGCATGTTCACTTCATCAAATCTGGCCCCCTTTGAAAAAAGTTTGGACACCCATGCCCTACGCTGCCAAAACTCGTACAAGGTACGGACCTGGCAGCGAAAGGGTTAACCCCCATCTCAGTGTCACCAGAAATCCTGTATTTGTCTCCAATCATAAACATTAAGCCCCCTGCAGGGAGTTCATTCACATGGTCTCCTGCCAGCTCTAATGTAATGGTAACAGACAGTTGCCCCGATCGGCCGCGGCCGCGCCAGATGCGTCTTGTTCTCCAGTAAAGGTCACATTGTGACAAGCTGTCATCTTCTAAATGGCAAGTCCTGAGCGCTTCTGACCATCTTCCATACGATGCCCAAAACACACACAGTATCTGGGAGAATACGGCTTGTATACAAAACATTTCAACTAAACCGTGTCGTTTTAGGAAGATGCAGAAAAATCCCATCTGAGCAAATGGCTTTTGTAGCAATACAATATAAAATGGGCATTTTCCTTCACAATCTGGGACCAGTCAGTTCTGTCCAATACCCGATACGTACCTGTGTACCCCCCACCCCAGCATACGGCACCAGGAAGAGGTTGTGTTATGTGCAGTAATAGAGGGAAGTGAGGAAGATAAGAGGAGTGAGGAAGGTAGACAGTGGCACATTGTCAGGTTAGGGACAGTGACGAGGAAGAGAAAGCCAAAACGGGGCCCCCACCCCGCGCGGGCTCGGCGGTACACTCACTTTCCCATTGCTTTGCTTTTGTGCCGTCTCTTTAGTGTCTGCGGGTTTACTGGCGGCTGGTTTAGGGGCAGCGAGGGGCACTGGTTTTCGGGCTGTGCTGGCTGGCACAGGTTTTTTCTCTACCTTGGCCTGCTGAGGGAAATGTGACATTTATAAAATAATAATAAAACAAAAAACATAAAATTAACAAGACATTTGTACATCAACTAATCTATCACTTAGACAAACAAAAAAGAAATAAATCAGAAAAGGTTACAAATCCTTGCATAAGCAAAACGTAAAACTCTGCACTGCTACAAGAGCTGTACAGAGGAGCCTTCTGCATACAAATCTATAACTACCGCTGGGTCCAGCAGAACGCCGCCGCTCATCACAGATTCTCTATTGTCCAACTGAACACCAAAGCATGACGACCCGCTGACAGATCACAAATGCAGACAGACTGATGAGCTTTTTCTTTTTTGCAATCATTTTTTGACCCCCCCCCCCCCCCCCCCTGGATACCAGACATGTAACCCAACAAGTTTTCATCTATCAAATATTTAAAGCGTTGAGCCACAAAAATAAAACTTTTGGTATTGTATAAAGTGGGGAAGAAGAACACCATTTGGTTTTCACTGCTTTCTGGGTTTAATTGGAGATTTCTCCACACCATCCTGGTGACAACACTTTCATCAGACCAGAAGAGAAGGAAAATCTAATAAAAATTCCCAGTAGAATAAGGCAGGGGTTTCCAATCTGTGGCCTTTTGCTTGTCTAAAACTGGGGCACCATTCTCCAATCCCCAACCCCCTCCCCACTGACACCAACGCTGGGGCGCCGCTACTCCTCCCACTGGCACCAATGCAGGGGCGCCGCTACTCATCCCACTGGCACCGCTAGGGCGCTATACCTCCCACTGGCACCAACACTAGGGCCGCTATACCTCCCCCACTGGCACCAACACTTCCCACTGGCACCAATGCAGGGGCGCCGCTACTCATCCCACTGGCACCAACGCTGGGGCGCCGCTACTCATCCCACTGGCACCAACGCTGGGGCGCCGATACTCATCCCACTGGCACCAACGCTAGGGCGCTATACCTCCCACTGGCACCAACACTAGGGCCGCTATACCTCCCACTGGCACCAACGCTGGGCCGCTATACCTCCCACTGGCACCAACGCTAGGGCCGCTATACCTCTCACTGGCACCAACGCTGGGCCGCTATACCTCCCACTGGCACCAACGCTGGGCCGCTATACCTCCCACTGGCACCAACGCTGGGCCGCTATACCTCCCACTGGCACCAACGCTGGGTCGCTATACCTCCCACTGGCACCAACGCTGGGGCGCCATTTCTCCCACTGGCACCAACGCTGGGGCGCTATACCTCCCACTGGCACCAACGCTGGGGCGCCATTTCTCCCACTGGCACCAACAATGGGGTTACCCACTAAAACCAGTGAAGGAGCGCTATTCATGCCTCATCATACTGACCAGAGGCGCTCTTTACTCCGACACTTGGGCATTTTCTACTACCAATGGCCACAGTCTCTCCCCCCCCCCCCATAAAGTTTGAAGGACAGTAAACCGGCCCTTTGTTTAGAACATTTGGGCATCCAGCAAAAAGAATGCTAGAACCCCTGTCAGAATTTTATTGTGGTGTGTGCGTCCCCCTGTTTCCCTCACTTCCTGTCTGGTGAAAGTGTGACAACGAGGAGAAATTTCAATTAGGGCATCAGACTTCAGCCAAAAATAAAAAGTTATGGCTGGAAACATTCACTTTAAATATAGAACTAAAAAGCATTATCCAGAACCCCAAATAAAGTGTGGAGAATTACATTTAAAACCTCCAAGTCCATCCACATGCTCCAGAAGCCCCATAACCTGTCTTATAACAGAAGGCCAACACGGGCCTCGCCCATACCAAGGCCAACGCGGGCCTCGCCCATACCAAGGCCAACGCGGGCCTAGTCCATACCAGGGCCAACGCGGGCCTAGTCCATACCAGGGCCAACGCGGGCCTAGTCCATACCAGGGCCAACGCGGGCCTAGTCCATACCAGGGCCAACGCGGGCCTAGTCCATACCAGGGCCAACGCGGGCCTAGTCCATACCAAGGCCAACGCGGGCCTAGTCCATACCAAGGCCAACGCGGGCCTAGTCCATACCAAGGCCAACGCGGGCCTAGTCCATACCAAGGCCAACGCGGGCCTAGTCCATACCAAGGCCAACGCGGGCCTAGTCCATAACAAGGCCAACGCGGGCCTAGTCCATAACAAGGCCAACGCGGGCCTAGTCCATAACAAGGCCAACGCGGGCCTAGTCCATAACAAGGCCAACGCGGGCCTAGTCCATAACAAGGCCAACGCGGGCCTAGTCCATAACAAGGCCAACGCAGGCCTAGTCCATAACAAGGCCAACATAAATCTAAGTTGGTACCATGCCAGCCCCCCAATTCCACAGATAAGCAGTGTGTCACCTCCACATACTATGATGGAGTCATGAGAGGGAATGGCGGGGGCATAATGTATTACACCTTACATCCGGATCTCACCTTTCCTCCACCAGGCTGGTGCTTCAGGTTGTCTGTGGATCCGATCTTTGAGCGCACGCCCTTCAGGTCAGGGGCGGTGGTTGGACGCGGCTGTTTGGGAACAGTGCTGGGCTTGCTGGCCGGAGCAGTGCTTGGTTTGCTGGCTGGCGCAGTGCTGGGCTTGCTGGCCTGAGCAGAGCCGGGCTTGCTCAGATGGGCAGGTCTGGAGGTGATGGGTACTTTCCTGATGTCTACAGCAGCACTGGGTCCAGTAAGTGGTCTTGGAGCAGGAGGTTTTGTAGCTTTAGGGCGGCTGGGAGCAGGGATGGTTGGAGCAATTCCATTAGTCTTCGCTGAATCAACTTTGGGGCGACTTGAATCTGGGAACAGCAGTTTAAGTGTCAATAGTTTTTTTTTTAAACTACTACAGTATAACGATGTCCTGCACTGATCACTTAAACTTCATCTGCTTTAAAGTAGTTGTAAACCCTTCCATATCAGGTGATACACAGAGATAAAACAAATCCTCCTACATAATTTGTACCTGTTTATCTGCAGTCTCTTTCTCTACATCCATTCAAAGTGCAGAATTTATACAGCTTGTCTGAGATATCAGAAAAAAAAGGGGGGGCGCTGAAGTTACTCTGCCAAGATCATTTAGGAGAGCTCAGACAGGCGATAGGAGGGAAAGGGCGCCGCCCCTTCACACAGGAACAGAGCTGAGGCCGTCACAGGCTGTCAGGAGGCAGCAATTTTAGTGCTCTGGATTGAGACAAAAAAACACTGCATTGTCCATATCTGAAGTTTACAACCAATTTAAAGAGGACCTGACATCTCAGTGCTGAACAAAGCATAGAACATAAAACTTGTACAATGTTTACATGTTAAAGATTGAATGAACTTTTAGGCTTCATTCACACGGGCGTAGCCATCCTTACACTCATGTGAAGGGCAATCTCCGCCCGCACAGGATGCACTGGTGCTTCATGCATCCTGACCACGTCTGTCGGGATGCAGACGCTACATGGACACAGCTGCTGGTTCCAATTTGACAGCTGTGCCGCTTCTTGTCCCTCGAAAACGCACTGTCTGCGTTTTGGGGATACATTCGCCATGCTGTCAAACTGGGACTAGCTGCCGTTTCCATGTAGCCGCTACGTCCCAATAGAAAAGAATGGGACTGCCTGTATGCGGATGGACAGAATGCCTTTGACTGGAGTGGTCCAGAAAAGTTATTTCCTGGTAAAGAATGGGTCGCACACCAATGACCTCAGTGTTTTAATAGAACTTTATTATTCTGGGCGACAAACAAAGAAGCCCCTGGGACATCTTTATTGTTCTGGGCAACATACACCAAGTTCTACTGAAATGCTGAGGTCATTGGTGTGTGACGGACTCTTTGCTAGGGGAGAACGGAGTGGGCTTGTGAGTGGTGACCCCCCCCCCAGCTACAGAGACAAGTCACAAATATGTATTTTTATGTAGCCAATTGTTTACATTTCTGCTCAACTCCTTGGAACCGGCGCCTGCCGACCTCTTTAGGGGTCTGCCGTGATTAGAAAGCTCTATTTGGAGGAGCTGCGGTGGCTCAACGCGATTGGCACTGCGCTGACAAGCCATTCACCTCTGCAGCTAGAGGTTCGGATCCCGGTCTCGGCTTCATGTGAATTGAGTTTGGTGGTCTCAGCCCGCCTCCCGGTGGGTGTGCTATGCAAGGTAAGCCTGCGCTTAGTACGCTCACCCCCCTCCCACAAAAACCACCACACCTACACACACACTCTAAATTGGGTTAAGACACGCACTTTGACCACGCGGTCTCTAAAAGAGAGGCAAAGGACTAATGGGGCTGGTTGAGCGGGCTAATCCTCTCACTCCCTTATAGGGAGTCCCTCTGCCCCGTTGGGCTTCAAAGCGGAGCAGGTAGGGCGGGCTGTGTGGGAGGACCCCCTCACACACCCGCCATTGCCACCCGGGGCATGGAGAAAGGTGGCAGATTGCCTCTGGGGGAGGCCTGCCTACTCCCAACTCCTGCAGTCCGGCTCCTCTCTCGAGTACACGCACAAAATACACTTTAAAAAAAAAAAAAAAAAAAGAAAAAAAAAAAAAAAAAAAAAAAAAAAAGAAAGCTCTATTTGCATGCAAATATGCGGCCCCACGTGCTGCCCCCCGAAAGGCCGCATATTTGCATGCGGCCGGCGCCAAGTTAAAATTAAATCTACTCTATTCAGTATAACGGTGTCAGGTGCATGTGTTGGGATTACAGGCAAATTCTAGTTAGAGTGGGGTTTCTGTGGCCCCCTACAGTCTCTATGAGGGGCCCCCGGGGTTCTCTGGAACTGGCTCTTCAAAACAGTTCAGATCTCAGAAATCCTGTGAAAGGCCAATCATTGCATGGCGCTTCTATAATAAGAAGAGTGCAGGTTGTGAGCTTACCGGTCGGGGATTTTGTCAGGTTGGGTTTCTTCGCATCTGTCGCCTTGATGTCATTTTTAACAGCTGAAAGCGAAGAAGAATCGTTGGATGAAAAAGGAAAGCAGAGATATGATAGAGGCAGAGAGGAACATCGCAGTGTGCGTCTTGTGTTACATTCTCTTATCCTGCAGATACTTCTAGTGTGCAGATACTTCTAGTGTGCAGATACTTCTAGTGTGCAGATACTTCTAGTGTGCAGATACTTCTAGTGTGCAGATACTTCTAGTGTGCAGATACTTCTAGTGTGCAGATACTTCTAGTGTGCTCACCGTACTTCTATAATACATCAGCCGGCTGATCACAACTGAAAAAAAAACCCAGAACATTCTCCAACATAAAATAAATCCACTAGGGATGGTGGGAACCCCTCATAATGGGCACAGCGGGTGTACAGACCCGGGAACTCAGCACAGGGATGGTGGGAAGTCCTCATAATTGGCACAGCGGGTGTACAGACCCAGGAACTCAGTACAGGGATGGTGGGTACCCCTCAATGAGCACAGCGGGTGTACAGATCTGAGAACTCAGCACATGGATGGTGGGAACCCCTCATAATGGGGCACAGCGGGTGTACAGACCCGGGAACTCAGCACAGGGATGGTGGGAAGCCCGTATGGGCACAGCAGATGTACAGACACAGGAACTCAGTACAGGGATGGTGGGAACCCCTCATAATGGGCACAGCAGGTGTACAGACCCGGGAACTCAGCACATGGATGGTGGGACCTACTCAAAATGGGTACATCAGGTGTACAGACCCGGGAACTGTACATCCACTGTGCTCATTATGAGGGGTTCCCACTATCTCTGTGCCAAGTTCCCAGATCTGTTCTTAGCTCAGGGATGGTGGGAACCCCCTCATAATGGGCACAGCAGGTGTACAGACCCGGGAACTCAGCACAGGGATGGTGGGAACTCCTCATAATGGGCACAGCAGGTGTACAGACCCGAGAACTCAGCACAGAGATGGTGGAAACCCCTCATAATGGGCACAGCTGGTGAACAGACCCGGTAACTCAAGTCTAAAAATGATTAGTTTTGGGTGGACCGACACTGCAAAAGAGGTCTAGTTATATACATGGGTACAAGTCAGCTTCAGCCACGCAAAATGCACATCCCACCACATACACACACTATATACTGGAGGTTAAAATGGAGAAGTAGTACAGAAGGGAATCCTACCTGATGGCCGTTTCGGTGTGAGGCTCAGTTTCGGAGCGGTCCCCCCAGCTGCAGACAAGGTGCCGGGTTTGGGAGACGCAAAACTGGTTCTGACAGAGGGGCGAGGGGTGGTGGTCACAGGGGTCGGGGTCTTCTTCTCCGGAGTCTTCACAGGACTCTTCAGATCCAAACTCTGCCAAAAAGGTAACAAAAGCATTAAAAAGGAAACCTGTGCAGAGGAAGATCTGTTGGCTGCCCCTGCGGAACTGAAAACGCTTGTTACAGCTGAATTTTAATGCAAAAAATAAAAATAGAATTATGCAACCCAATTGGAAAATATAGAAGAGGTTACAACTAGGAAATGGATACCAAACATGTCGCTCTTTAAAAATGCGCATCAGCAACAAATAACGTAAATGTTACTATCCATAGGCGACGCTTTAAAAGCCTTTAGATGTACAGAGGAGGTCTGGTGCTAGAATTACTGCCCATCATCTAACGTACATAGCGATTCCTCACATGTATGGGACGATCGATGTCTTTGTGCGTGCGGGACCAACGTGTGTGTTTGCCTTTGTCCATGAGTACTTTTAACTTTTTTTTTTTCAGTTATTTAAACTTTATTTTTTTTTACTTGTATTGCTGTCACAAGGAATGTAAACATCCTTGTGACAGGTCCTCTTTATGGAGCAAAATCCCTCCCCTGCCAAGATCGGTGATACCAAATGCTTTCCATTTTTTTTTTTAATGGTGCCCCTTTCCTTTATCAGAGGTGGACAGAGCGGCTCCAGTCCTTGTTCGGTTCTATGATCAGAGCTGGCTGGTTGTCACCAGAAAAGCACAGACGGCAGTTCCGCTGCTTGTAAAAAGTGATCCAGAGGCTAGTTGGCCGCTTGGATTGCTTTTACAAGAGATCCGACTGTCAGCTTCTAAACCCTGCTGTTTGGCCAGGTGTTGGGCAATAGAAAATTTAACATCCCTGTGCATCCAAGTGTCCGCAATTACATTTCAACAACGTTGAAGCCCTGTGACCTGCATCCCGCTCCGAAATTCTCTACTCCGGCCTCATTGTTCGCCTGCAGTCTTACTGGAAAACAAAGGTCTGGGAATAGAGTTAAAGTGACACTAAAGGTTCAGTGTTTTTTTTTTTTTAAAACAAACATATCATACTTGCCTCCACTGTGCAGTTCGTTTTGCACAGAGTGCCCCCGCTGCTCGTCTTCTGGGGTCCCACGGTGGCTCTCTCGGCTCCTCCCCACATTAGATAACCCCCTCTGGGAAGCTCTCTCCCGAGAGGGTTACCTTGCGGGCGCACTCCTGTCTCATACACTTGGCGTCCATAGCCGCTGAGTGTATGACTCGGCCCCGGCGCACACGTCATTGGTCATTTAATTGACAGCAGCAGGAGCCAAAGGCTGCACTTCTATCAATCTCTCCAATGAAGAGCCGAGAATGCTGTGGAGAGAGCGACGCCGGATTGCGCATATGGAAATTCGGGGCTCAGGTAATTAAATTAATTTAATGCATAGGATGCATTAAAGCGGAGGTTTGGCCAAATTTTCTTTTTACAAGCCAGCAGCTACAAATATGGCAGCTGCTGACCTAAAAAATGGACACTTACCTGTCCAGCGTGCTCGCAATGTCAGCAGCCGAGGCCGAGCAATCGCTCGGTCCTCGGCTGCTTCCGCCGCCATCCTCGGTGAGGGAATCAGGAAGTGAAGCCTTGCGGCTTTACTGCCCGATTCCCTACTGCGCATGCGCGAGGATCGCGGCGTGCCGTCACTGGTCCCCGCTCTCTCCTGGGAACAGTGTTTTGCAGAAGACAGGGCGGGGGGCGGGGGGGGTGTGACTTGACGTGCCAGGCTGGATTCCCCACGGGGATCCGAACCCGGAAGTGGTGCAAATACCTGTCTCAGACAGGTATCTGCACCCCTCCCCCTGAAAGGTGTCAAATGTGACACTGGAGGGATCCAAAAAGCCGGGGTTCACTTTTTGTGTGAACCTCCGTTTTAAGGTGAAAAAAAACCACAAACCTTTACAACCCCTTTACAGCCTCTTGTGGGAGGAGAAGCCCCCGATATGCTGCGCCAAATTCATATCGATCCCACATTGATTGGCACAGCATGGTGCTGACCTCACCAGCATGAAGAGCAATTAATTGGAGCTTATAATGTGAGGAATAGAACTGCGATTTTAATTAATTTACACCAGATGGCCCCATTCAAAAAGCAGCACACTGAGCTGCCAGCACAGCTGCGTTCTGGGATTTGGCGAAAAATTTGCGGGGGAGACGGGGACAAAAAAAAAGTCAAAAGCACGGAAGGGACATATGCTCTGACAAGGAGGTGTAGGTGCGTGTTATTCAATTAAACCAACAGGCCTGTGACCAGGGCAGTCTATAAAATCAGAGATGAACTCCAGGCATACATAAAAAAAAATGCCAAATTAAAGTGGTTGTAAACCTCAGACATGAAATCTGAACAAAGCATACCCCTTTATAGCAGTGGTCTCCAAACTGCGGCCCAGGGGCCAGATGTGGCCCTCAGGTTGCCTATAATTGGTCCCTGGGGCACGATTAAAAAGGTGTTGTAAAGGTTCCTGTTTTTTCACCTCAATGCATCCTATGCATTAAGGTGAAAAAACATCTATTACCAGCCTCCCGTTTTACTTACCTGAGCCCCAGAATGTCCCACGGTGAGGACACGCCGTCTCTCTGCCCTGGGTTCTTGGCTCTTCATTGGATAGATTGATAGAAGTGCAGCCATTGGCTCGCGCTGCTGTCAAGGTAAACCAATGACACGGGCGCCAGGGGGGCGGGTCCTGCACTCTGCGGCTATGAACGCCGAATGCAGGACTCAGGAGCACGCCCGCAAGGTAACTCCTTTGGGAGAGCGCTTCCCAGAAGGGGTTATCTGAGGCGGGGAGGAGCCGGCGGGGGGACCTCAGAAAACGCTGTTTAGGGCCACTCTGTGCAAAACAAGCTGCACAGTGGAGGCAAGTATAACATGTTTGTTATTTAACCACTTGAGACCCGCGCTGTAGACGAAAGACGTCCACAGCGCGGCTCTCAAGTGCCGGGTGGACGTCCTGTTTACATTCCCTGTGTGCGCCGATGTCCGCCAGGTGCCCGCGATCGGCGGTGACAGAGCAGGGACGTGGAGCTCGGTGTGTAATGATGGGGTGTAAACACAGAGCTCCGCGTCCTGTCAGGGAGAGGAGACCAATGCTGTGTCCCTTGTACATAGGGACACAGCATCGGTCACCTCCCTCAGTCAGTCCCCCCCCCCCCCCACAGTTAGAACACACCCAGGGAATACATTTAACCCCTTCCTCACCCCTAGTGTTAACCCCTTCCCTGACAGTCACATTTATACAGTAATTAGTGCATATTTATAGCTGTATAAATGTGAATGGTCCCAAAATTGTGTCAAAAGTGTCCGATATGTCCGCCGCAATATCGCAGGCCTGACAAAAAAAAAAAAAAAAAAAACGCAGATCGCCGCCATTACTAGTAAATAAAAAAATAAATCATAAAATCTATCCCCTATTTTGTAGACGCTATAAATTTTGCGCAAACCAAACAATATACGCTTATTGCGATTTTTTTTTTAACAAAAATATGTAGAAGAATACTTTTCGGGCTAAACTGAGGAAAAAAGTATGAAAAAAAAAAACCTGGAGATATTATAACAAAAAGTAAAAAAAATGTTTATTTTTCCAAATTTTTTGTCTTTTTGTATATAGCGCAAAAAATAAAAACCGCAGAGGTTATCAAATACCACCAAAAGAAAGCTATATTTGTGGGGGAAAAAAAACGATAAAAATATAATTTGGGTACAGTGTTTGTATGACCGCGCAATTGTCATTCAAAATGCGTCAGTGCTGAAAGCTGAAAATAGGTCTGGGCACGAAGGGGGTTTAAGTGCCCAGTAATGAAGAGGTTAAAAAAAAAAAAAACACACAATAATTCGAACTTTTAGTATCACTTTAAACCAACTGACACCAATGATGGGGCACCATTTCCCCTATTGACTGCATCAATGGGGCACTAACCTTCTCGTTGATAAATAGGACATTATTCCTCCCATTAAAACCAATGATAAGGCACTGATGGCAGGACATTTTCTACTCCCACTGGCCACAGCCCGCCCTCAACGCCCACCGGCGCCCCCCTCCCCCCCCCCATAAACACCTGAAGGACAGTAAACTGGCCCTTGGGTTAGAAAGTATGAATACCCCTGCTCTATAGTGTGTACTTGTCTCAGTCCAGAGCTCCACGTGTCATTTCTGTCTGCTGCTTCCTTCCTCTATCAGTATGAGAGGGAGTAAAAAAGGGGCCAATCAGTTGTGTTTATGTGCCAACAAGGGACACGCAGACAGGAGGAGGGAGATCACTGTCCAATAACAGGCTGAAGGGAAGACGAGACCTGCAAGTGTTATTGAAGTGCAAAAGATACAAATCAAGTCTTCGGCCCTGTCAGAAAGGGCTATGCCGCTCAGCACAACTGTGTACATAATTAGGTGGATTCAGAAAGACTTCTGCCTAACTTTGGAAAAAGCCTTTTGAGGATCGTTTCCAAAGTTAGGCACAGAGATAAGCAGGCTGAACAGCAGTTCCGCCTGCGTATCTCTTTTGAGAATTTGGCCCTCAGTGTGCACTTCCTGTCAGTCCGGCCGGGAACAGGAAATTGAATCTCCTGTACCACGCACGGTACCTGGCCGGACTGACAGGACTCCAGGAGGAATGAAGAGGAGCTCGGCCACACTACAGCCTGGGAAGGGGAAGTTGGGGGCCCCAGGCCAGCTCGGGGCCCCAAGCAATTGTTTGTTTTGCCTGTCCTGTAGCGACGGGCCTGCATGCAGCAATGGATCTAACCGAAGCCCGCATTCCTCTGTTTTTTCCGTGGAGAAAGGTAAAAAGAAAATCCGATTGTCTAAATGGAGCCGTGACTTCCAGGTACTGTTTCAGAGTGTGCACCACATCAAGAGGACGGACAACCTGATTTTCTGGTGACCTAAAGGTGGGGAGCATGTTAGATTTTAAATGTATTACTGTAATTGCAACGCTGTCGTAAGTCTGAATCCGGGCCGTCGTATCTTGGCGCCTGATTCAAAAGAATCAGATACGCCAGAATTTCAGTAGATACGCCGGCCTAAGTCTGAATTTGCGCCGGCGCTAATTTAAGCGTATTCTGGAAACCAGATACGCTTAAATTAGGCTAAGACACGAGCGGCGCAAGTGTCTTACACCGTCGTATCCTAAAGTGTAATTTTTAGGCTGACCGCTAGGTGGCGCTTCCATTGCGGTCGGCGTAGTATATGTAAATCACTAGATACGCCTATTTATGAACGTACGCCTGGCCGACGCAGTACAGATACGCCGTTTACGCAACGCATTATCAGGCCTTAAGTTATTCCATCAAATAGCTGGAATAGTAATGTTAAGTATGGCCGTCGTTCCCGCGTCGAAATTCGAAAATTTTACGTCGTTTGCGTAAGTGCGCCCGCCTACCTGAATCCACCTAATAAAGACTGGATGGACAAACAATCTTTGGTAGGTATCTGTGTATTCATACAATTACTTGGGAGGTCATATTGCAGGACACTGAACATTGGTGTAGAACAGGGGTCTTCAAAATATGGCCCTCCAGTTGCTCAGGAACTACAATTTCCATCATGCCTAGTCATGTCTGTGAATGTCAGTTTTATAATGCCTCATGGGATGTGTAGTTCCGCAACAGCTGGAGGGCCGTAGTTTGAGGATCTCCCTCCCCCACACCTCTCAGATATCTGGCTCTTGGGAGGAATTAGGACAATAACAATGGCGGGGGTGGCAGTCTGGAGGAGTGGGCATTCCTAGGCAGATTTCATTTACATCCAGACCCCCCCCCTGGTGGTGACTCCCACATGATAGTGGTCATACAATTGGAAAAATTGGGGTATGCGTGTTTTAAAAAAAAGAAAAAAAACGTACCTTCGGTTTTGCATCTTTTGTCTCTCTAGGTGTTGTAGGTTTTAAAGCGCTCCCCAGAGGGCGTTTCGGGGTGGTGCCAGAAGCTGGAGCCGGTGCAGACTTTTTGGCCTGGGTGGGGGTTGGAGTGAGCGGCTTCTTGGGGCTCGGGGCCACAGAGGGCTTGCCTTTTGGGGTTGCTGCTGCTACCGCCTGTAACAGACACCAATTCAAAATGATTAGAAACACAAAAACACATTGAAAAGTAAATACTCTATTATCCCGTCTGTAAAAAAACATTACTCAGGTGTCTGTAGGTCAGTATTTTAAAGAAGGGAATTACTGAGGTCTCAACATTTTGGCCTTTTTCTTGTGACTTCCGGTCGTGTGAAACAAACATTTACTGGACTTACATTATAACTATGGCACCCTCTCTCTCCACAATATTTGGTCTATTTCAATCAACCTCAAGGATACCATCCATCATTTTTTGGGTTCAGTGCTGTACTTACACACCCATTGATTAGGTATAGAATAGCAAGGGTTGGATTGGCCTACAGCTATCATATGGTACAGGGTACTATGATTGGCCTACAGCTATCACAGGGTACGATGATTGGCCTACAGCTATCACATGGTACAGGGTACTATGATTGGCCCGTGTGATAGCTGTAGGCCAATCACAGATCACTATAGGAAACAGCCGTAATAAATGGAGATCATTCATAACTGTGTTGACATTGTGATCACATGATTCCCCAAAGGATTCAGGTACCAGTGTTCTGTCGAATAGTTCCCTCTATCGAAAATGCCCAATCTGGGCTGTGCATGCGCAGTACGGAAAAGCACAACAGACGATTTCCCGATCAGCTGTTATGATAGCGCATGCGCAGTGCGGAGAAAATAGCAGACGAGGGACATAATTATTCTCCGATTCTGCCTCGCACTTGCGTGTTCAGTGTTGTGAAGGGCGGGGCTTTTTGGTGTTGATGGGCAGGTTCGGTGCCACATAAGGACAATGTTTTTCTCAGATTCATATGCCCTGCAAAGCGCTGATCCCACCCATCAAAAAATAAATAACTAGCCTTTAACACACTGAACACCCTCCACAAATGAGAGGCAGAAAACGGAGAACATTGTCCGTTTGAACCCGCCCATCAACACCAAAAAAACTCGCCCTTTCACAACACTGAAAACGCCCCGCAAGTGCAAGGCAGAATCAGAGAATAACATTGTCCGTTTGCAGCACTGAACCCGCCCAAAAAACTTGCCCTTCACAACAGTAAACACGCCCAGCAAGTGCGAGGCAGAATCGGAGAGAATTCCGTCCCTCTGCGCTTGTCTCCGTCGCACTGCACATTTGCCGTCACAACAGCTGATCGGGAAATCAGCCTTTGCGTCGTTACGTACTGCACATGCGCAGCCCAGAGCGGGTATTTTTTCGATAGAGGGCACTATTCGACAGTCCTCTGGACACAGCAGCTGCGACGTACGCGACGTACCGGTACGCCACTTGGCCTGTAGTTGCTGCCCAGGTCCCCACGCTCCTTCAGCGTCGACATAATGGCACTTGCGCAGATGTGCTAAAGGTCTCTGTCTGGTCTTCGAGTCCTGGCAGAGCCCTTCAGCACATCTAGGCACACGCGGGAAGTTTTCATTGTATGCATTATGCAGCCCTCAAAATTTCCACTCGCCTACTAGCATTTGGCGAGTGGATTTAAGCTGGGGGCGAGTGATGACAGGGCTGCATGACCAATCTCCCTCAAATCTGTGCCTACACTTAGAGTCCCGATGAGATTGGCGGCCGAAGAGGAAAGGTGCATGCTCGGGAAAAGTAGTCTGTTGAGCCGCGCACAGGCAGAGCAGTACACAGGTGCTCTCCTTACAATTCTCATTAAGCCATGGGACCTAACAGTATGACCTCTGAGCCTGCCCCCCTCCCCCGGGCCCCGACCAATGTAGCTGGAGAGCAGAAAGTAATGAGTGAGGTGGAGGATTGCAAAAATTACCACTCCGGTGCAGCGCTCACTCAAAGTTGCCCTGACATGAGAGCGGCAGCCTTCTGGTTTGTGAAGTTTTCTTCTCCTTGTGCTCTATGTAAGTGTCCAACAGTTTAGCCTGAGCACTGTGAGCAGACTGGTCTCAATGTGTGCTGTGCGCTGTCAGTGTGCGCTGTGCTATGGTGTCAATGGCTGTGCAGTTGTGTGGATCTCAGCGCTGGATTGTACTTCCTCCCGCTGTGCTGCAGCTCCTCTCCTCTCTGCCAGCCTGAATAAAAGGGGGAAGTGGGAACATGCAAGCGTGGAGCCGCACACACAGGCTCCTGATGAGATGAATGGGAGAGAGAGAGAGAGAGAGGATGGATGGGAGTTGCAGAGGAAACAACAAGAGAATGGGGAAGAGACCCAGTTCTAATGCCCTGTCCCTCTGGTCTGCCCCCAGTGCCCTGTCCCTCTGGTCTGTCGCCAGTGCCCTGTCCCTCTGGTCTGCCCCCAGTGCCCTGTCCCTCTGGTCTGCCCCCAGTGCCCTGTCCCTCTGGTCTGCCCCCAGTGCCCTGTCCCTCTGGTCTGCCCCCAGTGCCCTGTCCCTCTGGTCTGCCCCCAGTGCCCTGTCCCTCTGGTCTGCCCCCAGTGCCCTGTCCCATTTTGTTAAAGTTGTTGTTGGTAATATTTAATTTTGTAACTTGATTCTGCATAAAACATTGTCATTCCATGAGATAATCTACGAGGGCGTGTTTACGGGTGCAATTAGGCGCAGGGCAGTGTATGAATTAGGTGGGGCAACTGGTGGCGAGTAACTCTTGAGGCCTGGCTAGTAGCTCAGGACTTGAAATTTTGAGCCCTGCATTATGTATGTAGTACGATTCATGCACTTCACCTTAATTTTCTTCTCTGGACTGGCAGGAAGTTGCTTGTTGGGTGGAGCATTGATGTCACTTCCTGCTTTCGCCGCCACTGGCACCGGTTCAGCCGCCGCTGCCGCTTTTCCTAAATTAACGAAAGAAAAGTTTAGCATTTAAAAGTAATTATTACCAAGAAAAGGCAGAACAAGTCATAAAAATATGTTTTAGTTTCGGATAGACTGGGTAGGATTAGATCCATTAGAGAATTTCCTCCTCACTTTTGATCCTGACAGAAATGCCATGTCCTGGCCACTTCCTGTGGTAAGAATTGGAGGCATAAAATCAGTGTTCTCCGATTTATATTAAAGTGGGTTGTAAACCTCAGAGATGAAATCTGAACAAAGCATATCCCTCTATAGCGTGTACTTGTCTCACTCCAGGGCACCGAGTGTCATCTCGATCTGTTGCTTCCTTCCTCTGCTATCGGCATGAGTCACTTCTAGCAAGTTTTCCCCGACACCAAGAGATAAATATGGTGACAGGTGAAGTGATCTCCAGCACACAGCCTGTGAGTTCTCTTAGTTAACTGGATTTCTTTAATCTGGTGGGGGGTTTGACTGTTCACTGGGGGGGGGGGGTTTGACTGTTCACTGGGGGGGGGGGGCCCTCTGGCAGGTGCAGACCTCTACGCAGGGACCACCAAAACAGTTTCAGTATTCTTATCAGTAACCTGGCTGCTGGAGTGGAGATCACATTCTCGGCACCATTGCTCTCCATCTCTGGAATATCAATCATTGGGATTTTTGTACATCGGAGCTTGCACTTTAATTGATCACAAAACATGCAAACACTTAAGCTTGGTGAGTGCCGGATGCCCAACACCCCCAATCCCAGCTACAGAACCCACACAGTGCAATTAGTATTGGGTCAGAAACGCACAAGTCTTTGATGAGTAATCCTTACCATATGAAGAGTGGAGGAGATAAATACACACTGATAATCTGAGTCCTGGTGTACATCATCCTACAAGATTCTATCTGCATCACCTTCACTGAACAAAAATTTTAACCACTTTGTCCAGGACAAATGTAAAAAAAAACTTTTACACCTAAAAATCAGCATTTTTTGCTAGAAAACGGCTTAGAACCAAATATGAAAGCAGAGGCCCTGGGGAATAAAACGGTGGCCGTTGCAACGTTTTTATCTCGCCCGATATTTGCACAGCTGTTTATCAGATGCAAATCATTAAAAAATGCAATAGAATTAATTTGAGTGCATACATGTCTCCACAGCCTGGGGACATACATGTCATCTGCTGCTGCTCCTGATCTCTCGGAGTACACAACCTTTTTGTGCTCCCTATTGTATGTACTCCTCAGGTTCCCAATTTTGCTCTTCACATAATTGATGTCTGCCCTGGGGGTACAGAGATTTCAATTCCACCAGTTGATCCATTTGCTGCCTTCCTCTTGATTTTGATATGCCCTTGTGGTGCTTACTATTCAAAATAAAATACTTGCTTATGTGTTTAACTTACCGTATTTATCGGCGTATACCGCACACTTTTTTTCCCTTAAAAATCAGGGGGAAATCGTGGGTGTGTGATATATGCCGATATTGCTGTTCCCTGGCGCCGCCGAAATAGACCGAGCCGAGCGTACTCTGCACTCGGCTAGGCCACGCTCGGCTCCGCCCGCAGCCACGTGAGAGAAGCCGAGAGGAGCACAGCAGCGTAGAGCCGAGCGTACTGCGCACTCGGCTAGGCTCGCAGCCACGCGAGAGGAGCCGAGAGCCGTATCGCAGAGCCGAGCCGAGTGTACTGCACACTCGGCTAGGCACGGCTCGGCCCGCAGCCACGCGAGAGGAGCCGAACACACAGGAAATCCGGCTCCTCTCGGGGGCCAAATCCAAAAAACAAACACCGCTGCAACCCCCCCCGGGCAAGGTGCGGATGGACTGGACGGACCCCGCGAGGAAGCCGCAGACAGACACCTCCAAAGCCGCAGACGGACACCCACAAGGCTGGACGGACCCCGCGCAAAGCCGCAGACGGACGCTGGACAAGGCCGCCGATGGACACAGGGCAAAAATGTAAGTTTCTCCCCTAAAAATACCTTCCTAAGTTTGGGGTGCGTGTTATACGCCGGCGTGCGGTATACCCCGATAAATACGGTAAGTGTTCAACTTCCCCAGCAGAGGCCCTGGGGAATTAAAACGTTGGCTGTTGCAATGTTTTATCTCGCCCGCTATTTGCACAGCTGTTTATCAAATGCAAATCATTAAAAGAATGCAATAGAATTAATTTTAGTGCATAAAACAAAACAAAAAAATAAAATATTAAAAAAACGTTTTTTTGGGTAAAATACAACAATGTTGTGTCAAGTGAAAAGATTCCAAACATGTCAAGATTTAAAACTGCACATGCTCGTGAAATGGCGACAAACTGAACTGTGGTACCCAAAACTGTCCATAAAACACTAACAACTTGCCGACCACATAACCGTTATACGGCGACAGAGCGGCTTATCCTGCACCGGATCACGTACCTAGCACGTAATCTGCCATTTCCAGGTAGGGGGCGCACATGCGCACCGTTTCTGCTGTGATTAGTCACAGCAGAAGCCAAATCAGTGGGCGACGGGCAATGGATGTCCGCCGGCACCCGCTGATCAGCAAGGAGACGCACAGGACAGAGCTCTGCCTATGTAAACAATGCAAAGCCCCCTTGTGGTAGCTTTGGGCAGTGATAATTCCTCCTCATGGAGACATCAGGGGTCTAATAGACCCCTGATGTCCCCCCTGCCCTCCAAAGCCAACTAACCAAGCACAGAAAGGTTAGCTGCTTCGCTGGCTGTAAAAGAAGGAGGTGGGCTTAGGGTGCAAAAAAACAAAACAAAAAAGATGATCCCTATCTGTATCGTTTCCAGAAGTGGAAAGATAAAAGACGAACATGTTATGTTGATTTATAACGTGAATGGTACTTCTGACAGCCCATAAGGTGGTGGTGTGAGGAAGCCGCACAAACCGCATGAACAAAATCAAAAAAGTTAAAGTAATATCAGATATCAGGGGCCACAATGGAGGGGGCCCGTATGTCTGCTGCCACAACTACTGTACATTAATAGCGCACTACAGGAGAAGAAGTAGACGGGCCCCGGGGCAGCAAACTCAGACCGGAGAGTCGGCACAAAGTTCTGTGTTACTCTGGAAACTGTCTGAGTGTGTTTGCTGGGCTGGTAGAAATGAAATAAAAGCACGGGGTAATGTACCGCATTCATTCCCCAGTGCACTTTACCAGGAGAGAGAGAGCGAGCGGAGAACGCCGGGGCGGCCTGTCACAAACAATCTCTTCCCCCTCACAGATCGGGTCAGGGAAATGTCAGCGACTGCACAGGGAAATCTGCACGAGAAAAACTTTTTTGCAGCAAACTTCTAGAAGGTTATACATTGGGCGATTGATCTGCAGGTACTTTTTGCGCCTAATCTCCTGGACTTTGGGGGCCCCTGTACTGGCCGACCGTAGGTCCCCAGGTCTCCTCTACAAGTGTGCAAAGTTTGCCATCTGGGGGACCTACGGCCGGGGAACACCGATTTTTCAAAGCCGGCCACCCCTTCCATAGACTCCCATGTTAAATGTAAGTCTAGTCGTGGGGCACAGCGAGGCATGCAGATGGACACCCTAGACTTATACTCGAGTCAATACGTTTTTTCATTTTTTTGTGGTAAAATTAGGTGCCTTGGCTTATATATATGTCTTCATTTAAAAAAGATTTAATAAACATGATGTACCTTTAAAAAGTACCTGTTAAAGCTTTAATTAGGGAAGGAAAGAAAGGAAAGAAAAGAAAAGAAAAGCGAGGGAAGAGAGCAAAAGAAAAGCGAGGGAAGAGAGCAAAAGAAAAGCGAGGGAAGAGAGCAAAAGAAAAGCGAGGGAAGAGAGCAAAAGAAAAGCGAGGGAAGAACTAAAAGGGAAGAACTAAAAGGGAAGGAAGGAAGGAAGGAAGGAAGGAAGGAAGGAAGGAAGGAAGGAAGAAGAGAGAAAGAAAGAGAAAAATAAGGAGAAAGAAAGAGAAAAAGAAAAAGAAGAAGAAGAGGAGAGGGAAGGAAGAAGAGAGGGGAGAAAAGAACAAGAAAAGGAGAAGAAAGATAATTTTATAACCATGACACTGGTCCTGTACAGCAGGTGTCTCCAAAGTAGGGTCCCAGGGGCAGGTCACAAATAAGGGGGGGGGGGGGGGGTCTTTGATGGGGACCAAATGTGACTCAGATTGGGAAACTGATGTACTGGGCGACGGACATCAAATTCTATAACACTTTGCAAATAATATTTATAAAATAACTTTTCAGCCCAATGAGTTAAAGTGAAAAGTTTGGAGACCCCCCCCCCCTGAGCTACAGCGCCTTGAAAAAGTATTCACACCCCTTGAAGTTTCCAACATTCTCATGTTACAACCAAAAAACAAATGTATTTTATTGGGATTGGATGCGATAGACAAACACAAAGTGTCACAAAATTGTGAAGTGGAAGGAAAAAAGAGATTTTTAATACAGCTTACCTGTAAAATCTTTTTCTTGGAGTACATCACGGGACACAGAGCGGCATTCATTACTATATGGGTTATATGGAGTACCTTCAGGTGTAGACACTGGCAATCTCAAACAGGAAATGCCCCTCCCTATATAACCCCCTCCCATAGGAGGAGTACCTCAGTTTTGTAGCAAGCAGTATGCCTCCCAAAATGGTCCTCAAAAAAAGAGGGGTGGGAGCTCTGTGTCCCGTGATGTACTCCAAGAAAAAGATTTTACAGGTAAGCTGTATTAAAAATCTCTTTTTCTTTATCGTACATCACGGGACACAGAGCGGCATTCATTACTATATGGGATGTCCCAAAGCAATGCTTACAATGAGGGGAGGGAGAACATCTCCAAGACAAAAGGATTTAATTTAGAGATATACTCAAATCATAATAAATCCAACTTAGTTGAGAAAAAATAAAAATTTTTAAATTTAACTCGAACAAGAGGAGCCCCCGGAATCCGAGGGTCTCAAACTGCAGCCTGCAGCACTGCCTGCCCGAAGGCAGTATCAGTATTCCTTCTTACGTCCAACTTGTAGAATTTTGTAAACGTGTGGACAGAAGACCAGGTTGCCGCCTTGCAAACTTGAGCCATAGAGATCTGGTGGTGTGCTGCCCAGGAGGCGCCCATGGCTCTAGTAGAATGAGCCTTTAATGATACTGGAGGAGGCAACCCTTTCAAGCCGTAGGCCTGAGTGATTAATTGCTTAATCCACCTAGAAATGGTGGACTTTGCAGCTGCCTGCCCCTTCTTGGGCCCATCCGGTAGAATGAACAGCACATCTGTCTTCCGGATCTTCTTTGTAGCTTTAAGATAGGCCTTCATGGCCCTGACAATATCCAAGGTATGCAGCAACCCTTCCTTTCTGGAAGTAGGTTTAGGGAAGAAGGATGGTAATACCAAATCCTGGTTCAAATGAAAACTGGATATGACCTTCGGAAGGAAGGAAGGATGAGGGCGGAGAACGACCCTGTCCTTATGAAAAACAAGATATGGTTCCTTACAGGATAAGGCTGCCAGCTCCGAAACTCTTCTTGCGGAAACTATGGCAACCAAAAATACTAACTTCCTTGTCAGTAGAACCAAAGGAATATCAGCCAACGGCTCAAACGGTTGTTTCTGTAAACTTTGACAGAACAAGATTTAAATCCCACGGACAAAGCGGGGATTTAACTGGAGGTCTAATACGTAAGACCCCTTGAAGGAAGGTCTTAACCAGCGAGTGGGTGGCCAGCGGCCGCTGAAACCACACTGACAGAGCAGAAATCTGTCCTTTGATTGTGCTTAATGCCAATCCTTTATCCACTCCTAGCTGGAGAAAACTTAATACTCTATCGATGGTAAATTTGCGAGAAAGCCATCGCTTGGACTCACACCAGCCTACATAGGCCTTCCAGACCCTGTAATAAATCACCCTAGAGACCGGTTTCCTGGCTCTGATTAGGGTAGAGATTACTTTCTGAGACAGACCTCTACCCCTGAGAATCAGGGATTCAGCTTCCAGGCCGTCAAATTTAGATGCCGTAAGGCAGGGTGGAGGATCGGACCTTGCAATAGCAGGTCTGGCCGTAGAGGAAGAGTCCAAGGGTCTCCCACTACCATCCTTAAGATTAGTGAGTACCATGCCCTTCTGGGCCATGCTGGAGCTACCAGGATGACTGGTATGTGCTCCACCCGGATCCTGCGCAGCAGGCGGGGTAGTAACTGGAGCGGGGGAAACGCATAAAGAAGTTTGAACTGATGCCAAGGGCAAACCAACGCATCGGTTCCGCAGGCCATCGGATCCCTTGAGCGGGACATGAACCTGTCTAGTTTCTTGTTGAGTCTCGATGCCATGATATCCACGTCCGGCACTCCCCATCTTTGGCAGAGTGCTTGAAAGACTAGTGGATGCAGAGACCATTCCCCCGGCCATAGAGTCTGGCGGCTTAAGAAGTCCGCCTGAAAGTTGTCCACTCCTGGAATGAATATTGCCGATATGCAGGGCACATGAGCCTCTGCCCATAGAAGAATCAAGCTCACCTCTCTCTGAGCGGCTTGACTCCTGGTTCCCCCTTGGTGATTTATGTGTGCCACGGCCGTGGCATTGTCTGATTGAATTCTCACCGGGAACCCCTGCAATTTTGACGTCCAAGCCCTGAGGGCTAGTCGAGCAGCTCTGAGCTCCAAGATGTTGATGGGCAACTGCTTCTCTGGCTTTGCCCAAGTACCTTGGCGAGTGCAACCATCCAAAATTGCTCCCCAGCCCGTCAGGCTGGCGTCTGTGGTCACTATCTTCCAAGCCACTGGGCTGAAAGACCTCCCCCTTCAGTAGATTCTGAGGGTCTAACCACCAACACAGACTTTGTCGGACTCTTGATGAGAGCGGCAACGGGATATCCAAGGCCTGTGGCCTTCTGCTCCATGCTGACAGGATGGCTGCCTGTAGGATGCGAGTGTGGCTCTGGGCGTATGGTACCGCCTCGAATGTGGCCACCATCTTGCCTAGTAACCTCATACATAGGCGAATAGTCGGTTCTTTCTTGCTTAGAACCAGTAGGATTAATTCCTTGATGGCTTTTACCTTCCTCAGAGGTAGGAACACTCCTTGTTGTTCTGTGTCTAATCTCATGCCGAGATATTCCAACTGCTTTGTGGGCTGGAAAGCTGACTTTTCTCGATTTAGGACCCAGCCGAACCTCTCGAGGTATTGGACCGTGAGGGCCACTGCTCGCTCCAAGCCGGGAGACGAGTGATCTATGACTAGGAGGTCGTCCAGGTATGCTAGGATCGTGACCCCTTGGATCCTTAGTTTGGCTAGGATTGGAGCTAGGACCTTCGTGAACACCCGGGGGGCCGTAGCCAACCCGAAGGGAAGCGCCACGAATTGGAAGTGACGCGAAGCCACCATGAAGCGTAGATATCTTTGATGTGGCTGATAAATTGGAACATGAAGGTAGGCATCCTTTATGTCTATGGACGCCATGAAGTCGTCCTTCTGGAGTGTGGCAGCTGCTGACCGCACGGATTCCATCCGAAATGAGCGGATCTTTAGATATGCATTTACCATCTTTAGGTCCAAAATTGGCCTGACATCTCCATTGGATTTTGGGATGATGAATAGGTTGGAGTAGAAACCCAGCCCCTGTTCCAGGACTGGTACCTCTACTATTACTTCCTGGGAAAGTAGATGATCTAATGCCGATCTTAATGCGGCTCCCTTTTCCGGATCGTTTGGAATCCTCGACTTCTGGAAATGAGGAGGAGGAAACCTTAGGAAATCTAATTTGTAGCCTGTGGCCACGGAAGACCGTACCCACTCGTCGGGAATGCTGGCTTCCCAAATCTCTGAAAAGAGTCGCAGCCTTCCCCCCACCTTCGTGGGTGGGGGCGCCCCTTCATAAGGTTGGCTTGGGGGCTGGTTTTGCTGGTTTGCGAAACCACTGCCTTTTGCCTCTAACAGCCTGTCCTTGTGATCTGCTGTTGAAGCCGAAGTTTGCTTTTGCAGGAGGCCGTCGATACTGCTTGGCATTAGAGGGCCCCTGCCCAGGGGAATACTGTCGTTTAAACGCAGGTCCCTGAACCTTCTTCTTAGTTGGCAAGAGAGTACTCTTGCCGTTTGAAATGGTCTGAATGTATTTATCTAGGTCTTCTCCGAAGAGTCGTCCTCCATGGAAGGGGAACCCTACCAGGAGCTTCTTGCATGGGGGCTCAGCCTCCCAGCTTTTTAACCATAAGAGTCTTCTCATATGGATAAGGGATAACGATAAACGTGACGCTTGCTGGATAGAATCCTTGATTGCGTCTACCGTAAAACATATGGCCTTAGGGACATCCGAAAATTTTTCTGCCTGCTGGGCCGGAATAAGTTTAAGCATCTGCTTAAATTGATCCGATAATGCTTGAGCGACCCCAATCGCAGCCACAGCTGGCTGTACTACTGCCCCTGCAGTAGTGAAGGAGTTCTTAAGTAGTGCTTCCAAGCGCTTATCAACTGGATCCTTGAACACCTGTATGTTTTCTACAGGGCATGTTAACGATCTGTTAACACATGAGATGGCTGCGTCCACTGCAGGAGTAGCCCATCTTTTGGAAAATTTTTCTTCCATAGGATATAGGACAGAGAACCTTTTAGGTGGTAAGAAGATCTTATCTGGCTTGTTCCAATCTTGGAACAAAATTCCCTCTAATAGAGGATGGATCGGAAACACAGCATTGCTTTGAGGCGCCCTCAGTGAGCCCAAAGCTGAAACCGTCGATACCTGGAGATCTGGTACTGGCAAGTTGAATGTCCTATGGACCAAGTCCGACAATCCTTGAATCCACCAGCTCTCCCTCAGGGAGACTGCCCCAGACTCCTCTGTATCCGGGTCTTCGATCCCTGAACCTACTTGGTCCGTGTCCAAGAGGTCGTCCAATTCCCCTGAGGAAAGGACCTCCTCTTCTGAGGGTCCGTGCTCGGGCGACGGAGATCTATTCCGCTTACTGCCCCGCATAGCTGCGGATATCATTTTTTTTCCCATGCTTTTCTCATCTCTTTTAAAGAGGTGAGTAATACCTCCTCCGTGACCATCTTAGGGTTGGACTGACCCGCGTCAGCTCCAGCCCCAGATCCCGATGGCCCCAAGGCTCCCTGTAGGGAAAACAGCGGCATACCATGGTACAATACCGAGGTACACCTGCTACCTATTGGTATTTGGAACTATAAAAGTTAATTGTCCAAACACCTGTTTGGGGGATAAAAAAATGCTTCCTCTCCCCTAGATGACTTTTTTTTTTTTTTTTTTTTTCCGTTTTTGTTTCAAATCCAGGAAAGAAAAAACATTCTGTCCCCCTGAGTAGTATTGCAAAGAAAAACTATGAGATGGAAAAGAAACAGCCTATTTCTAGGCTTGACAAAACAGTCCTCTGAAGACTGCAATATCCTTTCTGGCCACTGTGTGTCCTCGGCGCCCCGTGCTGCCGCTCTGGTCTTTCTCCTCAGTTCCAAAGTATTGATGGAACAAACAAGGAAGGGCCGCCCCTTCCTTTAAGCCACTGACCCGCCCTTCCCCCCCAGCAACCTCAAACAGGAAATGCCCCTCCCGACAGGGGGAGGGGGGGGGGATTTTGGGAGGAAGGGACCTCTCTGTTCCAGCAAACTGCGGCCTGCAGCCTGGAACCATGAGGAGGCCAGCGTTTTGCCTGCTTGCAGGCTCTGAGGAGGAAGACTGAATGGAGCATCGCCTGGAGGCCTGCAGGTAAGCAAAGCTCTCTGACACACACATATATTTTTATATAACACAGGCCCCACTCAATGCTTTTCCAACACTACAAGGGAGGTCACATCTTATGGGGAATAATACATAGAGAGCCATCCTATCTTTATGATATGTGACTAGTTTGCCAGATGCAGTGCATAACTTTAGGCATGTCCCCTGTGACCCCCCAGAAAAAAACCTGCTAAGAACCAAGTTCCGCAAGTTTTCCCCTCACTTACCTGCTCCATGCCGCAGGACTTTGCCAAGCAAGAGGCCCAATCTTCCCCCATCTCCGTGGGGATGTCTAGACCTTCAGGCCCTGGGTTCCTATGAAGGATCCACTGTCCTGGGCCCATATAGCACCCTGGCAACAGAAAACTTTAGGTACCCAAAGGTCTCTAAGTTCTGGGCCCAGGGTCCAGCTCTCTAAAAAGAAAAGCATTATGGGCTATACCCCAAGGGTTTGGGGTCCGGTTACTGACCACTTTAGCGCTGAGGCTTTTTTGGACAGAACCGGTAGCTCACCTAATCCCAAGGATGCGGAGGCAAGCTAAACCATGACTAACACCTAAGACACTGGCGTAAAAACTGAGGTACTCCTCCTATGGGAGGGGGTTATATAGGGAGGGGCATTTCCTGTTTGAGATTGCCAGTGTCTACACCTGAAGGTACTCCATATAACCCATATAGTAATGAATATGCCGCTCTGTGTCCCGTGATGTACGATAAAGAAAGTATAATATTGTAATAAAGTGCATTTTAGATCAATTAAAAAAATAATAATTCTACTTTTATCATGTATTTTGTAGATGTCTGGGTATCGAGATAGTCCATTCTCATTTTTTTATCTGGGGATTCAGTGTTCAGTATAAGGATGATGCGCCCCCCCCAAACGTCCTAATCAAAACCTATCCACTAGAGGCCCATCCTTCATTATAGGAATTTTAGGTCCACTTTAACCATAAGAGTCACTTAGCCATGCAGCCGATTATATTGCCGTTAGGTCGAGGGCTCCTCTACACGCTCAGAAGAACGTTCGGCAGAAGGTCTTACAGTTGGCAGGCCTCATCTCAAATTCTCAGGCCTAGACTGCTCCTCAGGATGGATCAAACTAATAACAGGATGGAAAATATTACTTCATCATAGTAGGGCTGCAACTAACGATTATTTTCATAATCGATTAGTTGGCCGATTTTTGTTTCGATTAATCGACTAATCGGATAATCTTAAAAAAAAAGTGTGGTGTACAATTTAGTTAATATGTAAATAAAAAATAAATAAAAAAAGGCAATTTATTCTTAAATATCCATATGCAGTGGTCAAAAAAAATAAATAACCAACTACAGTAATTGTAATGCCTTCTATTACCTCCACTTTCTCTGGGTTCAGATGCTGATCTTCCCTGCAGTCTTTAAAGTGATTTTTATTTTTTTAAACAAACTTGTTATACTTACCTGCTCTGTGTAATGGTTTTGCACAGAGCAGCCCTGATCCTCCACTTCTGGGGTCCCTCACTGATGCTTCTGGCTCCTCCTGCCCTCAGAGAGCCTCATTAGCAAGCTGCAAAGTATAGTATAGAGCGCCCCCTATAGCAAGGTAAAAAAACTTCTGCGTTTAGAACCACTCACTTCCTGCCCAGGACTACATGTCCCATGAGGCATTGCTCCTCGCACTTTCACAAATTCTCAGGCACTTAGTGACATGTATGAATGGTGTACTGAGCTTTATGTGTGCTGCACTGTATTTCCCGATATGTAAACAAATAATGCATACTATATGCAGGCCAACTAATCAACTGGCCGATTAATCGATTATGAAAATAGTTGACAACTATTTTCATAATCGATTAGTTGTCTATTAATCGATTAGTTGTTTCGGCCCTACATCATAGGTAAGACGGCATATTTACAACAATTTAAAGCTAAACTCCCTTTGTGGGTGCAGGCTGGGTAAAGAGTCCATTCCGATTCTTAACCACCTCCCACCCAAGTTACACCATATGACGTCAAGGACTTTTAATAGCGATATCTGAAAGATCATCCAGATATAAAAAAAAATTCCACCGACGATGCTGTGCACTGTATGAATCATAACGGCAGTTCAGCTGCTTAATCGTTCTTACATGTGGCAGCGGAAGGGGACGCCCCCCCCCCCACCGACACTCCGGTGCTTCTCCTGGCTCACCGAGAATGAATCGGTCGCCGACGGAAGTTTACCATAGAGATTTCTGGTGACCAGATGGCCCTCGGAGGCCCGGGTGCGACGTTCTGACATTGCGTCCGGGCCGGTGGAAGTAAACAAAGCCTAGAAAGCGGCTGGAAAGGATTTTTTTTGGGGGGGGGGGGGGGGGGGGGGATCTCAGCCTTTCCATCACTCCATAAAAAGAGAACCTGTCACACACTATTCCCATTGCAAGGGATGTTTGCATTCCTTGTAATAGGAATTAAAGTGATCACATTTTTTATTTTTAAAAAGAGCGTGAAAAAAAAAATCACACAACTCTTAAATCAAAAAAATGGGAAACGCCCATCCCCTTGTGGTTTTGTACAGAGCAGCCTGTTCCCTCTTCTCGGGTCCCCCTCTGGTGCTCCTGGCCCCTCCCTTTTGTTGCAAGCAACGGGGGCACCCAAGCAGGCTCGTCTTCGAGTTGTGGCTCTGTGTGTCCAATCAGCTCGTCCCCGGCCTCTCTCTCCTCGTGGGCTCACTGGCTGTGATGAGGAGGGAGAGCCTAGGCTCTCGTGCACATAGCTAGATCGAGATGGGGCTCAGGCAAGTATAATGCCGCATACAGACGGTCGTTTTTTGTGATGAAAAAAAACGACGTTTTAAAAAACGTCATTTAAAATGATAGTGTGTGGGCAAAACGTTGTTTTAGGTCTTCAAAAAAAACGACAAAAAAAAATTCGAACATGCTTGAATTTTTTGTGTCGTTTTTCAAAACGTCGTTTTTTACTTCACAGAAATTGACCGTGTGTAGCAAAAAACGACGTTTAAAACAACATTTTTACACCCGCGCATGCCCAGAAGCTAGTTATGAAGCGAGCTTCAATGGAAAAAAGTGGTGAAACGTAACCTCGCTTTGCTAGAGCATTGTGAAAAAAACGATGGTGTGTAGGCAACTTCGTCTTTGAAAATAATGTTTCAAAAACGTCGTTTTATTTCATGATTTAAAACGTCGTTTTTTTTTCATCACAAAAAACGACCGTCTGTACGCGGCATTAGGAGGGGCTGCTACACAGTTGTTTTTTTTACCTTCATGCATATTCAAAAAAAAAAAAAAGGTAAAAAAGCTTGAACCTTTACAACCACTTTAACCGCTTAACGACCGCCGCATATACATATACGTTGGCAAAATAGCACGGGCAGGCAGAACGACGTGCCCGCACGTCGCTGCCTTTCCGCGGGTCGGGGGTCCGATCGGGACCCCCCCCCCCCCGGTACATGCGGCGGTCGCTAAACCTTTAGGGAGCGATCCGGGGCGAGGCTATTCGTTTCTAGCCGCCCCCTCACGATCGCTTCCCGGAGCTGAAGAACGGGGAGAGCCGTATGTAAACATGGCTTCCCCGTGCTTCACTGTGGCGGCGTATCGATCGAGTGATCCCTTTTATAGGGAGACACGATCGATGACGTCACACCTACAGCCACACCCCCCTACAGTTGTAAACACACACTAGGTGAAGCATAACTCCTTCAGCGCCCCCCTGTGGTTAACTCCCAAACTGCAACTGTCATTTTCACAGTAAACAATGCAATTTATATGCATTTTTTGCTGTGAAAATGACAATGGTCCCAAAAATGTGTCAAAAATGTCCCTAGTGTCCGCCATAATGTCGCAGTCACGAAAAAAATCGCTGATCGCCGCCATTAGTAGTAAAAAAAAAAAAAATATCCCCTATTTTGTAAACGCTATAAATTTAGCGCAAACTAACCGATAAACGCTTATTGCGATTTTTTTAACCAAAAATAGGTAGAAGAATACGTATCGGCCTAAACTGAGGAAATTTGTTTTTATATATGTTTTTGGGGGATATTTATTATAGCAAAAAGTAAAAAATATTGAATTTTTTCAAAATTGTCGCTCTATTTTTGTTTATAGTGCAAAAAAACGCAGAGGTGATCAAATACCACCAAAAGAAAGCTCTATTTGTGGGGAAAAAAGGACGCCAATTTTGTTTGGGAGCCACGTCGCACGACCGCGCAATTGTCTGTTAAAACGACGCAGTGCCATATCGCAAAACCTGGCTTGGGCATTTAGCTGCCTAAAGGTCCGGGGCTTAATTGGTTAAAGTGATAAGTCAATGAGGTGGCATGCGCCTTGTTAGACCTAACCCTCTAAGTAATCCAGAACATTTCAACCTTAATATTCAGACGATTCATCCCATAAATCCTTGGGATTGTTGTAGAATTGTATCTAGATTACATCATAGAGCAAACCTCAATACAAAATAAAAAGGGGTTCATGTAAAGAGTGCACTATAAACAGAAAGGACTTGGGCCTGGGGGGTGTCACCCCATTTTCACAAAGACCCAAGGTTTCAGTCCTTCAATTCTGTATTTTTTTCGGCTGTCAAAGTCGGTAAATTGCCTCCAGCCGTCCTGATAGCCAACAGCATGCAACTATCTCAGCATTTTCCACAGGGTGTTCATGGAGTCAGGTGAGGCTGAACACCAATCACAGAACAGCTGCTGCTACTTCTATACAAGAAAAGATGGACGCTCACATTGGAGTTTAATTCTGCCGATAAGTTGCATCATTTCCATATGAAATCTGATATCTCCGGAATATACATCAACATGAAAAATGTCCATTATAGGACGGAATACATTATTCCTGAAAGAGAACATTCTCGCACACTACAGAATGACAAGTCAGAACCGCGCCGTCTCATCTCCATGGAATCAGCTGTGAGATTCATTAATCAGAATCAGCGGAGACTCGGCACACAACACGCTGCCTGTTCCCAGGTTATTACATATTTACGGAATGGCTGGTAGCATGCTGCGCCGTCATTTACAGCCGCCGATCAACAGAACTCCCAAAAAAAAAAAACACGAAACGTGTCAGTAAGAGTCAAGAACAGCCATTGGGTAAAAACGGTCACACTGGCCAGAGGTACTACAAGTTCCCGAGAGAGCAAGAGAGATCGAGATGCCGAGAGAGCAAGAGAGATCGAGATGCCGAGAGAGCAAGAGAGATCGAGATGCCGAGAGAGCAAGAGAGATCGAGATGCCGAGAGAGCAAGAGAGATCGAGATGCCGAGAGAGCAAGAGAGATCGAGATGCCGAGAGAGCAAGAGAGATCGAGATGCCGAGAGAGCAAGAGAGATCGAGATGCCGAGAGAGCAAGAGAGATCGAGATGCCGAGAGAGCAAGAGAGATCGAGATGCCGAGCGAGCAAGAGAGATCGAGATGCCGAGCGAGCAAGAGAGATCGAGATGCCGAGCGAGCAAGAGAGATCGAGATGCCGAGCGAGCAAGAGAGATCGAGATGCCGAGCGAGCAAGAGAGATCGAGATGCCGAGCGAGCAAGAGAGATCGAGATGCCGAGAGAGCAAGAGAGATCGAGATGCCGAGAGAGCAAGAGAGATCGAGATGCCGAGAGAGCAAGAGAGATCGAGATGCCGAGAGAGCAAGAGAGATCGAGATGCCGAGAGAGCAAGAGAGATCGAGATGCCGAGAGAGCAAGAGAGATCGAGATGCCGAGAGAGCAAGAGAGATCGAGATGCCGAGAGAGCAAGAGAGATCGAGATGCCGAGCGAGCAAGAGAGATCGAGATGCCGAGCGAGCAAGAGAGATCGAGATGCCGAGCGAGCAAGAGAGATCGAGATGCCGAGCGAGCAAGAGAGATCGAGATGCCGAGCGAGCAAGAGAGATCGAGATGCCGAGCGAGCAAGAGAGATCGAGATGCCGAGCGAGCAAGAGAGATCGAGATGCCGAGCGAGCAAGAGAGATCGAGATGCCGAGCGAGCAAGAGAGATCGAGATGCCGAGAGAGCAAGAGAGATCGAGATGCCGAGAGAGATATAATATAGATATATAGGGATTAATATCTCTCTCTACACATCTACATATCTCTCTCCCTTCCTCCCCATCTATATAGATCTATACATCTATTTTTATATTATTTATATACTAGATTATCTCCTTTTATTTATATAGCGCCAAAATCTTACTAAGCACGTTACAAAACAAAAAGAAAGCTCACAGGCTCCAGAGCACCCTCAGATCTACAATGTTTTTTTTCTCCTCATATTCTAACATGGAACAGATATGTAGAATCTGCCGAGGACATTTGGGCAATGTGCAGCCAAATAATAATCCCATCTGTTTCAACAGTAAAATATTTTCAGCCAATTTTGCCGCATGCAGTATTGATGTGATATTACACCATCAGAGTTATAACGTTTCTGTAGCCGACTTAGGCCTCAAACATGCAGCACGTTTCTTTACCCTCGCGCCCAGGGAACACAATCCTCTCCATTAGCACGCACTAAAGCGCAAACACTCCTAAACGTGTCAGTTAGGCTTCATGTCAACTAGCAGCAGCTTTTTTTTGCCAAAGCTTCTCAATTCCATAAAAGCCTATGGGGTTGATTTACTAAAGGCGTTCCATCTTTCACTTAGAGGTTATAAAAGTTACACTGAGTAAATACAGCTGGATAAAAACAAAAAACTGTGCTCAAGACCCATCACCTCCTACAGGGCACCGAGGTCTCAAGGCCCATCACCTCCTACAGGGCACCGAGGTCTCACAAGGTCCATCACCTCCTACAGGGCACCGGGTCTCACAAGGCCCATCACCTCCTACAGGGCACGAGGTCTCACAAGGCCCATCACCTACAGGGCACCGAGGTCTCACAAGGTCCATCACCTCCTACAGGGCACCGGGTCTCACAAGGCCCATCACCTCCTACAGGGCACCGAGGTCTCACAAGGCCCATCACCTCCTACAGGGCACCGAGGTCTCACAAGGTCCATCACCTCACAAGGTCCATCACCTCCTACAGGGCACCGAGGTCTCACAAGGTTAGTCACCTCCTACAGGGCACCGAGGTCTCACAAGGTCCATCACCTCCTACAGGGCACAGAGGTCTCACAAGGTCCATCACCTCCTACAGGGCACAGAGGTCTCACAAGGCTCGTCACCTCCTACAGGGCACCGAGGTCTCACAAGGTCCATCACCTCCTACAGGGCACCGGGTCTCACAAGGCCCATCACCTCCTACAGGGCACCGAGGTCTCACAAGGTCCATCACCTCCTACAGGGCACCGAGGTCTCACAAGGTCCATCACCTCCTACAGGGCACCGAGGTCTCACAAGGTCCATCACCTCCTACAGGGCACCGAGGTCTCACAAGGTCCATCACCTCCTACAGGGCACCGAGGTCTCACAAGGTCCATCACCTCCTACAGGGCACCGAGGTCTCACAAGGCCCATCACCTCCTACAGGGCACCGAGGTCTCACAAGGTCCATCACCTCCTACAGGGCACCGAGGTCTCACAAGGTCCATCACCTCCTACAGGGCACCGAGGTCTCACAAGGTCCATCACCTCCTACAGGGCACCGAGGTCTCACAAGGTCCATCACCTCGTACAGGGCACAGAGGTCTCAAGGTCCATCACCTCCTACAGGGCACAGAGGTCTCACAAGGCCCATCACCTCCTACAGGCCATCAGTGGTCTCACAAGGTCCATCACCTCCTAAAGGGCACCGAGGTCTCACAAGGCTCGTCACCTCCTACAGGGCACCGAGGTCTCACAAGTTCCATCACCTCGTACAGGGCACAGAGGTCTCACAAGGCTCGTCACCTACAGGGCACCAAGGTCTCACAAGGTCCATCACCTCCTACAGGGCACCGAGGTCTCACAAGGTCCATCACCTCCTACAGGGCACCGAGGTCTCACAAGGTCCATCACCTCCTACAGGGCACCGAGGTCTCACAAGGTCCATCACCTCCTACAGGGCACCGAGGTCTCACAAGGTCCATCACCTCCTACAGGGCACCGAGGTCTCACAAGGTCCATCACCTCCTACAGGGCACCAAGGTCTCACAAGGTCCATCACCTCCTACAGGGCACCGAGGCCTCACAAGGCCCATCACCTCCTACAGGGCACCGAGGCCTCACAAGGCCCATCACCTCCTACAGGGCACCGAGGCCTCACAAGGCCCATCACCTCCTACATGCCATCAGTGGTCTCACAAGGTCCATCACCTCCTACAGGGCACCGAGGTCTCACAAGGCTCGTCACCTACAGGGCACCGAGGTCTCACAAGGTCCATCACCTCCTACAGGGCGCAGAGGTCTCACAAGGCCCATCACCTCCTACAGGGCACCGAGGTCTCACAAGGCTCATTACCTACAGGGCACCGAGGTCTCACAAGGCCCATCACCTCCTACAAGGCACCGAGGTCTCACAAGGCCCATCACCTCCTACAGGGCACCGAGGTCTCACAAGGCCCATCACCTCCTACAGGGCACCGAGGTCTCACAAGGCCCATCACCTCCTACAGGGCACCGAGGTCTCACAAGGCCCATCAACTCCTACAGAGCACCGAGGTATCACAAGGCCCATCACCTCCTTACAGGGCACCAATGTCTCACAAGGTCCATCACCTCCTACAGGGCACCGAGGTCTCACAAGGCCCATCACCTCCTACAGGGCACCGAGGTCTCACAAGGCCCATCAGCTCCTACAAGGCACCGAGGTCTCACAAGGCTCGTCACCTACAGGGCACCGAGGGTCTCAAGGCCCATCACCTCCTACAGGCCCATCAGTGGTACTGGAAGGCATCATAGAATCCAAAAACGGAGGAAATAGGGGTAATGCCTGCTACACATGAGCAGAATATCAACCGGTTTCTGTTGAACATTCCGCCCGTGTGTACCCGAGACCGGCCAACAGAAACTGGCTGAACATCCATGCCGGAAATCAGATTGGCATTCGATCAGTGTTGGCAGCCAATGGCTTTCAGCGCTGACCGGGGTGTTCAGAACACAATAGCTCAGTGGGGAGATCCAACATTGGATAGTTCGTACAGCAAGCTCCCCAGGTCCCAGCTCGCTGGGATGAACGAAAAAACACAGAGTGTGTACTAGGCCTAATCTTTCAATGGTGATGAGTCCATTGTATGTGTCCCAACCGAGGAGCATCTCTACCTCTCTATTTCCACCGATGACATGACTGGACCTGGAAGAGATCATAAAATCATAATAAGGATATCACCAGAACAGGAAATGGGGGCAATGCCTGCTACACATTGGCCAATTAAACAGAAACCGACTGACATTAAAAGCTCATGTGTACAGAAGCCTGCCCAACAGAAGCCGGCTGAACGTCTGGCTTCTGTTGAACGGCCATGCTCGAAAACAAGCATCCGATCAGCGATTGCAGCCAAAGGCAGAGAGTGCTGACCGCTGTGTTCTGGTGGGAGGGGCAGTCACATTGTCAGAACACAATACATCAGTGGGGAGATGTCTGTACTATCAGATGGCTAGTACAGCAAACTCATCATTTTTTTTAGCCTATTGTGTTGAAAAATAAAAACCTGACATAGTGTACTAGGCTCAATCTTCCAATGAGGAACTTGCTCTTGCGAGGAGTCTAATCAGGGATTTTCCTCTCGGAGAAGGTTTCTAATTTTCTCATGTGTCTAGAAAAAATAAATAACGCGCCCCCCACCCCAAAAAAAACACGGTCAGTGGGAGTATTTACGGCTTTATCCAACATGAGATATTTTTTGATAAGACACGCTTTAAGCCTTCCAGCATTTGCTGAAATTTCTTTAACCACTTCAGCCCCCGGAGGATTTGGCTGCCCAACGACCGAGAATTTTTTTGCAAATCGGCGCTGCGTCGCTTTAACCGACAATTGCGGTCGTGCGACGTGGCTCCCAAACAAAAATTGGTCTTTTTCCCCACAAATAGAGAGATTTCTTTTGGTGGCATTTGATCACCTCTACGGTTTGTACTTTTTGCGCTATAAACAAAAAAAAAAAAAAAAAAAAAAAAAGCAATAATTTTTACTTTTTGCTATATCATCCCCAAAAAATATATAACAAAACATTTTTTTCCCCCTCAGTTTAGACCGATACGTATTCTTCTACATATGCTTAGTAAAAAAAAAAAATTCAATAAGCTTATATTGATTGGTTTGCACAAAAGTTTTAGCGTCTAAAAAAAAGGAAGATAGTTTTATGGCATTTTTATGATTTTATTTTTATTAGAAATGGTGGCGATCTGCGATTTTTACCGTGACCGCGACATTATGGCAGACACATCGGGCGCTATTTTGGGACCACATTTATACAACGATCAGTGCTATAAAAATGCACTGATGACCGTGTAAATGACACTGGCAGGGAAGGGGTTAAAGTGGAGGTTCACCCGGAAATGACAATTTTAAAACCTTAGATTGATGCTCATTTTGTCCAGGGGAATTGGCTAATTTTTTTAAAATTGAAGCAGTACTTACCGTTGTAGAGAGAGATCTTCTCCGCCGCTTCCGGGTATGGTCTTCGGGAATGGGCGTTCCTATTTGATTGACAGTCTTCTGACAGGCTTCAGACGGTCACATCCATCGCGTCACGATTTTCCGAAAGTAGCCGAAGCCGACGTTCGGCTTCTTTCGGCTACTCATGACGCGATGGATGCGACCGTCGGAAGCCTGTCAAATAGGAACGCCCGCTCCCGAAGACCATACCCGGAAGCGGCGGAGAAGATCGCTCTCTAAAACGGTAAGTACAGCTTCGATTTAAAAAAAACTAGCCGATTCCCCTTCACAAAATAAGCCTCAATCTAAGGTTAATTTTTTTTTTTTAGGGTGAACTCCCGCTTTAACCATTAGGGGGGTGAGGAAGAGGTTAAAGTGTGTCCTAGGGAGTGATTTTAACTGTGGGGGGGGGCTGGGCTACCAGTGACAACATTGGTCACTGCTCCCGAATAACAGGGCGCAGAAGATCAGTGTCCTGTCGCAAGGCAGAACAGGGAAATGCCTTGTTTACACGATCGCGGCACACCAGCGGACAGAGTCCACGGTCACGGAGCTCACGGCAGGGAAGCGTGTGCGCACGCACAGCGGCCATTGTGAAGGGACGTACAGGTACGTCCCTCTGCACAGCCGTGCCATTCTGCCGACGTAAATGTTTGTGCGGCGGTCGGCAAGCGGTTAAATACTTTTCATTTTATAGGCAAATATTTCAGTCATCTTATACAAACGTTATAGTTTGATCATTTATCTACCTTCCTTTAAAACTTGCCTTCCCTCCTTTCTGGTCCCCAGACGTTACATTCTGGGGGTCACATTAAACCCAAAGCCACCCCCCCCCATTAAACGTGTAGTTCATAAAAAAGGACAGAACTGATTGCAACTCCGATCCAATAAGAACATATGAAGAGTAGTTACACCATTGCTGGAAAGTGCTGCGCAAAAAAAAGCGACCAAACCTTCGCTGCCAGCTTTCTAGTAAAGCATTGGAGAACCTGGGTGGCATCATGTACGGTTGTCATACCGTCAGTTCCCACTGTGTGCGTTTTATAGATGCAGATAGAGCTTAACAGACCACCCAGTGTTCATTAACCAATTGTGTTCACACCTTCCGATCCTAATATGACCAGTAATGTGACGGCTCTGCTGGGCTTCACGTCGGCTCAGCATGCAACGTGATGGTTAACTTAACCAGGGACATCCCGATTTTCGAAAGCAACAGTTTTTAGGTTGAGGACAAAATACAAAGTCTCGGCATGATTAAGCAGTCAGTACCTGGGACTTGTAGTTCCTCTGTTTCTGTATAGAGGACAGCGCAGAACTAGATACCACTCAGATCATTGATATAACAATAAGCGATAGGATCAGGACTACGAATAACAAAATGCAGGCATCCCAAGAGCCTCATCTGGAGGGGGAACAAAAAGGCAGCATGCTGGAAAAATCAAAACAAGGACACTGGTCTGTACCAGAGTAAAGGTCAGATGGATGCATCTGCTGGTACCGTAATGTATCCATCGCCTTCCAATTAAACTGGTGACCGATGAGGCAAAATTTTTCCTATTTGCAAAAAAAACATTCACTCTACAGCAGGGGCCCCCAAACCTTATAAACAAAGGGCCACTTTACGGTCCTTCAAATTTTAGAGGGGTGGACTGTGGCCAGTGGGGGAAGAAAATGTCCTGGCATCAGTGGGAGGAATAGTGACCCCCCCCCATCATCGTGTCGGCGAGAGGAATAGTGACCCCCCCATCGTGTCGGCGAGAGGAATAGTGACCCCCCCCCATCATCGTGTCGGCGAGGGGAATAGTGAGACCCCCTATCATCGTGTCGGCGAGAGGAATAGTGAGCCCCCCCCCCCCCCCATCATCGTGTCGGCGAGAGGAATAGTGAGACCCCCATCATCGTGTCGGCGAGAGGAATAGTGAGACCCCCATCATCGTGACGGCGAGAGGAATAGTGAGCCCCCCCCCCATCATCGTGTTGGCGAGAGGAATAGTAAGCCCCCCCCATCATCGTGTCGGCGAGAGGAATAGTGAGCCCCCCCATCATCGTGTCGGCGAGAGGAATAGTGAGCCCCCATCGTGTCGGCGAGAGGAATAGTGAGCCCCCCCATCATCGTGTCGGCGAGAGGAATAGTGAGCCCCCATCGTGTCGGCGAGAGGAATAGTGAACCCCCCATTATCGTGTCGGCGAGAGGAATAGTGAACCCCCCCATCATCGTGTCGGCGAGAGGAATAGTGAACCCCCCATTATTGTGTCGGCGAGAGGAATAGTGAGCCCCCCATTATCGTGTCGGCGAGAGGAATAGTGAGCCCCCCCATCATCGTGTCGGCGAGCGGAATAGTGAACCCCCCATCATCGTGTCGGCGAGAGGAATAGTGACCCCCCCCCCCCATCATCGTGTCGGCGAGAGGAATAGTGACCCCCCCCATCGTGTCGGCAAGAGGAATAGTGACCCCCCCTTGTGTCGGCAAGAGGAATAGTGACCCCCCACTCGCGTCGGCAAGAGGAATAGTGACCCCCCATCGCGTCGGCGAGAGGAATGCCCCATTCATTCAGTCAGTGAATGGAATAGTGCCCCATCACTGGGAGGAATAGTTCATATTCCCACCACACATTCCTGGATGAGCTCTCAAATTTGGGTGCTGCACCAACAACCAGCTGGATTCTGGTTCAAGTCACAAAGAAGATATTTGCCAGCACACCATGGAACGACATGAATAGCGCCCAAACGGATAATTGATTGCATGATCGCAACACAAGGAGAGTGCAACGTTTTGCAGTCACGCAGGACCCCTTCGTCAGGCACATGCCCGACTAAGGGGTCCTGCGTGACTCCGAAACGTTGCACTCTCCTTGTGTTGTGATCATGCAATAAATTATCCGTTTGGACGCTATTCATGCCGTTCCATGTTGTGCTGGCAAATATCTTCATAGTGGGAGGAATAGTGCCCCATCATTGTATCAGTGGGAGAAGTAGTGCCCCATCTTTGTGTCAATAGCAGGAACTATGTCCCACTGTAGCCAAGGGGGGGGGTGGGGGATATAACCCCAAGGGCTGGAAAAAAGCAAGCAAAGAGTCACATCAGGTCCCCAGGCTACAGTTTGGAGACCGCTGCTTTACAGCAATGAGCAAGACTTGAGTGTTTGTTGCCTATAGCAACCCAACTCCATCACTATACAGCACTATTTATCCTGAACTCGTCTAACTGAAATGCATGCACTGAAGCGGATGGGTCCAGAGGACTCTCCACCAGGTACACAGTGCCCCAGTCTCCTGAAATGCACCCGGAGAGCTTTTACATCTCCACTCGGATGTCCCAGATAATCCCCAATAAATAAAATGCTGCAACATCTGTGCCCTGCACGCATATACAGATTGTGAGTGCACTTACATAACAGAAAATCTATTAATGTGGGGGGGGGGGGGGGGGGGGGGGGGGGGAAACGTGCAGCCCTTTTCTCAGCGCTGCCCCATATTAAATGGTGAGGGATGTGGAAACATACCATGCTGAGAAATGAGCTGCTCACAGGGAGGTGAAGACAGGTTAGGGCCGGCTCCATCTGCCTTCTTATTCGTGGTCTTGTGTTCCACGTTGCCTTCTACTTTAAGCTCGGGGAAACTGCAAGGTGGGCTGGATAGAGGCTCCCACTTTAACTCATTCTTGGCATTCTCACCGCTGGGTTCCAGAGTCTCCTCTAGCTTTGTCAGATGCCTCCCTAGGTCCAGCAGCTCCTGATTGGTTAAAGAAGATCCATCTTTAGCATTATCATTCTTGTCCCCCTTTGCAGGAGAGGCACAGCGGTCCGTTATCTCATGTCTCGCGCTAAAGTCAAAGCCCACAGTTTGCTCCTCGGCGACTGTCATTGACCTCTTCATTGAATGGCTTGACTTCTTCTGCAGACTGGTTGGTGTTGTGTAGTTTGGACCACCAGGTGGTGACACTAGGGTTAGGTTTTCTTTTGTCCCTTGAGTCTCGGGGTATTTATCAGCAATATTGACAGGAGGCGGGACGGCCAAATGGGAGCACTCTGACATTGCACGCCTTATCGCCTTCCTCTGATACGATGTTCTATCAAGTAGAAGAAAATCATCAAGGCCATCAAGCCTGTCATCAGCATCCACCTCAGCTGCACCTTCATCTAGGTTGCGCCCCCTTATGGCAGGGTCAGGTTTGGCATCCTCTTGGGCTAGTTCCACCAGGGTGGTTGGAGGCTGGGATTTGGAATCTGCCATCTTGAAAGCACTCTGAACGTGGTTCTTGACCATGCCCTCAGAGAATGAATTATCAGATTGTAAAGGGTTAATATTGTCATGCCACATACTAGTGTTGTGGTTGGAAAAGGACTTCTGGTCGTTGTCATTTGTGGACAGGCTGATTAGAGTCTCTTCATCAAAGTTGGTCTTCTGCGCTGCTTTCTCTCGATCGGTAATTGCTTTGATTTGACCAAACCCATCAGACTGTCCAGCATAAGCCAGGGGCACCTCGGCAGGTTTGGAGCTCGAATAAGGATCTGCGAGGAAAGAAACCCCTCCGAACTGATCGGCACCAGCCAGGATCTGGCTACCCTTGCTCTGCCATTCACAATCCATCTTTTCTTTGGGTCCGAGTTGCACGCTTTTGTCTAGTTTCGACGTCTCGAAGAAGCACAGCTTGTCCTCGTCGGTGAAGCCAACATTTTTGCTGAGCCCGTCTTTAATTTGTCCGCCAGCATTCACATTCAGCCCGATTTCGTTCAGTTTGCCCTCTGTCCTCTGCCATTCAAACTCCGCTTTGGCAAAGTCTCTGGGGGACTCGGAGGCTGGAAAGCAGTCCGGGTTCCTGGCACTGCACAGAGGGCTGTATTCAGAGTGTGTAGGGGGCTGCTGGTTGGAGAACGACATTGTTCCTTGCTTAGCTTGCCCTGGTTTCTGCAAAGACTAACAGAGCAGAGAATGAGCCTGCCTCGCTGCGTGACATCACATCTGCTCCTGTGCGTTCATGGAAAAAAAAAATTAAATCCCCACCTCCTAGTCCCTCCCCCCCACCACCGACTGTCAAGCACACGCTGCTCTACACGATACTGTTCATGGCCAGCAAACCAGGGATATTCAACATGGAACGAGTGAACAAATGCATCTCCATCACATCTCTCACGGCTGAACTCCAAGATATAAAACAATACACACTTTATATCCATTAAACACTGTCCAATGACTGTGGACATCCAATGTGAGATAGGAGAGGAATATGGTTTCCCCTTTCAATTCCTAGAAGTCATCTTAGAGAAGAAAAAAAATGCATGGTGATTGCTTACTTTGGTTTGCAATCGACACGGCTCCATCCTGGATGAGGGTTCATTTTGAGAAAAAAAGGTTCATTTCGAGAAATAAAGGTTCATTTCGAGAAATAAAGGTTCATTTCGAGAAATAAAGGTTCATTTCGAGAAATAAAGGTTCATTTCGAGAAATAAAGGTTCATTTCGAGAAATAAAGGTTCATTTCGAGAAATAAAGGTTCATTTCGAGAAATAAAGGTTCATTTCGAGAAATAAAGGTTCATTTCGAGAAATAAAGGTTCATTTCGAGAAATAAAGGTTCATTTCGAGAAATAAAGGTTCATTTCGAGAAATAAAGGTTCATTTCGAGAAATAAAGGTTCATTTCGAGAAATAAAGGTTCATTTCGAGAAATAAAGGTTCATTTCGAGAAATAAAGGTTCATTTCGAGAAATAAAGGTTCATTTCGAGAAATAAAGGTTCATTTCGAGAAATAAAGGTTCATTTCGAGAAATAAAGGTTCATTTCGAGAAATAAAGGTTCATTTCGAGAAATAAAGGTTCATTTCGAGAAATAAAGGTTCATTTCGAGAAATAAAGGTTCATTTCGAGAATAAAGGTTCATTTCGAGAAATAAAGGTTCATTTCGAGAAATAAAGGTTCATTTCGAGAAATAAAGGTTCATTTCGAGAAATAAAGGTTCATTTCGAGAATAAGGCTCATTTCGAGAAAAAGGCTCATTTCGAGAAAAAGGCTCATTTCGAGGAAAAGGCTCATTTCGAGGAAAAGGCTCATTTCGAGGAAAAGGCTCATTTCGAGGAAAAGGCTCATTTCGAGGAAAAGGCTCATTTCGAGGAAAAGGCTCATTTCGAAGGAAAAGGTTCATTTCGAAGGAAAAGGTTCATTTCGAAGGAAAAGGTTCATTTCGAAGGAAAAGGTTCATTTCGAAGGAAAAGGTTCATTTCGAGGAAAAGGTTCATTTCGAGAAAAAAAGGTTAATTTCGAGAAAAAAAGGGTTCATTTCGAGAATAAAAGGGTTCATTTCGAGAATAAAAGGTTCATTCTGAGAATAAAAGGTTCATTCTGAGAATAAAAGGTTCATTCCGAGAAAAAGGTTCATTTCGAGAAAAAGGTTCATTTCGAGAAAAAAGGTTCATTTCGAGAAAAAAGGTTCATTTCGAGAAAAAAGGTTCATTTCGAGAAAAAAGGTTCATTTCGAGAAAAAAGGTTCCTTTAAAATTAAAGGAAATTCACAGCAATGGACCATCCATCACTCAAGCCCCACGAAAAAATAAATTAAAAAAAATCTTAAATTTTGCCACCCATAAGACCTACATGCCATAAGAGCATCAGATGACATCCTAATAAGAAAAGTAGTGTCCGAAACTATAAAATGAGAACATTTAAAATATGTAAACGCCAACTAAAATGACTTGGTTCAATTTCTCCTCTTTTTATATAAAATATACAATTGTTCTTTTATCCCCCTCCCATCTTTGGTTACATCTCCATGTTGCAGACTTTGGCCCCTTTCACACGGGCGGACCATTTTTTTTTTAGGCGGACCTGAAAGGGCGCTCCATACAAATCTATGGAGCGCCGGATGTCAGCTGACATCTGATCCAATCTACCAAAATCAGACGTATGGCAATACTAGAAAAAAATCCAAAAAAAAGGAAAACACTGCGCTAGATATAAATGTAAAATAAACACCAAAGTATGTGATAAATTTAATAGCTGCCAGTACCAAAATTTGGGACTAAAAAATTCTAAAAACATAAGTAATAAACAGTACAGCGCTCAAATAAACAAAGAAGTGAAAGGAAGATCTAAATAAATTGATCTTAAATTTATAACTGTGATATCAAATAAATACGGAGAAATATTTCTCCCAGCTACAAAAATGCCTTGTGAAAAACCAGTTTGAGTGACACAAAAACATAAAAAAAAAAAAAACAAAGTGTAAAAATAAAGTCCCACTGTATGGAATTGACAAACGAAAAAAAAAAATAAGAATAAAAAAACAGTCCTTAAAAGGGTTAGTCCGTGTTGGTGCCTAAAAGGCTAGAGCAGGGGTCTCCAAACATTCTAAACAAAGGGCCGGTTTATTGTCCTTCAGACTCTTGGAGGGCCGGACTTTGGCCAGCGGGGGTGGAAATCTTCCTGGCATCATTGTTAGTAAACATCTGGTATTAGGGGGAGGAATAGTGCCCATTGCTGGTATCATAGGAAGGAATAGTGCCCCATTGCTGGTATCATAGGAAGGAATAGTGCCCCATTGCTGGTATCATAGGAAGGAATAGTGCTCCATTAGTTGTGTCAGTGGGAGAAATGGTGCTCCATTGTCGGTATCAGATGGCAGAATAGTGTCTCATATCAGTGGGAGGAAGAGTGCCCCAAGGGCCACATAAAGGCAAGGAAAGGGCCGCATGCGGCCCTCGGGCCGCAGTTTGGAGACCACTGGGATAGAGCAACCTTCATCCACCAGGAAGACAACCAGAAGTGGTAATGAAGTCTCCTTACCCTAACTGTATGACCACCGTTACAGCGGTCTCAGCAAACGTGGGGATTTTAGGTCTCCCTCCGGACCCTCTGTGGAGTATCTGGGATGGTATCTTATCTCGAATAGTCAGAGAAAAGAAATCCAATAGGAGAAGCAGGAGAAGACGCCGCGCTCTGTGTGTGCTCCCTCGTCTGGAGAGGCTTGATGACGTCATCACGCCTCTCCAGCCGAGGAAGCATGGAGCACACACAGATAGGAGAAGCAGGAGAAGACGCCACGCTCTATTGGATTTGTTTACATTGCGATAACATCTCCATGGTCTTGTAAGTGCATATTTACTTGGCTAAATACATTTATACTTTACGCCGGTATAATGGTATGGCAATACGTCGCCATCCGTCCTGGCGGATCGGATGAGATCTGATGCAGACATGCAGTCCGTTCTCACCTTAGGCCTTGTACACACGACCGAACATGTCCGCTGTACACACGACCGAACATGCCCGCTGAAACTGGTCCGTGGACCAGTTTCCGCGGACATGTCCGACCGTGTGTAGGGCCTAGCGGACAGTTTTCCGGCCTAGCGGACAGGTTTCCAGCGGACAAAAGTTTCTTAGCATGCCAAGAAACTTGTCCTGTGGAAACCTGTCCGTCGGACATGTCCGATGGTTAGTACACCTAACCATCGGACCGAAATCCCCCGCATGCGTCGAAGTGATTCGACGCATGCGTGGAAGCATTGAACTTCCTGGTTCGCGCACGTCGCCGCCACGTCACCGCGTTTTCTGTCCACGGGGAATTTGGTCTGATGGTGTGTACACAACATCAGACCAAAAGCTCCCAGAAGACATGTCCGATGAAAACGGTCCGCGGACATGTCTGATCGTGTGTACAGGGCCATAGACAAGCAGCGGTGCTCGACAAGCCCCTCCCCACTCAGTGAGCGGAGAGGGACCCAGTGGAGAGATCTCCTGCTGAGCTGGCGGACGGCGCTGACGGATCCGCCTTGTGTGAAAGAGGCCTTCCACATACACCTCCTCACTGAGGCACTGCAAAAACGCCCAAAAACGTTAGGGTCTTAGCGATGCTTTACCAGCACATTTGGATTGCAGATGAGGCTTTGCTCGAATAACGCCCCAGTGTGAAAGGGGCCTTAAAGCGTATGAAAATTTAGTGACCACTTTTGTTACCCAATCATCGGCCACTTAAAACACTACAGCTGTGCCAATATCAAGCCCACCTCGGGCTCTATGTGACAGAAGGCAGCAGAGGGGGCGTGTCTAAAAACTGCAGCAATGGGCAGGAGGTACCCTCATCTCAAAGTTCCAGTTCATACCGGAGTGCATATTTAATCCCGACGTCCCCCCTCCTGGATATAAAGCGAGAAGGGACATGCGAGTGACAGGAGTGATTGGGACACAAATCACACATCTTGGCAGTTCACGCCAAAGTGTATTCAGTAGCGTTACGCCTGGAGGTCTGTAGATTAAAATAAATCTACATGCATCTGTTAGAATGATTTCTTAGATACCGTGTTGGTAACGTCTGCTGGAGACTGAGCCGGAAACCATGCAAGATCTGTTCATCTATATCCGACAGTTGTGCAACGTAAACCGCAAGTATTGACATCAACCACATAACCCACAGTATTACAACTCGCAATAAAGCAAAAGAGAGAAAACGATAAAAAAAAAAAAAAAAACACAGCTGAAAAAACAATCGCCCATGAAAGGTTCTTGGCTGGGTACGTCTTGTTATGGGGTGACCCACATGTAACTGTGCTCTGTCACCCTTTAACCACTTCCCGACCGCCGCATGTAGATATACGTCGGCAGAATGGCACGGACAGGCACATCAACATACCTGTACGTGCCTGCCTAGACGTGGGTCTGATCGGGACCCCCCCCCCCCCCCCCCCCCCGGTACATGCGGCGGTCGGGTTCCCTCGGAGAGCGATCCGGGACGACGGCGCGGCTATTTGTTTATAGCCGCTCCGTCGCGATCGCTCCCCGGAGCTGAAGAACGGGGAGAGCCGTATGTAAACACGGCTTCCCCGTGCTTCACTGTGGCGGCGCATCGATCGTGTGATCCCTTTTATAGGGGAGACTCGATAGATGATGTCATTCCTACAGCCACACCCCCCTACAGTTGTAAACACACACTAGGTGAACCCTAACTCCTACAGCGCCCCCCTGTGGTTAACTCCCAAACTGCAACTGTCATTTTCACAATAAACAATGCAATTTAAATCCATTTTTTGCTGTGAAAATGCCAATGGTCCCAAAAATTTGTCAAAATTGTCCGAAGTGTCCGCCATAATGTCGCAGTCACGAAAGAAATTGCTGATCGCCGCCATTAGTAGTAAAAAAAAAAAAAACAATAAAAATGCAATAAAACTATCCCCTATTTTGTAAACGCTATAAATTTTGCGCAAACCAACCGATAAACGCTTATTGCGATTTTTTTTTTACCAAAAATAGGTAGAAGAATACGTATCGGCCTAAACTGAGGAAAAAAATGTTTTTATATATATTTTTGGGGGATATTTATTATAGCAAAAAGTAAAAAATATTGCATTTTTTTCAAAATTGTCGCTCTATTTTTGTTTAGAGCGCAAAAAATAAAAACCGCAGAGGTCACCAAAAAAAAAGCTCTATTTGTGGGGAAAAAAGGACGCCAATTTTGTTTGGGAGCCACGTCGCACGACCGCGCAATTGTCTGTTAAAGCGACGCAGTGCCGAATTGTAAAAAACCCTTGGGTCATGTAGCAGCATATTGGTCCGGTCCTTAAGTGGTTAACAGGGCCGCCGCCCCCGGTGGAGGCAATCTTCTGATGAACAGCACACCTTAGCAAATTGTCATCCAGCCCCGGGGGCGATTTTATATACCAACCTTCATAAAATAGCGCTGTAATACTTGGAGCAAAGCGGTTTATTTTCACCCGATTGCTCCGTCTGAGGGAATTCTTTATAGGGCAGATGAATGTCCCTCTCACAGCAGTAAATAATGTTCAATCATAACCATCCTGCCATCTCATCTACAAAAACACACGTCTCGTGTGGCCCCCCGGGCTGAGAACAGACCTACTTAGCAAAGGCCCCTGAAGTGACAGACTGCCATCACACTGCCTGACCATTGGCCAACTAGAGCTATTTATGGAACGTGTAACATCGGATTAACGTTATCTGGGCACCGTTGGAGAAAAGCCAGTGCGGAATCCATGAAGGGACTGGGGGCCACAGGCTGCGACCAACACATCTTCCGTAACAAAGCTGTGCCGTTTCCTTCCTAAAAGGTAATTCAAGTAAAACTAACAGAAGGACATTTACTTGGCTCTCTACCAAAATTGCCATTTTCATAAAATCCCGCCCCCTTCCCCAATACACTGCGGCCTCTTCCAGCCACTTCCTGTCTACATGCGCGCTCTCCAGTGTTGGCGGCACAATGTCAGAGTGTGTTGGCATGACTGCTTTTAAGCACTTCCAGACCGCCGCACGTTTATGTACGTCGGCAAAATGGCACGTACAGGCACATTGGCGTACCTGTACGTCCCTGCCTAGACGTGGGTCCGATCGGGAACCCCTCCGCTGCGTGCGGCGGGCGGCTTACCTCGGGGAGCGATCCGTGACGACGGCGCGGCTATTCGTTTATAGCCGCTCCGTCGCGATCGCTACCCGGAGCTGAAGAACGGGGAGAGCCGTATGTAAACACGGCTTCCCCGTGCTTCACTGTGGCGGCGTATCGATCGAGTGATCCCTTTTATAGGGAGACTCGATCGATGATGTCAGTCCTACAGCCACACCCCCCTACAGTTGTAAACACACACTAGGTGAACCCTAACTCCTACAGCGCCCCCTGTGGTTAACTCCCAAACTGCAACTGTCATTTTCACAATAAACAATGCAATTTAAATGCATTTTTTGCTGTGAAAATGACAATGGTCCCAAAAATGTCCCAAAAATGTGTCAAAATTGTCCGCCATAATGTCGCAGTCACGAAAAAAAATCACTGATCGCCGCCATTAGTAGTAAAAAAAAAAAAAAATAATAAAACTATCCCATATTTTGTAAACGCTATAAATTTTGCGCAAACCAATCGATAAACGCTTATTGCGTTTTTTTTACCAAAATTAGGTAGAAGAATATGTATCGGCCTAAACTGAGGAAAACACATTTTTTTATATATCTTTTTGGGGGATATTTATTATAGCAAAAAGTAAAAAATATTGCATTTTTTTCAAAATTGTTGCTCTATTTTTGTTTATAGCGCAAAAAATAAAAACCGCAGAGGTGATCAAATACCACCAAAAGAAAGCTCTATTTGTGGGGAAAAAAGGACGCCAATTTTATTTGGGAGCCACGTCGCACGACCGCGCAATTGTCTGTTAAAACGACGCAGTGCAGAATTGTAAAAACCCCTTGGGTCATTTAGCAGCATATTGGTCCGGTCCTTAAGTGGTTAATATCCATCAGATACCCATAAGACAGGGTGACAACGCTGGGGAACAATTGGGAAACAGAGGGTTGTCTCCCCATAACAGGAACTACTTGAACAAAAAAAAAAAAAGGGGGACCTTCAATGGCAGGATCACCAGGTATTTGTTGAACTCTGCATGGTTGAAATTACAATATAAGAGCCCAATGCTGGCCACACACTATACAGCGGAACCTTGGATTACGAGCATAATCCGTTCCAGGAGAATGCTTGTAATCCAAAGCACTCGCATATCAAAGCGAGTTTCCCCATAGAAGTCAATGGAAACAAAAAAAAAATTTATTCAACATTGACTTCTATGGCATGCAATACCGCATGCGGCCAGAGATGGGGGGCACGCCAGAGAGCCTCAGAAATACTCAGATCGTTTGGCAGCCCTCAGAAACAATCGGGAATAGAGTGTTTGAGTATTTCCAAATGGCTCCGATTGTCTCCGGCGCCCCCGAACCTCTGGCCAAATGCGGTACAGCACACCGCAGAGGCTTGAATCCTGCTCGTGTCGGGATTTAAAAAGAAAAAAAATATTGCTGGTATTGCGAAACACGTTACTCGCAATGCGAGGTTCCACTGTCTATAATAATAATCTGCCGAAATTCGGTCAGACAGTTCATTCGTTTTTCGGCCAGTTAACCACTTAAGCCCCGGACCAATATGCTGGCTAAAGACCCAAGGTGTTTTTACAGTTCGGGACTGCGTCGCTTTAACAGACAATTGCGCGGTCGTGCGACGTGGCTCCCAAACAAAATTGGCGTCCTTTTTCCCCCACAAATAGAGCTTTCTTTTGGTGGTATTTGATCACATCTGCGGTTTTTAGTTTTTGCGCTATAAACAAAAATAAAGCGACAATTTTGAAAAAAATGCAATATTTTTTACTTTTTGCTATAATAAATATCCCCCAAAAACATATATAATTTTTCCCCCCCCCCCCCTCAGTTTAGGCCGATACGTAATCTTCTACATATTTTTGGTAAAAAAAAAAAAAAAATAAAAAAAATAAAAAAAAAAAATCGCAATAATCGTTTATCGGTTGGTTTGCGCAAAATTTATAGCGTTTACAAAATAGGGGATAGTTTTATTGCATTTTTATTTTTTTTACTACTAATGGCGGCGATCAGCGATTTTTTTCGTGACTGCGACATTATGGCGGACACTTCGGACAATTTTGACACATTTTTTAAATTTAAATTGCATTGTTTATTGTGAAAATGACAGTTGCAGTTTGGGAGTTAACCACAGGGGGCGCTGTAGGAGTTAGGGTTCACTGTGTGAGTGTTTAAAACTGTAGGGGGGTGTGGCTGTAGGTGTGACGTCATCGATCGTGTCTCCCCTATAAAGGGGATGACGCGATCGATACGCCGCAGTGAAGCACGGGGAAGCCGTGTTTACACATGGCTCTCCCCGTTCTTCAGCTCCTGGGTACAAGTACAGGACGTATATATACGTGCTTGTGCCCAGCCGTGCCATTCTGCCGACGTATATGCGCAGGAGGCGGTCCTTAAGTGGTTAATGGGCACAAATAGGTTGGGACGTTTGAGCTGGGGAGGGGGGGGGGGGGGGGGGGACGGACAAGATTGGAAATTTTCTGCCAAACGAACGATAAATTGAAAGGTTAATGTGTTTACCGTCCAAACGGTTTGCACTAGGTATATGTGAAAAAACATAAAAAAAAAAAAAAAATATTAATTTATGTCCATTGAACAATTTAATCGGTCATTACATGGTGTTTAACCACTTCCTGCCTGGTCAATAGTGAATTGACGTCCGGGAAGTGGTTTCGTTATCCTGACTGGACGTCCTGCAGGGTAACAGCCGCCGCACGCCTGGGGGGGGGGGGGGGCGCGCATCGCGGCGATGCAGTGTGACACACAGGCTCTTTACCACGTGATCAGCCGTGTCCAATCACGGCTGATCAAAATGTAAACAGGAAGAGCCGCTGATCGGCTTTTCCTCACTCACATCCGACAGACGCGAGTAGAGGAAAGCCGATCGGCTGCTCTCCTGACAGGGGGGGGTATGTGCTGATAGTTTATCAGCGCAGCCCCCCCTCGGATCACTGCACAGGACCACCAGGGATGGGCATCCACACTGGACCACCAGGTATGCCCCCTAGACCACCAGGGAATGACAATCTGTGCCAAGGCAGCTGCCAATCAATGCCCAGGCAGCTGCCAACCAGTGCCCACCAGGGATACCCATCAGCAAGGTTTGACAAATTTGCTTGGAATCTAGGAGCCAGCTAAAAAAGTTAGGAGCCAGAAAACGCGCCCCCTCCCGACGAGCTCCCGCGCGCAGAAGCGAACACATACGTGAGCAGCGAGCACCCGCATATGTAAACGGTGTTCAAACCACACATGTGGGGTATCGCCGCGATTGGTAGAGCGAGAGCAATAATTCTAGCCCTAGACCTCCTCTGTAACTCAAAACATGCAACCTGTAGATTTTTTTAAACGTCGCCTATGAAGATTTTAAAGGGTAAAAGTTTGTCGGCATTCCACGAGCGGACGCAATTTTGAAGCGTGACATGTTGGGTATGAATTTACTCGGCGTAACATTATCTTTCATAATATAAAAAAAAAAAAAAAATGGGGATAACTTTACTGTTTTCTTATTTTTTTATTTAAAAAAGTGTAATTTTTTCCCAAAAAAGTGCGCTTGTAAGACCGCTGTGCAAATACGGTGTGACAGAAAGTATTGCAACGATCGCCATTTTATTCTCTAGGGTGTTAGGATAAAAAATATATATAATGTTTGGGGGTTCTAATTAGAGGGAAGAAGATGGCACTGAAAAATAGTGAAAAATTACATTAGAATTGCTGTTTAACTTGTAATGCTCAACTTGTAATACCAACGGCCACCACCAGATGGCGCCAGCTCACACATCTGGTGGTAATAACTTGTAATACCAACGGCTCACCACCAGATGGTCCCCCTTCCAAGCCAAGTCGCCAGGACCCCATTTCTAGTCGCCATGGCGACCTGGCGACCGGGATTTGTCGAGCCCTGCCCATCAGTGTTGCATATAAGCGACGCATGCCAGTGCCCATTGGTGCCCAGCAGTTCCACCTATCAGTGCCACCCATAAGTACCCACCATTGCAGCCTTTCAGTGCCCATTAGTGTCGCCTATCAGTGCCAATCAGTGCCCCCCCCCCATGAGTGCCCATCAGTGCTGCATATAAATGCCACCCAACAGTGCTGCCTATCAGTGCCCAATGTCAGTGCCACCTCATCAGTGCCACCTCATCAGTGCCCAGTGAAGGAGAAAACTTATTTTCAAAATTTTATAACGCACGCTCGTCCCCTCCTGCTGGTTTGTAACTGCTGAGAGCACAAGCCACTGAAAAAGTTATTCACGACTTCAATGTCTGAGAAAGGGTTAAATGCATGGATTCGGCTTTAATGAGCATTTAACCCTTGCAGTTAAAGGGGGTGTACTTTTTTTTTTTTAACAAAAATAACACATTCAGCTATAGGTGCTCCTCATCCGAAACCTACACCTCTGAACCAACATGGCGCCCTTCAGCACTGTATAACTACAGGCAGGTATCCGGATTACAAAGATAAATAGGACAAGCTCGTATCGGCGGTCCCCAGTAACCACTTCCATTTTTTGTTTTCTCCGACACACTAGGTTTCCTTCTTCGCAAACATTCAAGCATTTCGACCGCATAAAATGATGTTTATAGGTTGTATCCCCCCAGGTCTTTCTCCATTCTACCACATACATTGCCAAACAGAGAAAGGTCAAGGCCATCCACGGTCAGCTCAATACAGATTGAAACATTGCGATGCATCCAAGTTGCTTCTCTTCCCAACAATGACCCCTTTTGTCTTATCACACCCCCACCATTTGTATCCCTGAACCCAACGAACGCCATGTTCTCCTCCTCAGACCCTTCTATCCTGGGAATACAGATCGACTCCAGCAGTGCGAGGGGTTAACCAGCAGAGCTGGCGGAATGGCGGAGCGGGATTGGGATAGGATGCTATTTATAATCTGCTATTTTTTCCCCCCCTCATTTAACGCCGTCGCTCCATTCGCTATATCTCACACACACGGTGTCATCCTATTTAGAAACTCTTGCTGGTTTCCAAGGCAACCCCCCTAAAAATCTGGGTAATGAGAGGGACTGGTGGCAGTACGATAAATTCTTACTTTCCGATCATTAGTGACGGCACAGATCACTTCAGTGCAAGGTCTCCGGGGACAGAGTATGGTGTCCATACATAGAGAACAATGGCGGTGAATGTGACGGTACATGGCCAATAAAAAAGGGACATAAATCATCCAACAACCCCACAAGTGTCACCGCTATGTCCCAGGCTTTTGTGCTGCACAGCAAGTGCATAAAGACCCATCAAACCATTACCAGCCAGGCTTTATACCCCTCAGGCAGCGCAAACCCTCACCAGCCAGGCTTTATACCCCTTGGGGGTGCGCAAACCATTACCAGCCAGGCTTTACACCCCTCGGAGTGCAAACCATTACCAGCTAGGCTTTATACCCCTCAGGGAGCGCAAACCCTCACCAGCCAGGCTTTATACCCCTCAGGGGGCGCAAACCCTCACCAGCCAGGCTTTATACCCCTCAGGGAGCGCAAACCCTCACCAGCCAGGCTTTATACCCCTCAGGGGGCGCAAACCCTCACCAGCCAGGCTTTATACCCCTCAGGGGGCGCAAACCATTACCGGCCAGGCTTTATGCCCCTCAGGGAGTGCAAACCATTACCAGCCAGGCTTTATACCCCTTGGGGGTGCGCAAACCATTACCAGCCAGACTTTACACCCCTCAGGGAGTGCAAACCATTACCAGCCAGGGCTTTATACCCCTCAGGGAGCGCAAACCCTCACCAGCCAGGCTTTATACCCCTCAGGGGGCGCAAACCATTACCGGCCAGGCTTTATACCCCTCAGGGAGCGCAAATCATTACCGGCCAGGCTTTATACCCCTCAGGCAGCGCAAACCATTACCAGCTAAACTTTATACCCCTTGGGGGGCGCAAACCATTACCAGCTAGGCTTTATGCCCCTTGGGGGGCGTAAACCATTACCAGCTAGGCTTTATACCCCTTGGGGGGCGCAAACCATTACCAGCTAGGCTTTATACCCCTTGGGGGGCGCAAACCATTACCAGCCAGGCTTTAAACCCCTCAGGGGAGCGCAAACCATTACCGGCCAGGCTTTATACCCCTCAGGGAGCGCAAATCATTACCGGCCAGGCTTTATACCCCTCAGGCAGCGCAAACCATTACCAGCTAAACTTTATACCCCTTGGGGGCGCAAACCATTACCAGCTAGGCTTTATGCCCCTTGGGGGGCGTAAACCATTACCAGCTAGGCTTTATACCCCTTGGGGGGCGCAAACCATTACCAGCTAGGCTTTATACCCCTTGGGGGGCGCAAACCATTACCAGCCAGGCTTTAAACCCCTCAGGGGAGCGCAAACCATTACCGGCCAGGCTTTATACCCCTCAGGGAGAGCAAACCATTACCAGCTAGGCTTTATACCCCTTGGGGAGTGCAAACCCTCACCAGCTAGGCTTTATACCCCTTGGGGAGAGCAAACCATTACCAGCCAGGCCTTATAACCCTTGGGGAGTGCAAACCATTACCAGCCAGGCTTTATACCCCTCAGGGAGCGCAAACCATTACCATCTAGGCTGTATACCCCCTCAGGGAGCGCAAACCATCACCGGCCAGGCTTTATACCCCTCAGGGAGCGCAGACCATTACAAACCATTACCAGCTAGGCTTTATAACACTCAGGGATTGCAAACCATTACCAGCCAAGGCTTTATACCCCTTGGGGTGCGCAAACCATTACCGGGCAGGCTTTATACCCCTTGGGGTGCGCAAACCATTACCGGGCAGGCTTTATACCACTTGGGGAGCGCAAACAATTACCAGCTAGGCTTATACCCCTCAGGAAGTGCAAACCATCAAAAGCCAGGCTTTATACCCCCAGGAGTGCAAACCATTACCAGCTAGGCTTTATACCCCCAGGAGTGCAAACCATCACCAGCCAGGCTTTATACCCCTTGGGGTGCGCAAACCATTACCAGCCAGGGCTTTATACCCCCAGGAGTGCAAACCCTCACCAGCCAGGCTTTATACCCCCGGGGAGCGCAAACCCTCACCAGCCAGGCATTATACCCCCAGGAGTGCAAACCCTCACCAGCCAGGCTTTATACCCCTGGGAGCGCAAACCATTACCAGCCAAGACTTTATACCCCCAGGAGTGCAAACCATTACCGGGCAGGCTTTATACCCCCAGAAGTGCAAACCATTACCAGCCAAGCCTTTATACCCCCAGGAGTGCAAACCATTACCAGCCAAGACTTTATACCCCCAGGAGTGCAAACCATTACCAGCCAAGACTTTATACCCCCAGGAGTGCAAACCATTACCAGCCAAAACTTTATACCCCCCGGGAGCACAAACCAACAGCCAGGCTTTATACCCCTTTATACACAATTAAAAATGGATACATTTTAAGTATTTTATTACAATGTTAAAAACACGTTCCATCCATATCAAGAGTCGTATGTATATATGCCTCTGAATAAAACAAACACTACCACTCAACATATTTCGCTTTTTGGAGCTTCTTCAGGAGATTCAGGTGCAATTTATTAAATGCTATAAAGACAGGAATGAAGACTCATGTTGGTGGTTTAACAGAAAAAACAATAGCAATCAAATTATTGGCATATGGCAAGTATGCGTTGGCAGGTGGGCAAGTATAATCTCTCCCCACATCTACACCCTTTGATGCTTGCCAACAATGTTAATTTATATATATTTTTGATTATATGCATACTTACCATATGCCAATAAATTTGATTGATAGTTTTTTTTTCTGTTAAACCACCAACATGAGTCTTCATTGTCTATAGCATTTAATACACCACACCTGAACTTCCTGAAGAAGCTCCAAAAAGCGAAACATGTTGAGTGGTAGGGTTTGTATATATGCCTCTGAATAGAACATACGACTCTTGATATGGATCGGACATTTTTCTTTTATCATTGCAATAAAATATTTAAAAAATTGTATCCATTTGTAATTGTTTTACACTTTTTCTACTGAAAACACCTTTAAGGTCCAGAGGTTTGTTACCCCTTCTCCCTTTTTGCTCTATCTATTGGGATGTGGTGTTTTATCTGACCTCTCTGCCTCACTCTGTATAATTTGTTTTCTGTGTCCCTTTAGAGCAGTGGTTCTCAACTCCTGTCCTCAGGACCCACTAACAGGTCAAATTTTAAGTATTACCTTGGGGGAGATGCAGACTAGAATACTGCAATCACTGAGCAGCAAATGATATCACCTGTGATGTATTTAAGTTATCTTGCAAACCTGGCCTGATAGTGGGTCCTGAGGACAGGAGTTGAGAACTATCGTTAACCACTTGAGAGCCGCGCTATAGACGAAAGACTTCCACAGCACGGCTCTCAAGTGCCGGGTGGACGTCCTTTTATGTGCATTACCCACACGCGCTGCTGGGGGTGCGCAGCAGGTAAACACTGTGCCCGGCGCATCGCTGAGATGCGTGTGCCTGGCAGCCGCGATGTCCGCCAGGTACCCGCGATCGGCAGTGACGTGGAGCTCTGTGTGTAAACACAGAGCTCCACGTCCTGTCAGGGAGAGAGGAGACCGATCTGTGTCCCTTGTACATAGGAACACAGATCGGTCACCTCCCCCAGTCAGTCCCCTTCCACACACAGTTAGAACACACCCAGGATACACATTTAACCCCTTCCTCACCCCTAGTGTTAACCCCTTCCCTGCCATTCACATTTATACAGTAATCAGTGCATTTTTATAGCACTGGTCGCTGTATAAATGTGAATGGTCCCAAAATTGTGTCAAAAGCGTCCGATATGTCAGCCGCAATATAGCAGGCCTGACCAAAAAAAAAAAACGCAGATCGCCGCCATTACTAGTAAAAAATAAATCTATCCCCTATTTTGTAGGCGCTATAACTTTTGCGCAAACCAATCAATATACGCTTATTGCAATTTTTTTAACAAAAATATGTAGAAGAATACGTATCAGCCTAAACCGAGGAAAACAATATATATATATATATATATATATATATATATATATATATATATATATATATATATATATATATATATATATATATATATATATATATATATATATATATATATATATATATATATAAAATTGGGATATTATAACAAAAGGTAAAAAAGTGTTTTTTTCTAAATTTTCTGTCTTTGTTTATAGCGCAAAAAATAAAAATCGCAGAGTTGATCAAATACCACCAAAAGAAAGCTCTATTTGTGGGGGAAAAAATGATAAAAATAATTTGGGTACAGTGTTGTATGACCGCGCAATTACCATTCAAAATGCGTCAGCGCTGAAAGCTGAAAATTGGTCTGGGCACGAAGGGGGTTTAAGTGCCCAGAAATTAAGTGGTTAAAGCGGGAGTTCACCCATAAAAAAAATGTTTACCCTTAGATTCCTGCTCATTTTGTCTAGGGGAATCTGCTAGTTTTAAAATCGAAGCTGTACTTACCGTTGTAGAGAGCGATCTTCTCTGCCGCTTTCGGGTATGGTCTTCGGGACTGGGCGTTCCCACAGGCTTCCGAGGGTCGCATCCATCGCGTCACGAGTAGCCGAAAGAAGCCGAACGTCGGCGCCGCTCTATACGGCGCCTGCGCACCGACGTTCGGCTACTTTCGGAAAATCGTGACGCGATAGATGCGACCGTCGGAAGCCTGTCAATCAAGAAGGAACGCCCAGTGCCGAAGACCATACCCGGAAGCGGCGGAGAAGATGTATCTCTAAAACGGTAAGTACTGCTTTGTTTTTAAAAAAACTAGCCGATTCCCCTTCACAAAATGAGCATGAATCTAATCTTAAACATTTTTGGAGGGGGAACTACCGCTTTAAGAGAGATTTTGTTCAATTCTCGTCTTGGTGACCACTCCTCTCCAACATAACGGGAAAACTAAAAACAAAAACAAACGTCTCCATTGTTCATTTTCCTTGCTACCTGTGGCGTGAATGGAAGGGGGAATTTCCCCTAAACATACATCGGTCGGTAGCAACAAACACCGATCTGCTTCTCCCTTCTTCCCCAAAACGATGAGGCAGTTTTAGATCTTTCCTATAAAGTTTAGCAGTGAACTTTCTATAAACAGTTCAGTAAATAATGTATAAGAATTAGTTCTTTGTGACCGAGTTGCCTAATCAGCTGGCCGCGAAGCAAAACCGGCTCAGCACATTTCTCCCCAAAAAATCCCCACCAATTCTGCAACATCTGAAACGGGACTGGTCTGTTCACATTAATTACACCGTCTAACCTTTATTCAAAGCCTTCGAGCGTTCTTCCTTCAGTTGAAGGGGGAGGGAAGAGTTAGATGTTTTAAAAAAAAAACGCCACTTCTCAAACCAGCGCGGGGTACGGAAAGTCACATTTATAAAATGTCACTGGACAAAAAAAAAAAAAAAAAGTGATTATTTTCATTTTCTTCAGTTCCTTTGCCATAGCCCTCTGAGAAGATTCAGAAGACTTTACCGCCAGGGGCTGCCGTAGAGGAAGAGACATGAACGAAGTACGTGTCTCAGGAAAATAACTATGCAAAACCGAATTAAAATGCAGGCCAGTATACGAATGTGCCAGGGGCTGGCATTGGCTTCTAACAGAAATGGAAGAGCTTTGCAACCGAATATCTAAATATAGACACGGGATGATGGAGGATGGCGAAGAAGAAAAACGCCAAGCTAGAATCAAAGTCTGGTTTACAAGGGCATAGCCGACAAGTGCCCCAAGGTATAAAAGAGGATTGCATAAAAAGGCTTTGTATGAGAAGGGCAAACTGCACCACTATGAAGCGGATAAGGTTGGACGCAGACTAGAACACCAAGCTGAAACCAGCAACTAGGCTCCCGAATCTTTGATTTTTCTCCAAGAAACCCGATACTGCGGTAGACCAGGCTGGTTCCTCAGCAAGCCTGTTGCAGTTTTGGGAGGGCACTGGACTGTGGAGAGGTCTGGTTCTGCCACAGAGTGCTCCCACTAGGGTGGCGGGCTAGGCTCTTCCAGGTGCGGTGGGCAGAACCCCCCTAATTGGTCCCAAGGGAATCTCAGCATGGGATAACGTTGGGCACACTGAGCCAACGGTAGGCTCGGCTGCTCTTATGGATTTTTGATGACCCCTCGAGACCACGCCTCCATACAGACTATCTGTGCATATGAGGCACCCATTTATTTTCAGATATATGGCATCTGGAGGAACTTTTGAGTGCATCCCTGTGGAAATCTTTAGACTGAAAAAGGTCTTTCTGATGGCTTGATGTATTGGTTCCATAGTTTACCATCTTAAGCGAGGCCCTTTCTATACTATGGCCTTCAGATTGAGTATTGAAATATTTTGATGCATGGCTCCATTATTTCGACAACGTTGTGTGCTTTTTTTCCTATTATACCTTCATGTTTTGAAGTGATCCGGTCTCATGTGTATTACCTGTTCAAGCTCCTGAAGAAGCTCATTTTGGAGCGAAACATGTAGAGCGATTCAATACTGCAAACAGGTCTTCTATCTTTGAAGTTCAACAACTATAATATTTATCGGATGGTTTTTATTTATGGTTATCAAATGAAATTAATTTTTTTATTTTTCTATATTACATTTGTGTTATTTCACTTTATTAGCACCGTTTAAAAGTCCCAAGGGTTTTTTGGTACCCTTTTCCTCCCTCTTTACATTGTTTCTCTTTACAAGGGATGAGGTGCTTAGATTTGAGGGTCTGTATTCCACAAAATTGTTTCATGGGACACGGGAAACTTACAAGGCAAATCCATGGCACAACCCCATTGGATGAAAGGGGGGGGGGGACACATACTCAGACCCTACTGATCTGTAATCAAGGTCCTAGGGAGACTCCTAACATAAATCTGTTGATCTGAGTTACAACCTACGATTTATACGGTAAACAAATGTTACAATCTTGTTCTTCATGTTCTCATTTGTTCTGTAACTGAAAGCAGACGACCAGAATGTTATTATAGGTCATCCTTTACCTGTTAATCATCAATAAACATATAGAAAGTAAAAAAAAGGCTTCGTCAACCAGAACCAAATTCCTCCTTTTCCCCCTCCAACATAGAGTGTTCTATAAAATATTTTCAAATCAGACATGCCTTGTACAACTTCACAGGATGCTCAATCCTTCTTGGGCACCACCAATAGTGATATCAAGGAAGTTTCCGCAATATACTGGACGTTGAAGAAACCAGATCAATTCAAAAAAAAAAAAGCAAACAATGGAAACCTGGGAACTCCACCTCGACGACTCCTTTTCCCTACCAAACTGGCACTTTGATATCTCTAGACCTCTCAAATTATCTAGGTGTATCTCCTATCGAGAATCTGTTCAAAAATGGTATATAAAATGGTATGTCACCCCAGAAAGGTTAGCTTGGATATTACCTGAACATTCTACTCTATTGCTTGAGGAAATGTGGCTTAGTTGGAACAATAGTGCATGCGTGGTTGATCTGCCCACTCAGACTTTTGGAACTTCTTTTCTTTTGATATCCACGATCACGGAAATTGTATCCGCGTCGGATCCCAAAATTGGCTTTTAGAAATAGGCATAGATGTCCTAGATGACGTCAGGTCGACGAAACCGGTCGAGCGATCCGATAGAACGCCACACACTTCCGTTTTTTACATGCAAATGATATGCTCTGCTAAACCCACTTAATTGTGAGAACCCATTTGACTATTTAATAAAAGTTGGAAAGTTTTAAATGTTATACTATCTGGGACCCTTTTTCTTCTTCTCCATATGGGATAATCACTGGGAGCACCTCCAGGATCACAGTAGGACGTTATTGCCAGAGTGCTGCACAGTGGCATACACTGAATGCTGTAGACCCCAAGAAGGGGGCAAAAATCCGGTGAGTACTATCAGTACCAACAGTACTATCTAATGCAAATCTGCCACTTCATGTTTCTTTCCCACTACTTTGGTATCCTGAATTTTCCTCAGACATGTCAACTCCACCCCGTTGAGGATTCACTATGAGACCTTTGCCAAGTTTTTTTGTACCGGATACTTTCTATTCCATTCCAGTTCTTTGCTCTTACCTTCCCGCTTAAGGCAAAACTTCTTTCTTAGTTTTGAGTGGAGAGGTATTAGAACCCCTGTCAGTTCTTATGGCCGTCTCTGCCCCCATAAGGGAGATTCACCCTCTACGTTTGTCCCGTTTACCATTATAAGTCAAAGTAAAAGAAAATCCCAAATTTTGGGTCGTCCCCAGAAAAGTAATGCCGCGTACACACGATCGAAAATTCCAACAATAGAACCGTGGATTTTTTCCCCAATTTTGGCTCAAACTTGTGTTGCATACACACAAAATTCCGACCGTCGAGAGCGCGGCGACGTACAAATCAATGCTTTTGAGCATGCATGTTTTTTTGCGCGTCAAAATTGCACACAGACTATCTGAATCGGAAGTGAGGGGAAATCTCTGCAATGGAACACAGATTGAAAAAAAAAAAAAATAATAATCTGACACCCTTACTGTGAGCAAGACCTTGTCCTCAAACATTAGTACTTATCCTCACCCAATGCATTTTTGGCTACATGGGCAAAAATTCCTATAGACACTTCAAAATGGTGTTGAAAGCCAAGAGCCAAGGCCTTTTTAGCCTTAAAGTGATTGTAAAAGCAGAAGGTGCATGCTTTACATTAAGATTAAAAAAATTTGTGTATAGAAGCCTCCCAATACTTACCTGAGCCCCATATCTATCCAGCGATGTCCACGAGTCCATCAGCCACCCAGGACATTCCCTCCTGATTGGCTGAGACACAACACAAGTGCCATTGGCTACCATTGCTGTCAGTGAGCCAATCAAGAGAGGGGCAGGGCTGAACCGCAGCGCCGGTGACTTGTCGTTAACTTTCCCCTATCGACATGGTTCCAGTAAGGACTGCGCAGGCGCAATCCTTGCCGACGGAAATCTCCGAACCTCGGCCAGCATCCAGGCGCATTCCTTAACATCCCCGTGGATTGGAGGATGTTAAAAAAAGAGCCAGGAGGACGCGAGGCCGACAGGCCACTTTTCTCAAATTCCACGTCGCCCTGAATGCCGGCCGAGGTTCGGAGATTTCCGTTGACAAGGATTGCGCCTGCGCAGTCCTTACAGGAACCATCTCGTTAGCCGGAACCATATCGGCAGATCAGGGTCTGAATGGATAGACAGAGCTGCAGGTTGGCTCAGGTGCCCTTATAGCAAGCTGCTTGCTGTGGGGGTACTCGACAAGAGGTAGGGGCCAGGAACAGTGAAGTGGGGACCCGAGAAGAAAGGATCTGGGCTGCTCTGTGCAAATTCACAGGAGCAGGCAAGCATAACTTTTTTTTTTAGATATAGAACAAAGGGGGACTTCAACAAATCACTTTAAGGCTGCATTCACACCTGAGCGTTTTGTCGCCTGAAGCGCGACGCTCAAATACGCTAGAGGGGAAAAAATACATTATGCCCTATGGAGATGGTTCACATCTGCACGCCAATACGCCTGAAGCTCAAACAAGTTCCGGACCCTTTTTTGTCACGCGTATCGGGCGGTTTGGGCGTATTTGAGCATTTCCAATTTCCCATAGAAAGTAATGGAAACGCTCGATTCAAGTGACTAGCGCGACAACGAGCGTTTGCTACGGGCGTTTCGACGCTTTAATCAATAGAACTTTTCACCCAGGCAGAAGATTAAAAATATCTACCAACATAGCAACAAGTGATGAAAAGATGATCTTTTTTTATTGGCTACAATAAAAACCGTCGAAGTACAAAAACGTCGGACGACGCTGTATGCAAACGCGCAAATAAGCATGAATACGCGCGACAAAACGCCGGAAAAAAACGCCCGACCGACGCTCAGGTGTGAATGCAGCCTAAGGGAAGATGAAGGTTGCAGTGGGATGCCCAACAAGGCCGTAGGTGAGAGTTACTCACAATCACAAACCTATGACCATATAGCGCAAATTTACTACAATTTACTAGAATCTGCTAAAAAAAGAATATTAAAAAGGAATTCCCAAGATTACTTCAGGACCAAGGTCAAGATCAAATTCCCATGCAGGGTAAGAATTGTAAACACTGCAAATCAATAGAAAAATTGTCAACCAAAGCAAGCTATTAGTAGGCAAACCATGCAAACCACAAGTTGGTTTCCAACTTCCTAAACCATTGCGCAACAGAAGTTTGTTGAAGGTAGCTGTACAACCAGCTGCGCTACCGACATCCTGAACAGAACACACAACTAGATATACACATTTAAAAAAATATATATATAATAAAATAATAATAAACTTGGAAATTGACTACAAAAAAATATACAAAATCTGATTTTGCAAGATTATTTTTTTTTTTTATCTACTTCAAGTGAAGGATTGCCAACTGGATCAATAATATTAGAATTGTGCAACACACAAGCAGTATTACTGTCAGAAAAAGCCAAAAACGCCATGCCACCGCAGTGATGAAGCCATGCTCGGCTGCCCATAACTCCACTCATTAGGAAGAACACACCTTTTTCTGGTCTCTGCTCGTTTATTCTGGTGTCCTTTGATGACCTAGGCTTTTCCACCTCCGTGCTAGAAGATCTAGGTGCTGGAGCAACACCTCGAGACTTTGTTGGCCTCATGTACCCTTTAATAGCTTCAGGTGCTTTTGCCTTCTCTTCTGTCTTGGCACTTTTTAGTTGCGCTCTCTCTAAAGATGGTTCCTTCTTCGGAGCAGAAACTGCGGTCTTTAGTCTTGTTTTGGAAGCCTCTGTGGCCTCACCATTCAAATGTTTATGAGCAGGAGGTGCCATTTCAACAGGAACTGCTTGTATAGCATCCTCAGCCAGTGGGGCACCCTGGACTTGGGGTTCTTTAAGAGGCAGCACACCCTGGACTTGGGGTTCTTTAAGAGGCAGCTCTGCTTTGTCTCCATGCAGTTTGGTCTTTCTGGTGGCAATTTGTTTTTTTTCCATCTGAGTTATACCTGAATCAACCTGCTTGGACTCTTCTACATAACTAGATGCTTGCTTTTGAAGTGGCACTTCAGCGGCAATATCAGAGGTGGCACACTCTGCCACCTTTAATGTGTCAACACTGGAAGCGTGCAAGAGTGAAGCTTGCAGTTGTACAACTTCTCCTTGAACATGATCACCCTCAGGAAATCCCGGAGCAGCTTCCACTGAACAAACAGCCTCATCGTACTGGCTGGTAGACTGGACCTTTTCAAGTACATTATCGGCCCCTGGACTTCTGGCCTTTATTTTTTTTAACGAGTCGGCTTGACGCAATAATCCAGATTCAGTAGCCGACTTGAGCTCTTTATCATCTTTAGAAAATTTACACGTTGGAGTCTCAACCTTTAAAATCTCTTCAACTGACGACTGAGGCTCTGAACATACCATGAGCCCTTTGTCATCTTTAGCGGTTTTGCTTGTCAGAGCTTCATCCTTTGACAAATCCTGAACTGATGTATGGGAGACAGAATCTACCCTAACCTCTGGGCCTTCTTTATCTCCATCTGTCAGAGCGACAACCTTTGACAACGCTTGTACTGTTAACCCTGAAAGACCCCTGGATTTGTCGTCATCTTTGGCAACATGTGTTGGAGTCTTATTCTTTTTCAAAGAATGAGAGGACTTGGAGACTGGATCTATCATGGACACTTTGGGATCTCTAGCTACTTCACTTGGAGTGTCACTCTTTGACAACTCTTGAACTGTTAACCCTGAATGAACCCTGGATTCTTTGTTATCTTTAGTAACACGTGTTGGTCTCTCATTCTTTGAGAAACTCATAGAGGATGACTTGGAGACTGGATCTACCATAGACTCTTTGGTATCTCTAGCTACTTCACTTTGAGTGTCAGCCTTCGACAAGTCTTGAACCAATGACTGGACCACTGTATCTATCCTGGACTCCAAGTCTATTTTGGGGGCTCCTGGAATAACTTGTTTGGGCTTCACTTTTTCCTCAAATGCGGGGACATCTGAGGTTAGTGTTAGGATATCGTTAGTCAGCTGGTCTAATAAATCAAAATCTTGGGACCCTAGCTGAAGTTCTTTTAAGTCTTTGTTTTGAGAACCCTCCGAGATATACAGAAGACTGGCACTGCCCTTTTCTAGCAGAGGAACCGGTGGTTCTTTCAGCTTTGCACCTTGATCCAAAAGCAAAAGCTCCGGACATATGCCCACAACCGATACTGGTGCCACCTCAACATTAGTAAGAAGACCATTGTCTTGTGAATCAGTTAACACAGGACTATCCTTTTTTTCTGAACTGTGCGGTCGCTTTAAAGATCCACGTTCTACTTTTTTAGTGGTTACAGTGTTGGGCTCTTTGGACTTGTAGCTTGGCTCTGTATTATCGGAACCACATTTTTCATCTTCCACCCCTTTATCACCTAAATCAGCTGCCAGGAAAGCTGCGCTGTTAGTTTTAGCTTTAACTTTGCCTCTCTTGTTTTTGGTTTGTCTGTCATTCCCATCACTCTGGCCCTTTCTAGATGCAACTGGCTGGTCCCTTGGCACAACAGGGTTTGCTAGATTATCAATCTCTGAACCACCCTTATGTTCTGGTAAGAGACCTTTAATGTCCTTCATTTTACATTTATCTTCTGGAGTGGACTGACCCACATCTGGTTCTACAGTTCTTAATGTTAAAGTTAGCTCAGGTTCTTTGACTTCTGAAAATGCACCAGGAGTCTCTTGTCCACCTACTATGCTTATGGTGTTCAAGAGAACAGGTGAGGCCTGCTTGGCTTCACCTAGGTCAAATTTAAGTCCTTGAACAATGTCAGGGGTGTCTGCAATATCTAGAGCATTCACCACCAATAGGGACTGACCCACAACTGGTTCTGCAGTACCTAATGGTAATGCTAGCTCAGGTTCTTTGACTTCTGAAGATACACCAAGAGTCTTTTGGTTATCTACTATGCTTACAGTGCTCTCCAAAACAACAGGTAAGGCCTGCATGGGATCACCTATGTCAAAGTTAGGTGCATGAACAATTTTAAGGATGTCTGCAACATCTAGAGTATTCACCACCAATGGGGAGTGACCCACATCTGGTTCTGCAGTTCCCAACATTAATGCTAGCTCAGGTTTTTTTATTTCTGAAGATACACCAAGAGTCTTTTGGTTATCTACTATGCTTACATTGCTGTCCAACACCACAGGGGAGGCCTGCCTGGCGTCACCCAGGTCAAAGTTGGGTACATGAACAAGGTCAGGGGCGTCTGCAACATCTAGAGTACTCGCCACCATTAGGAGCGCCTTGTCTATTTTAGTTTTTTCCTCTTTTGCCCCAGAACCCAATAAACTGCCGTCTACATTTTTATCTCCCAAATGTTGACCAGTACCAGGTGGTTCTGCACGGTCAGAGCTCTTGCTACTTTGACCTTGCTTATGTTTTGGTCTGTGATTAGATACCTTTTGTTTAGTAAATGGTTTCTCCTCTCCTGGCACTTCAGCAGGGAGTGGCTGCTCTTTCCTGAAGGAAATCTCTTCATCTAACAGAATATCTACTGGGAAATTTTTGTGTCGTGGTTTGGAGTCAAAGACACCATATTCCGCTTGCCACTGTTTAACATCTGCAACAGGACGATCCCCCACCCTCTTGTCTCTCTTTTTTGGCTTGTCCCCTTTCATGCCAGGTGCCTGGAAGGGCCTTTCAGCCTCTAAAACAGGAAAATCAGTAACCAATTTTTCCCCTGTCCAGTAATCGCCCTCTAAAAACGACCGTTCTTTACGATATCCAGATTTTTTTTCCCCGCTGTAAGCTCTCCCGCTCTGTGCTTGTTCTCTAGGATTACTGACTGCAAATTCAGGATTGAAGTACGGACATTTAGAAACATCTGCGTCAGCTAATCCAAATATAGAATCCAGCGAGGTCTCAGGTTTCCTGTGTTCTCCAGTTTGAAACGGCTGTGGTTTGAAAAGCCTGTTATCGACCTGGTCACCAGGTGAGGTCTCAGGTGGTAATAATGGGTAGTTCTTGTTTTGCAAAGGTGGCTTTACATCATCAGGAGAGTACAAGGTCACCACATTGTCTTCAAGGTTAGCAGCATCTGCCATTCTATCAATCACAGGACTACCAAGGGGCAGAATAGCCCTTTCCTTGATACCCACAGGCTGACTTGGAACTTCCTTTGTTAAAATTGGGTCAACGAGTGTCGTTTGTTGGCTAGCATCAGCAGGCAAAGAGTCATGGGAAACCTTTGGCACCTCCTCTTCCCCAAACTCTGACTCTTTAGGATAAAAGTTTTTTCTTTGCTTAGGTTTCTTCTTCTTTCTCCTCATTGACATCTGGACCCCTTCAGGATCTCCGGCTTCCCTAGACACTTCTTGACGACTCTCCATGATATCTCGAGCTTTTTTATGCAACGCTTTGGTTCTAGAGGCCAAAGAATGGGAGGATTCCGCTGGAAGGTTTGCGTTATTGTCAGTAAAGCCAGGCTCGGGAAGGTCATCTGAAACGGGCATTAATGCAGTCTTCCCCTTGCCTGGCCCAGGTGCCCTCGTTTTAGAGGTTTGCTTTAAGGGTGCTGCAGATACAACAGGGATAGGTGAGGTTTTCCAACATTAGCCTAATTCCACGTTCTACATAACAAAATCAGATACCACACTCCATACCATCATATGCCATGAACACAATAAGAATATCTGACCAAACCAATCTGGTGTATGAAGAACAATTCACAGCCATTTACGTCATTTTGAGTCTTCAGACTAACCAGGAAACCTTAAAGATGAACTCCAGGCTGATATAAATACAAATTTAATGATGTGCTACTGAACACAGATGCATTAATGTGTTTTTTCCAAAATGAAAGTACCTGAATTTGACCGGGTATCTACTTCCTGCACAGCAGAGCTCAGACTAAGGTGGGAGGAGAAGCAGCACAAAGAGCTAATAAAGTGTGCTACAGTGCTCAATACGCAGCATTCTGATATGAGGAAAGAGAATTTACAGAGTTAGGCACTGTCACATAGGCTCTCTGATCAGGTCTGCCTGTCAGTTTTTCAGGCGGACCTGCTCTCTATTCTACCCTATGGAGCAGCGGATGTCAGCCGACATCCGCTGCTATCCGATCCTCTCAGCCAAAAGCAGACGGATGGTGACCCCATTTTCTATCCGTCAGGCATATTGGATCAGATATAAAATGGACAGATGGGCCGTTTTCATCTGATCTTCCTAGAGAGGAGAGGCTCTGACAGGTCTGTCTCTGCACAAGGAGCGGAAACTGTCCTGTCATCCACCTGATCAGTGGTGCGATGCCCCTCTCAGCAGAGCATACCGTCTGTGTGAAAGGATCCAAAGCACATCATTTTTCAACTTTTCACTGTCCGGTGACAGGTAGAGGGAGGGACAAAACTTGCAAAGCGAGGAGAGAGAAGGAGGAAGGCAGGCGAGGGGAGAGAAGGAGGGAGGGAGAGGGGAGAGAAGGAGGGAGGGAGAGGGGAGAGAAGGAGGGGGGGGAGAGGGGAGAGAAGGGGGGGGGGGAGAGGGGAGAGAAGGAGGGGGGGGAGAGGGGAGAGAAGGAGGGGGGGGAGAGGGGAGAGAAGGAGGGGGGGAGGGGGGGGAGAAGGAGGGGGGGGGAGGGGAGAGAAGGAGGGAGGGGAGAGGGGAGAGAAGGAGGGGGGGAGAGGGGAGAGAAGGAGGGGGGGAGAGGGGGGAGAAGGAGGGAGGGAGAGGGGAGAGAAGGAGGGAGGGAGAGGGGAGAGAAGGAGGGAGGGAGAGGGGAGAGAAGGAGGGAGGGAGAGGGGAGAGAAGGAGGGAGGGAGAGGGGAGAGAAGGAGGGAGGGAGAGGGGAGAGAAGGAGGGAGGGAGAGGGGAGAGAAGGAGGGAGGGAGAGGGGAGAGAAGGAGGGAGGGAGAGGGGAGAGAAGGAGGGAGGAGAGGGGAGAGGAGGAGTGAGGCGTGAGGAGGAAGGAAGGTCTCTGCTAAAAAAAAAGAATCTATATAAAATGATTGAGGGTCCCAAGTAATTTTCTAGCAAGAGGAGGCGGCAGGCCTATCAAGTGTCATCGAGAGGCCCGCCCGCTGAATACAGAAGAGCCAGCGGTCCTCTCGAAGAGAGAACATGGTAATGTGGGACCTGAATGCAGCCTGACAATGCTGCATTCACGGGATGGGAGAGTATCTGAAATGTGCAGGTTGGCCAGAGCAGTTTTTTTCTCCCAGATTTTCATATTGTAGAGTTGTGTGTGTTTGTAAACAGAACTGTGTATGTGTGAGTGAGAGAGATTGGACGCAGCCGTTCAGCAGGTTTCAGCCAAAATCATTGGCTGAAATCTGCTGCCAAACGCATGTTGTGTCCAATCAAAAACCAGAAACAAGCCATGCATGATGGAGCAATGCTTGCACCCGCCACTCACAGTATATTTACTGTAAGCGATCGGCAGGAGGAGAATAAAAGGCAGCTGCCAAACATACTGCAAATTTTTGTATGAATTTGTGTGTTTGAAAACCTGCTAGTGTATAGCCAGCTTTAGCAATACAATCTGCCCATTGGGTCCTACGTATAATCTTCTAATCCAAACAAACAAAAAAAAAAAAAGCAGAACACCACATTTTTTCCCCCCCAGGTCTCCCATGTAAAAGAAAACACAGCGAAGGTTTCTCAAATTTAACTGCGAAAGCGGAAATACACATAAAAAGGGAGAAGGCCTTGTAGCCTGTATTTGGGGCAAGTAGTATTATTTTGAGAAACTATTGGTATTGGCCTCCCCAATTCGAGATAAGCCTGGAGTTCAGCTTTAAAAGGAACTTTTTTTAAAAAAAAAAAGCACCAGAAATACTAAAAATCCGATATGTTTAGATTTCAATAGACATTTAACCCTTTGGGCCACTTAAATTACATTTTTTTTTTTGTCAAGAAAAATAATAAAAGGAAACAGAACAGCAGACCTACTAACAGAAAGTTCTGGGGGGTTGTATCAGACTTGGAAGGAAAAGGCTTTTACAAACCCCACAAAAAGATAACAAGGCATATACACACACACTGACCCCACTAAACATATATACACTGACCCCACTAAAAACCAAGCATGGACAGACTATATTAGCAAGTACAGATTATTTATTATTATTATTATAAAGTGGTAGCATGAATAAAAGAAAGTCTTACCTGGCTCGGGGGGCTGTTCAGGCGGTTGAGGTTCATCCTTTCCTGCGACAATCAAAACTTCTTCTGTCTGCTGAAGAGTCTTGGGAGATGATGGGATCTCAGAGACGTCTGGCTTGGAGGAAACAGGAATCTCTGCCTGAGGAGAGGCGGAAGGCTCCAAATGAGTCTGCGCAACAGAAGCGGGAGGCTCTAGCTTGGTTTGAGCTACAGGAGAAGCGGGAGGCTCTAGCTGGGTCTGGGAAAAGGGAGAAGAGGGAGGCTCCAGCTGGGTCTGGGAAAAGGGAGAAGAGGGAGGCTCCAGCTGGGTCTGGGCAAAAGGAGAAGCGGGAGGCTCCAGCTGGGTCTGGGCAAAAGGAGAAGCGGGAGGCTCCAGCTGGGTCTGGGCAAAAGGAGAAGCGGGAGGCTCCAGCTGGGTCTGGGCAAAAGGAGAAGCGGGAGGCTCCAGCTGGGTCTGGGCAAAAGGAGAAGCGGGAGGCTCTAGCTTGGTTTGAGCAACAGGAGAAGCGGGAGGCTCCAGCTGGGTCTGGGCAAAGGGAGAAGCGGGAGGCTCCAGCTGGGTCTGAGCAACAGGAGAAGCGGGAGGCTCCAGCTGGGTCTGGGCAAAGGGAGAAGCGGGAGGCTCCAGCTGGGTCTGGGCAACAGGAGAAGCGGGAGGCTCCAGCTGGGTCTGAGCAACAGGAGAAGCGGGAGGCTCCAGCTGGGTCTGGGCAAAGGGAGAAGCGGGAGGCTCCAGCTGGGTCTGAGCAACAGGAGAGGCGGGAGGCTCCAGCTGGGTCTGAGCAACAGGAGAGGCGGGAGGCTCCAGCTGGGTCTGAGCAACAGGAGAGGCGGGAGGCTCCAGCTGGGTCTGAGCAACAGGAGAGGCGGGAGGCTCCAGCTGGGTCTGAGCAACAGGAGAGGCGGGAGGCTCCAGCTGGGTCTGAGCAACAGGAGAGGCGGGAGGCTCCAGCTGGGTCTGAGCAACAGGAGAGGCGGGAGGCTCCAGCTGGGTCTGAGCAACAGGAGAGGCGGGAGGCTCCAGCTGGGTCGGAGCAACAGGAGAGGCGGGAGGCTCCAGCTGGGTCGGAGCAACAGGAGAGGCGGGAGGCTCCAGCTGGGTCGGAGCAACAGGAGAGGCGGGAGGCTCCAGCTGGGTCGGAGCAACAGGAGAGGCGGGAGGCTCCAGCTGGGTCTGAGCAACAGGAGAGGCGGGAGGCTCCAGCTGGGTCTGAGCTACAGGAGAGGCGGGAGGCTCCAGCTGGGTCTGAGCAACCGGAGAGGCGGGAAGCGCCAGTTGGGTGTGAGCAACCGGAGAGGTGGGAGGATCCAGCTGGGTGTGAGCTACAGGAGAGGCGGGAGGATCCAGCTGGGTGTGAGCAACCGGAAGGGCGGGAGGCTCCAACTGGGTCTGGGCAATAGGAGAGGCGGGAGCTTCTACCCCAGCCTGGACAGCAGCAGAGGCAGGGGGCTCTACCTCAGACTTAGCAGCAGCAGGGGGAGAAATGGGAGGCTCATCAGCCTGGGTGGCAAGAGGCTCTGTCTCAGCAACAAAAGAAGCTGGAGACTCAGAGGAGGATTCCTGGATCCAATCAGCAGGGGCCTCTTCCGGAATCTGAGGAGCGGGAGAGTTGAGGAACTCGTCTTCAAATAATTTAGCAGGGGATGCTGGGATCTCTTCCTGGGCGTCGGCAGCAGCAGGGTTTGCTTCCTGGCTTGCCTGGAAAGCAGGTGGCCCCTGTTTTTTCTCTATAGCATCCCCAGGTGGCTCTTTCTCTACTGGAGCAGTTTCTTCCGAAGCAGTAAGGTTTTCTTCAATTTCATGCGAAAAACATTCAGAAGATGGAGGACCCCCAATGGAGCTAGAAGATCCTTCTTGTGCCGTAACCTCCAGGCCTAGGTCCTCTAAATACACAAAAAGAAAAAAATATAATATATATTTTATCTGCAGTCTATAGCAAGAACAATGATAAAAAGCGAGCTTAAGCCACACAGAGGGATTCTAGGTGGCAAGTTGTACAAAATACAAGTGTTGTTGAAAGAAACTAACATTTAAGTGCATAAGTGTCTCCTCATCTTTGCGCACACTGCTGGACATGCCTCCATCTATACCAGCCCAGCAACACACCAGCAGATAATGCAGATTCTAAGGCAATCTGAGTGCAATCCTAGCGAAGCATCCAAAAGGAAAACGTGTGCCAGGCAGCATGGTGATCCAATACCCAAATCCCATTGCTTGGCCTCATACTATGTGTGGAGTTTGATTTCCTGACCAATACATTGTCTATAGTATCATTGGGGAGGGGGAATGGGAAGGAGGGGGTGTCAGTGGAGTATAATGGCCAAGAAACACACACAAACTTTGCTTTAGGTGTTTCTAAAGCCTCGTACACATGATCGGACTTTTCTGTGGATTTTGCTCCGAAGGGCGTTGGCCGTGAACTTGTTCTGCATTCACACGGCCCAACATTTTCAGCCAACATTCACCAAACCACGTGTTTTTTCAGGTCTTTACCGCCACCCCTTTGGGCAACTTCTGTTATGATTGTCTGGTGTTGAGCATTGGTTCGGAGCATGCGTGTTTGTACTTTGGATTTTAGTTGGACGGATTTGTGTACACACAATCTGCTAAACTGACCCAACAAATTTATTGCCAGTTTTGTGGAAATTGTATGACGATGTAATTAATATGTATTGTCATAGTGTCGCCCAGTGTTCGTACTCCCGCAGCCCGCTCTAAAGAGCTGACTGGGGCAGACTGACGCTGGTTGAGTCCAGTCTGGTAGTGGAAAACTTCCTGGGATTGGAGAGAGGTGTTTTCAGAGTGGGGGTATGTCCGCCAGCGAAAGGGCCCCTGTGCATTGCACAGACGATCGTCTGAGGGGATATGTTGGCTCTGCAAGAACATTATCGGTTATAGGCAGATGTACGCTCTAGTCTCTACTGTGTGATCAGCACATGTCGAAATTCGTAGTGTACACCTGCAGATAGCCTGCCATCCACAAGGATCGGTAGTATAATCCGGGTATGCGTTGCTCTCTGGAACAAAGCACCATAAGGATTCCTATCAGCGGAAATACGGGAGTCTTTGGGTTGTTATGGTCAGAGACGGAGTCCATGTTTGAAAGCCATGCGGATCCTTTTGTTTAGCTTCCATGCACCCAGTCTCTGTTCAGACACGCCCATAAGACCCCTTTAGCCATTATTCATTGGTTGTTTGAATTAACTCATCCTGTTGGGTCATATCCTGTAATGTTACTTCCCATGGAGGAAGCGATTGGCTGCTGGAGCCATCACTTCTGGTTTGTCATGCTGATGGAGCCGAGACGTGAGCGGTGGTGAGGTTTGTTTACTTGGGGATATACGGAAAATAGAGTGCTAGGTAAGATGCATTATATCATTTAACGAAATGTGTGCTCATTAGCGCAGGAGATATGGTGTGCGCTCTGCGTACAGCCTTATCGCCACAACACCAGACAGTTGGTGAGCATGAACAGCCAACATTTGTTGTCGCCAATTCAGCCAATTGTCTGATGGAGCATACACACGGTCTGATTATCTGGCACAACACGTCCATCAGACAATTCTGGATATAAAGTTGGATTGTGTGTACGAGGCTTTAGTCTTTTGTTGCATGTTAGTCTCCTGTCGAAAAAGTGAAGAGGTTACTCACCATACGAAAATTCTCGTAAGACAGAATACAAGTTCAGAAGCGACGCAAGGTGTTGAAAAGATTTGTATGTGTTCTTTCCTTTGAGCATGCGTAGACTTGCTCTTAAGATTTTTTTTTTCAGACGAAAACCGTACCAATTAAAAACGAAAAATCGGACGTGGGGTTCCCCTACGACAAAAATGTTATAGTCTGCACATCCAGATTTTGTCGGTCGAAAAAATCTGAATCGGCAGTCGAAAGCACCGTATTACCGATCCGAAAATAGATTTCCGTATCGTGTGTACGGGCCTTAAGGGCTCCCTTTTAACAAACATGTGAAACTTACCTAATCTGTGTAATGCTTTTGTACAGAGCAGCATCAATCTTCTTCTGGGGTGCTCTGCTGGCTCTCCTGGTCTCCCACCTACCCCACCCCAGGCCCCCCCCCAGCCGAGTGCCCCCACAGCAAACCACTTGCTTTGGAGACACTCATGAGTACACGCTCCAGAGTGTGCATCCACAAAATACACAGAATGGCTCGGCCCTGCCCCTGCGTCCCTCCTCACAGGTATGGGTTGACAGCAGCGGGAGCCAATTGCTCCTGCTGCCGTCTAAGCCAATGAGAAGTGAAAGAGCCAATAGCTGTGGGAGTGCTTAGCCACCTATTGCTTTCAATAGGGTTCCCTCCCGCAGCCAATTGCCAGGAACCGCTGCCGGGTCTCACGCATCGGATGACTAAATTGCCCCAGTCACAGGTGTGAATGAAGCCTAAAAATGTATTAGTTTGAAGCATCACTTCCTCTACAGAATTCATCGACTTGCTTGAGCCACACGCAATAGAAGCAGCCAAAAGTGCAAAACAAACTCGGTAGAGGAAGAAAGCCGCGTGCAGGCTGTCCCCACACATTGCACTACTGTTCATACTCCGTGTGCAGTGCTTATAGGACGAGTCTGTAGATTATCTCCATAAGAAACCCCCACTCACCTTGAGGTTGCTGGGGAACATGATTCTGTGCCTCTACAGAGCGGTACCCCGGAGCCTCATATGACTCAGACTCTTCCAACTCTAAAGCGTCTGCGAAAAAACACCATTTATGGCTCATGTATGAAAATGTCTAGAAACTACACCCACAACACCCATAGAAACCGAACGGCGAGAATTCGGTTTTGTCTCGGTGAAAAATAAAGTTCTATGCATGTAGGGCCTCCATAATTTGTATCTCAAGCATGCAGGACCTCCATTATTTGTATCTCAAGCATGCAGGACCTCCATTATTTGTATCTCAAGCATGCAGGACCTCCATTATTTGTATCTCAAGCATGCAGGACCTCCATTATTCGTATCTCAAGCATGCAGGACCTCCATAATTCGTATCTCAAGCATGCAAGGCTTCCATAATTCGTATAGCAAGCACGCAAGGCCTTCACAATTCATACAAACATACAATTACAGCGGACATTGCTCGTACCAGACTCCTGCTGATGCCGCCGCTGCTGTTCAGCCAATCCAGGTAGAAGCTGGCTCTCCGGGACCGCCGGAGCATCCGCGACCTCAGCTACAAACCGCGAATCCTCAGACTGCAAAGTATGCAGCTCTTCAAGTTCTGCAACAGGAAGGTAGGCAATTCTTAAAGCGACCCGGTCTTTAAGTTAAAAACTGCATATGAAAGCAAATGATCATTTAAAAAAAAAGGGGGGGGGGCACGTGCAGCGCGTTTTTATTTTCCATAAATGATTTTATTCACTTGCAATGTGCTTTTGAACTGGCTAGAAAATAACGCCAAGAAGAGTCCATTTTCTAGCATAGCCCATTCTTGGCATGTCACAGCCCTCTTCTCAGAATGTGAAATGTCTTCTTCCCTTTTATGCAAGCTTGCGCTAGATGAAGGAAGGGGAATTACTATCTCAGAGTCTGCTGATATCACATCCAATATAGCGGCACCCAGAAAAAAAGAAGGTTTTACATTTTAGATTTAGAGGTGTCACCTCCCCCCCCCCCCCCCACACACACACACACCCCTTAACAGGCCTCGGACCCACACTGGTCCGCAGCTGGGGGGTTTGGGGCAGGCCCTATACCATCTATCACCCGCTACACATTCTGTATCCCCACACAGAGGGTGGGGAAGAGTCGCTGCCATACCAGGAAGAGGGCCCACTGGCTCATTGTTCTCATCCGCTCTGCGGCTGCTGGAAATCGTAGAACCTGAAGAAAGGCTGAAACTAGCCATGCGCCTGACTCCCGGTCCCAGAATCCCCTGTGCCAGGATTGATCAGTTGATCTACAGCAGCCAATCCGTTCAGAAGCTTGGCGTTCCTCTGCCTTGAAATCAGTAGGGTATGGTTGGGCCAGTGATGAGGAAGGAAGGTTGGCATGACTACATAGACTCTTATGGAGCTATGTAGGCCATATTGGAGAGCAGCCAACAACTGGGACGCACAACCCGACCCCCCTAGTCCATGTAGGAGTAGTCTTCCTAGAGGCCAGCACCTGGTGCCCGAAAGGTTGGGGACAGCTGTTTTAGAGGTTTCCCAGGAGGAGTCGTCATGGCTGACTGCCATTTTTTGTAGCAACGATGGGTTGAGCCTGTCCCAAGTCTGCCCTCATTAGCATACAATGCAATAACCCCAGCCTCTACACCTTTAACCTTTTTTTTAAAAGCAGACCTTGTTCAGTTTAGATAAAGATCTGCCAGTACAGTACAGAAAGGGTTAATTATTGCAAACACAGCTGCCCAATCTCCTTTAAAGAAAACTACCTAGGGACTGTTCCTTGCTTGAGGGTCCAGAATAAAGCATCTTAAAAAAAAGGAGGGGGACGCTGCGATTTTTAAATCTTTTTTTTTTTTTTACTTATGATATGCTAATGGAGGCATGGAACAAATATAAAAAATTGAGCGGTCCCAATTTGGTAAAGTGGAAATAAACTTTAACGTGGTTGTAAAGGCAGAAGGTCCAGTCTTCTGCATGAAGATAAAAAAAATGTAAATCTTCAGTGTGCAGGGTGGAGGTGCTGACATGTCACCTCCTCGCTGTCTGGTCTAACCCTATAAATGGCCACACTTCTGCGCCCGCAATCATGCTGTTGCAGCGCAGCACCCCATAGAACTGCATTAGTCGTGGTCGGCGGCACCCTGCCAAAAGAGCCATGCTGTTTAAGTCTTGGCGCGGTCGTGAAGCACGTGTACAGCAGTAGGTTAGTGTTCAGACAGGTGGTCGGTCGCAGCGAAATCGCCCTGGTTTTTACTGTGCCTATGGGAACGAAGCCTCACGGTTCATTTTAGTAGCAGGCCAAGCTGTCCAGCAAATGTTGATACAAATATAAAAAGGAGCATCTCAAAAAAAAAATTGAATATCAAAAAGTTCCTTTATTTCAGTAATTCAAATCAAAAAGCGAAACGCGTTATATAGAGATTCATTACACACAGAGCGATACATTTCAAGCACTCCTTACAGCGAGCGAAAACCCCAAATTCTGCATCTCCGAAAACTAGAATAATTTGTGAAAGTTTGACATTCTATTCGGCTAATTAACGCAAATCACCTGTAAAAGGTTTCCTGACCCTTTAACCACTCAAGGACCCCTTCACGCCGATATACGTCGGCAGAAGGGCACGGCTAGGCTCCTAAAGGAGACGTACCTGTGCCCAGCCGTGCCCTTCTGCCGACGTATCAGCGTCAAGGGGTCCTTGAGTGGTTAAAGGGTCAGGAAACCTTTTACAGGTGTTTTGCGTTAGCCGATTAGAATGTGCCACAACAAATCTACAATATTAAACTTTTTCACATATTCAAATTTTCTGGGTTGCGAGCGCCCCGTTGGTGGCGCGCTCGTGACCCGGTCCTGTGCTTCGTGACTGCGCCCCCGATCGGGTCACAGAGCTGAAGAACGGGGAGAGGCAAGTGTAAACAAACCTTTCCCCGTTCTTCCTAGTGTGACTGCCACCGATAGTCTGTTCCCTGTCATCGGGAACGACGATCAGTGACATCACATGCAAAGCCACACCCCCACACAGTAGTAAGCACTACCTAGGAAACACTTAACCCCTTCAGCGCCCCCTACAGGTTAACCCCCTTCACTGCCAGTGTAATTTTCACAGTAATCAGTGCATTTTTATAGCACTGATCGCGGTATAAAATGACAATGGCCCCAAAATAGTGTCAAAAGCGTCCGCCATAATGTCAGTCACAATAATAATATAAAAAAAAAAAAAAAAAAAAAAAAATCGCTGATGGCCACCGTGACTATAAATTTTTTTTTTTTAATAAAATGCCATAAAACTATCCCCTATTTTGTAGACGCTATAACTCTTGCGCAAACAAATTAAACGCTTATTGTGATTTTACCAAAAATATGTAGAAGAATACGTATCGGCCTAAACTTAGGATAGATAGATAGAGAGATAGATAGATAGATAGATAGATAGATAGATAGATAGAGAGAGAGAGAGAGAGAGATAGATAGATAGAGAGATAGAGAGATAGAGAGATAGAGAGATAGATAGATAGATAGAGATATATATATATATATATATATATATATATATATATATGAGATAGGATATAATTTTTTGTAGCAAAAAGTAAAAAATATTGCTTTTTTTAAATTGTTGCTCCATTTTTGTTCATAGCGTAAAAAATAAACCGCAGAGGTGATCAAATACCATTAAAAGAAAGCTCCATTTGTTGAAAAAAAAAAAAGGACATCAATTTTGTTTGGGAGCCACGTCGCACGACCGCGCAATTGTCAGTTAGAGCGACGCAGTGCCGTATCGCAAAAAGGGGCCGGGTCCTTTACCTGCATAATGGTCCAGGGGCTTAAGTGGTTAAATGGTCTCTTGGTCGGGTTCAGTAGGTTATACACCAATCACGTGGAAGACTGCCGACTTAAAGCGGAAGTAAACCCATACATAAAAAATGGTTACCTTTACGGCACGTGCCGAAAATGTAACCCTCCCATTGGTTGTGCTCTCAAACAAACTGTCAAACAATCCAATGGCTGGGGTCATAGCTTATCACATGTGCAGCATCATGGCAGTTGTAGATTAAACAGAGGCAAAGATGGCAGCTTCCTTGGATGAAAACGATAGGGGGATTTACTTCCACTTTAACCGTTGTGCAAAAGACAGGTCATGGACGCCCTCCACAAGGAGGGCAAGTCACAAAAGGTCACTCCTAAAGAAGAAGCTGTTCACAGAGTGCTGTATCCAAGCATATTACTGGGAGGCTGAGAGGAAGAAAAAAAAAAAAAAAAAGTGCACAAGCAACAAGGAAAACTGCAGCCTTGAGAGGATTGTGACGCAAAGGCCATTCAAAAACTTGGGGGAAGTCACAAGCAGTGGACTACGGCTGGTGTTGGCGCTTCAAGAGCCACCACACAGACAAATCCAGGACATGGGCTACAACTGTCACATCCCTTGTGTCAGGCCACTCCTGAGCCAGAGACAACAGAAGCATCTTATCTGGGCCAAGGAGAAAAGGACTGGACCAAAGTCCTCTTTTGAAATGAAAGTAAATTTTGCATTTCACTTGGAAATCAAAGTCCCAGAGTCTGGAGGAGGAGTGGTGAGGCACAGAATCCAAGTTGTTTGAGGTCCAGTGTGAAGTTTCCACAGCCAGTGATGATTTGGGGAGTCATGTCCATCTGCTGGTGCTGGTCCACTGCGTTTTCTGAAGTCCAAAGTCAGTGTCACCCTCTAGAAGGAAACTCTAGAGCTCTACATGCTTCCCCCTGCTTACCAGCTTTATGTAGATGCAGATTTCCAGCAGGATTGGCACCTGCCCACATTGCCAGAACTGCCTGGTCACATGATCATGGTATCACTATGCTTGATCGGCCAGCAAACTCGCCTGACCTGAACCCCATAGAGAATCTGTGGGGAATTGTCAAGAGGAAGATGACACACCAGACCCAACAATGCAGAAGAGCTGAAGGCCGCCATCAAAGCAACCTGGACTTCCATAACACCTCAGCAGTGCCACATGCTGATCACCTCCATGCCACATTACTGCCGTAATTCATGTAAAAGGAGTCCCGACCAAGAATTGTCCGTGTACATACACTGTACATGGACAGACTTTTAACCAAGCCAACATTTCTGTATTCAAAAAATAAAATTGGCCTTACGTAAAATTCTAATCTTAAGATATTCAATGTTGGGTTGTCACTAGCTGTAAGCCATAATCAAAATGAAAAGAATGATATATTTTTCAAGCATTTCTCTTTGTATACAACGCATCTATATAAAAATCTAAGAGCTTCACTTTTTGAATTACTGAAATAAATTAACGGTTTGATGATACTCAAATTTTTCGAGATGCACCTCTAAATGCACTTAAATTATAAATAAAACAATAAAAATCATATATTAAGTATATGATACTGGGTACAAATTACAGGAATTAACCCCATAAAGATAAGAGAACTAAAAGATATATTTTTCGCTTCAGTGGTCCTTTAACAGATGGTAACAGCTGGCTTCTGTACATGATCCCCTCCCCCATGTGCAGCAACAGTTCATATTTCCGATAAAGGATATACCCTTCATCAGGCTACAATTAGTGCCGTAGGAAATTACATCTCTCTATGGAGTATCAGCGCACATGGACCTGAGGCTCTTTCTGCTTTAAAAGGACTAAAAAGAGATACAATCACTTAACAGAACAGATGGGCAAAATCCTGAACTGGCCGAAGAGCGTTCCCAAGAACTGCTTAAAAACGAAGCACGGGCATTTTAGCGTGGCGTCCTGCGGAGGAAGACACTCAAGCTCACCAGACGGGAATCTCACAGCTCAGGCAGTGGCTTCTTCAGAGAGAAAAGTCTTGAGTTTCAGAAAAGTTTGAAGATTGCTGAACACCAATAAAGAAGAGAAAAGTGGAGTCTCAGCTCCGTGAGTCAGCGAAACTCATCTTCAGTCACCTCAGCTAAACATCATGGAGCAGGAGGGCAGCCGGTTCTGGGGAATGTAAAAAAAAAAAAAAACCATAGCGTCTTCAGCAGTCCCGAGGGCTCCGCGCACACGACAGGCGAGCACTTGATTAAATGTGAATGAGACTGGAGGACAGCTGCAGAGCGAGCTCAGAGACTGCACATGACAGGCAGGAGAGGAACTATCACTATGTCACAAGTGACGGCTTCCCTCTGCAATGTCAGCCACTCCGAGAGATCAAAATACCTTCATCATATCAACCCAACCTCGGCTCACGCTTCACCCTATCCAACCAACCTCGGCTCAGGCTTCACCCTATCCAACCAACCTCGGCTCACGCTTCACCCTATCCAACCAACCTCGGCTCACGCTTCACCCTATCCAACCAACCTCGGCTCAGGCTTCTCACCCTATCCAACCAACCTCGGCTCAGGCTTCACCCTATCCAACCAACCTCGGCTCACGCTTCACCCTATCCAACCAACCTCGGCTCACGCTTCACCCTATCCAACCAACCTCGGCTCACGCTTCACCCTATCCACCCAACCTCAGTTGAGGCTTCAGCCTATCCACCCAACTTCGGCTCACGCTTCACCCTATCCAACCAACCTCGGCTCACGCTTCAGCCTATCCACCCAACCTCAGTTGAGGCTTCAGCCTATCCACCCAACTTCGGCTCACGCTTCACCCTATCCAACCAACCTCGGCTGAGGCTTCAGCCTATCCACCCAACTTCGGCTCACGCTTCACCCTATCCAACCAACCTCGGCTCACGCTTCAGCCTATCCACCCAACCTCGGCTCACGCTTCAGCCTATCCACCCAACCTCAGTTGAGGCTTCAGCCTATCCACCCAACTTCGGCTCACGCTTCATCCTATCCAACCAACCTCGGCTCACGCTTCAGCCTATCCACCCAACCTCGGCTCACGCTTCAGCCTATCCACCCAACCTCGGCTCACGCTTCAGCCTATCCACCCAACCTCAGTTGAGGCTTCAGCCTATCCACCCAACCTCAGTTGAGGCTTCAGCCTATCCACCCAACCTCAGTTGAGGCTTCAGCCTATCCACCCAACCTCAGTTGAGGCTTCAGCCTATCCACCCAACCTCAGTTGAGGCTTCAGCCTATCCACCCAACCTCAGTTGAGGCTTCCAGAGATCACTCTAGACCACTAGAGGAAAAAAATAATGTATTTGGTAACTATATGGGGTAATACCTATAATAGCACTTTGCATATGAAATTATTTTAATTCCCCGCAATATACAAGCCAAGCAGTCCAGAAAGTGACAGTTCGGCTCACGCTTCAGCCTATCCACCCAACCTCGGCTCACGCTTTACCCTATCCAACCAACCTCGGCTCACGCTTCAGCCTATCCACCCAACTTCGGCTCACGCTTCACCCTATCCAACCAACCTCGGCTCACGCTTCAGCCTATCCACCCAACCTCAGTTGAGGCTTCAGCCTATCCACCCAACTTCGGCTCACGCTTCACCCTATCCAACCAACCTCGGCTCACGCTTCAGCCTATCCACCCAACCTCAGTTGAGGCTTCAGCCTATCCACCCAACTTCGGCTCACGCTTCACCCTATCCAACCAACCTCGGCTCACGCTTCAGCCTATCCACCCAACCTCGGCTCACGCTTCAGCCTATCCACCCAACCTCAGTTGAGGCTTCAGCCTATCCACCCAACCTCAGTTGAGGCTTCAGCCTATCCACCCAACCTCAGTTGAGGCTTCAGCCTATCCACCCAACCTCAGTTGAGGCTTCAGCCTATCCACCCAACCTCAGTTGAGGCTTCCAGAGATCACTCTAGACCACTAGAGGAAAAAAATAATGTATTTGGTAACTATATGGGGTAATACCTATAATAGCACTTTGCATATGAAATTATTTTAATTCCCCGCAATATACAAGCCAAGCAGTCCAGAAAGTGACAGTTCGGCTCACGCTTCAGCCTATCCACCCAACCTCGGCTCACGCTTTACCCTATCCAACCAACCTCGGCTCACGCTTCAGCCTATTCACCCAACTTCGACTCACGCTTCAGCCTATCCGACCATCCTCGGCTCACGCTTCAGCCTATCCACCCAACCTCGGCTCACGCTTCAGCCTATCCACCCAACCTCGGCTCACGCTTCAGCCTATCCACCCAACCTCGGCTCACGCTTCAGCCTATCCACCCAACCTCGGCTCACGCTTCAGCCTATCCACCCAACCTCAGTTGAGGCTTCAGCCTATCCACCCAACTTCGGCTCACGCTTCACCCTATCCAACCAACCTCGGCTCACGCTTCAGCCTATCCACCCAACCTCAGTTGAGGCTTCAGCCTATCCACCCAACTTCGGCTCACGCTTCACCCTATCCAACCAACCTCGGCTCACGCTTCAGCCTATCCAACCAACCTCGGCTCACGCTTCAGCCTATCCAACCAACCTCGGCTCACGCTTCAGCCTATCCAGCCAACCTCGGCTCACGCTTCAGCCTATCCAACCAACCTCGGCTCACGCTTCAGCCTATCCAACCAACCTCGGCTCACGCTTCAGCCTATCCAACCAACCTCGGCTCACGCTTCAGCCTATCCAACCAACCTCGGCTCACGCTTTACCCTATCCAACCAACCTCGGCTCACGCTTCAGCCTATCCACCCAACCTCGGCTCACGCTTTACCCTATCCACCCAACCTCAGTTGAGGCTTCAGCCTATCCACCCAACTTCGACTCACGCTTCAGCCTATCCGACCATCCTCGGCTCACGCTTCAGCCTATCCACCCAACCTCAGTTGAGGCTTCAGCCTATCCACCCAACCTCAGTTGAGGCTTCAGCCTATCCACCCAACCTCAGTTGAGGCTTCAGCCTATCCACCCAACCTCAGTTGAGGCTTCAGCCTATCCACCCAACCTCAGTTGAGGCTTCAGCCTATCCACCCAACCTCAGTTGAGGCTTCCAGAGATCACTCTAGACCACTAGAGGAAAAAAATAATGTATTTGGTAACTATATGGGGTAATACCTATAATAGCACTTTGCATATGAAATTATTTTAATTCCCCGCAATATACAAGCCAAGCAGTCCAGAAAGTGACAGTTCCAGAGGTTGGGGCAAGCCATATTGCACGTACAGGAGTGCCAACAATGGCAGACATTTACATAGGTTAAAGGCGTTCGTTCACCTTCACCAAAAACTGCCTATGCAGGTATCGGGCTCCTGTGGGTAAAAAAAAACAAACTCTGCAGCTTTGACTAAAGAGGAACACCACTGAAGATCATCGTTCCGGAAACTACTAGGCAGCCAGCCATTGGCAATAAGCAGTCAGATCTTGATGTAATTATCTAAAAAATGAAAAAAAAAAAAAAAAACATGTCTCCAGTAGAATAGGTCCATGGAATACCAGCAAAACATTGCCTCGCAAAGTGGGCAGGGTTTTAGGAGGGTGCACTAGGGATGGCAAACACAAAAATATTTTGCTAGTGGTCCAGTCACCAGATGGTAGTGGTATACAAGCCATGGCCTATGAATAAAATGACAATGTCTGGTACAATTGCGTATTAAAATTTCATCTACTGTATGGTCAAAGTGTAAAATCATATTAATTTCCGCATCGCATTTGATTTCTAGCCTACGCCTTTTAACCACAAAGTCATCGGGAAGTTCCCTTCACAACCACCGTATCCTTCCAAGATCTCCGGCTCTCTAGCTCCCTTGTCACCTCCAGGACTTCTCCCATCCTTAAAAACTACATACACCAATCTGTCTGACTATTTCCTAACTTACCCATCTTTAGATGATCCCTGAAAACCCTTCTCTTTAAAAGAAGCCTATCCTGCTCCTAACGAATATACCGTTTTACCTTCTCAACCAGCTCATCTCCCACAGTTATTACCTTTTGCATCACTTGACCCTCCCTCTTAGAGATTGTAAGCTCCAATGAGCAGGGCTCTCCAATTCCTCTTGTACGGTCTGCCTTCATTTCATAAAGCGCTGCGCAAATTGTTGGCACAATATAAATCTTTATTATAACAAAAAACCCCACACATTTACTTCCCTGAATTCTGAGACACGCGGTCACTATGGGGTCGATTTACTAAATCTGGAGAGCGCAAAATCTGGTGCAGCTCTGCATGGTAGCCAGTCAGCTTCTTCAGATTAAAGGGGTTGTAAACCTACCGTATATACACTAGAGTATGAGCCGACCCGAATGCAAGCTGAGGCACCTAATTTTACCACAAAAAAATGGGAAAACACGTATTGACTCGAGTATAAGCCTAGGGTAGGAAATGCAGCAGCAGCTACTGCAAGTGGATAAGAGGGTCAACAATGCACATCGCAAGCCTCACTGCGCCCATCTGCATACCCAATCAGCCCGTGTCATGCAGTCAGACGGCGGCCATCCAGTGTACAAAAGCCGTGCCGCCTCCTCATCTGTGATATGCGGAACACTCCGTTTCCCAGCAGTCAGTAAGTGTTCAGCCTATCACGGACATTCTCTCATCCTCGTCCAAAGGGTTTAGAGAGGATGTCCGTGATCGGCTGAACACTGACTCACTGCTGGGAAACGGAGTGTTCCCCATCACGGAGGAGAAGGTGCTGCTTTTTTACACTAATGTGCGTATAAATAGATGCACTGAAACCAGCGCAAATACAAAGAAATTTAAATAATTGACAAATGGCGATTAAACCGTGAGCATCTATAAAATGTTAAATCTTGTTAACCGTTGTATATTTAATCATGGTCCACCATAAAGTCCAAAAATCATGAAGCTGATGGTCACATTAAAGTATAAATATTCCAATTTCCTGGAAAGAGTGATGATAGAAGCACCTCCACCTCAGTCGCACACTGACTCTTACCGGAACTCTATGATCTCTTAATCACAGGAGATCATAGACAGCATCGAATGATGATATCCTTGAAGCGTGTCTCCAGAGAGGGTCAGTCACAGTATTGAATTGCCTCAAAACGCATAGCGTAAAATCCTTGAGGATTTATTAGAAGATAAAAAGATGTATAATTACATCAAGCTGTAGATTTAAAAGCATCAAAAACACAAGCCGGCCGGCTCCTCGAACATGCAGCCCGTATCTTCTGGGTCTGATCACTTGACCCGGTGACGTCAGAACGTCGCCTCCCTCAAGTGATCAGACCCGGAAGATACGGGATGCATGTTCGAGGAGCCGGCCGGCTTGTGTTTTTGATGCTTTTAAATCTACAGCTTGATGTAAGTGTACATCTTTTTATCTTAAAAAAATCTCGAGGATTTTACGCTATGCGAGTTCCTTCTTTTATCCTTCTCCCGCATTGGTACACTGTTTTGAGGCAATTCAATACTGTGACTGACCCTCTCTGGAGACACGCTTCAAGGATATCATTATATGCTGTCTATGATCTCCAGTAATTAAGAGATCATAGAGTTCCGGTAAGAGTCAGTGTGTGACTGAGGTGGAGGTGCGTCTATCATCACTCTTTCCAGGAAATTGGGCAATATTTATACTTTAATGTGACCATCAGCTTCATGTTTTTTGGACTTTATGGTGGACCATGGTTAATATATAACTGTTCACAAGATTTAACATTTTATTGATACTCACGGTTTAATCACTGTTTATCACTTATTTAAATTTCTTTGTATTATTTGCGCTGGTTTCAGTGCATCTATTTATACGCACATTAGCACAACTTTTCTCTTTGTATATTTTGTTTGATGTTGTAGAACATTTTAGTTGCGGATTTTTATTCTCTATAGGCCACTTAGAATAAGCGCAGTATCCTTTATTCCATCGCTTTTTTACACTGGCTGCCATCTGAGTATTAAACGGGCTGAGCCAGGTATGCAGATGGACACAGACTCTAGTATAAGCGGAGGGGGGCATTTTCAGCAAAAAAAAAAAAGTGCTTGAGAATATACAGTACGTGTTTTTTCACCTTAATGCCCCCCCCCCTTTTAACTTACCTGAGCCCCGAATTTTGGTGGGCGCGTCGCTCTCTCCACAGAGTATCGGCTCTTCATTGGATTGATAGCAGCGCAGCAATTGGCTCCCGCTGCTGTTAATCAATTCCAATGACGCTGGCGACGTGGGGCGGGGCCGAGTCATACACTTGGCGTCTGACTCAGAAGCGTGCCCTCGAGGTAAACCCCCCCCCCAGGAGAGAGCTTCCCAGAGGGTGTTATCTAATGTGGGGAGGAGCCGCGAGTGCCACTGTGGGACCCCAGAACAGCAGGATCATCGGGTCAGCCCTGTGCAAAACGAACGTGCACAACCTGTAATATCACTTTAACAAAACCTGGAAGCCGATTGGTTTCTATGCAGAGTTGCACCACATTTTGCACTCTCCAGTTTTAATCAATGAACTCTTTGCTGTCATTTCACAGCGTCTGTCTTCTGAAACAGACATGCTGAGAGTTTCAGGAGGAAGAGAACGTATAGAAATCGCTACTTGCAGGTAGCAAAAGGTACCACTGTAAATGCAGTCCTTAGAAAATCGAACGTAAACCAAAGAAATGAGCAGATGAGGAGCTGGAAATTATGCTGGGAGTCCAGGAAGTTGTGGAAAGGACGGCATGCATACAGGAAGCACTCACAACACGAAAGGGCATTTTTCAAGCAAGCTTATGTTGGGTTGTCATTAATAACGATTGTCTGTATTGTTATCGAAATGCTGAGGTTATAAAATTATTGTGCATGCGCTGTGATCAGAGAACTTAGTTAGAAATCGCATCGACTTTTCACCGGGTGATCCTACCTGTAAGACTGCCAACTTGAGGGTAGGGGGGTCTCCAAACTACAGTGCTCCAGCTAATGAGGGACTACAAGTCCCATGAGGCATTGCAAGATTCTAATGGGCACGACTGCCAGAGACATGATGGGATTTGAAGTTCCTTCAAGGAGAAGTACGGGAAAAGCTGGTTTGGCTGTACTTCTCCTGTGGATCCCAGACGTGGAGTTCGTTCTGCCCTCCTGTGACCCGCTGAAGCCCGCTGTCACAGAGCCGGTCCAGTCTTTGGAAAGATCGTGACCATATGGTCGGGATCTGACCACATGCCTGAACCGCCACCAGGCTTTCAGTGAACCGCTCTCGCCCCCCCTCCACAGCCCAGCGCTCCAGTGAGTGCGGGGGGTTGGGAGTGTTACAACAGAGCTGAGGCAGCTCTGAGAATGGAGTGATCAGTGAAGTTTGATCACTCCATTCACAGTGCTAGTGTTGGCAGGGGACAAATGCTGCATCCACCTAAATAAGTAGTATAAAGAAAGGGGGGGGGGGGGGGATCCCGGACTTCTCTTTTAACATATTTAGGGCCATAGTTTTGTGGCCCCTCTTTTAAAGGTGACAGTTCACACCAGACGCAGTTCCGTACGCATTCTTTCTGCACTAAAAATGCATGCACAGTGTTTTCCAAGCATTAAATGGCTCTAGTTCATACCATGCAGTCAGTTTCCGGTGCAGAAAGTGACCGGAAACTGACTGCATGATGTGAACTAGAGCCATTGGAATACATGGAAAACACACTGCATGCATTTTGCACATAAAAAGCGCACACGGAACTGAACGGAACTGCGTCTGGTGTGAACTGGCCCTAAAGGAGTTGTAAACCCTCAAGGTTTTTCATCTTATTCCATTCTATGCATTAAGGTGAAAAACCTGTGCCCCCCCCCAAAGCACCCCTCCTCCCCCCTTTTTTTGTTGTTACCTGAACCCGATCGTTCCAGCGACGAGCATGAGCCCAGCAGCTCCAGCCACCGCCTCAGATCCTCATTGAATAGACTGATAGCAGCAGGAGCCATTGGCTGTCAATCAAACCCAGCGACACGAGGGCGGGGCCGAGTCCTGCTATCTGTGTCAATAGAGGCAGCAGCAGGAATCACGAGCGTGCGCACGGGTGCCTCCCATGGAGAAAGTCTCTCAGCGGGGGCACCCAATGTAGAGAAGGAGCCAGGAGTGCCACAGGGACACCCCAGAAGAGGATCAGGGCAGCCCTGTGCAAAACCCTTGCACAGAGCAGGTAAGTAGAACAGGTTTGTAAAGGTTTTATTTTTTTGGAAAATAACAATCACTTTATTTTTAATTATTCGCCTGGATACATTAAAGCAGAACTAAAGGCAAAACGTATTTTAGTTTTGGACAGAGTGGAGAGGGATTAGACCCCCTGTCAGGTCTTATTGCCGTCTGTGTCCCCGTTAGAGAGATGCCTCCTCCCCCCCGGGTTTACCATCATTGAAAGCAAAAAAAAAATCCAAAATTTTGGGTTGGCCCCTAGAAAAGTGAGGGGAAATCTTCCAATGGAGACACTAGTTCTGGTAACCTGGGGGTCCCCAAGAAATTTCCTCTCACTTCTTACATGGATGATAAGGCTGAAAAAAGACAACAGTCCATCCAGGTCAACCTGTGTGGGTGCATGCATCAATGACTGATAATTTCCCATATACCTGTATGTTGTGTCCTTTAGGATGTAGATCCAAGATTTTTTTAAAAGATGTCAATACTCCTCGCATCCACCACCAATTGTGGGAGAGAGTTCCACATCCTTATTGCCCATGTAGAACCCCCCTAGGCAGTTTAAGGTTAAACCACTTCTCCAGTCTCATTGTGTGGCCCTGTGCCCTTTTACACTGCCTAGGACTTAAAGGGGTTGTAAATAGTGTTGAGCAGAATATGCCATATTCGATTTCGCGATATATCTCGAATATATATTCGAATATTCGAGATATATTCGCTAAATTCGAATATTCGTGATATTTTATCGAAAGTAAATGATTGCGATTTTTCGCTATTGCGAATGCGAAAATAATTGCGATTTTTTGATAACTGCGGTAGGAGCACTCTGATTGGCTCAGAATATTCGTGATATTTTATCGAAATATCGCAACATGCGAATGCGATATTTATTGCGCAATTTCGAGAAATGCTGGAGGAGCGCTCTGATTGGCTCAGAATATTCGTGATATTTTATCGAAATATCGCAACATGCGAATGCGATATTTATTGCGCAATTTCGAGAAATGCTGTAGGAGCACTCTGATTGGCTCAGAATATTCGTGATATTTTACAATACAAAATAATTGCGAATATTCGGCAAATGCGGAAGGAGCACTCTGATTGGCTCAGAATATTCTTGATATTTTACAATACAAAATAATTGCGAATATTCGGCAAATGCAGAAGGAGCACTCTGATTGGCTCAGAATATTCTTGATATTTTACAATACAAAATAATTGCGAATATTCGGCAAATGCAGAAGGAGCACTCTGATTGGCTCAGAATATTCTTGATATTTTACAATACAAAATAATTGCGAATATTCGGCAAATGCGGAAGGAGCACTCTGATTGGCTCAGAATATTCTTGATATTTTACAATAGAAAATAAAAAGTGTTTTGCATTGGTGGTGATTCTTTACTCTATCCATCTGTCACAGCCGTTTGTCAATCAAACACCTTGAAGATTGAACACGTTCATGCTGCATGCTTTGGACTTTTTTTCACTTCACATATCAAAGACATTTTTATGAAAGATTATTTTTCTATTATTGGGACTATATTTCTTTATATATTTGTTTCACTGTGTATTTCACAAGTTATTTGCGCTTGCTTATTTTATAATTTGCCCACATGTCTTGTCACTAGACATATTTTTTATTCTTGTAGAGCGACTCCATTTTCTGTCTTGTATTAATTTATGTTGTATAACATTTTTGAGTTGCTGCTGTATTCTCCCCTTTTTTAAGGTATGCGCAATTTTTTCCTTCTTACAAAAAATAATAATATCAAACATACAAATATTCATAACATACACATACACATACACAAAGCCCCCCCCTTTTGCATCAGAGACAATCAGAGTTCTCCTACCACAGTTATCGAAAATTCGCAATCATTTTCGCATTCGCAATAGCGAAAAATCGCAATTTTTTTTTTTTCAATTTGGCAACATAATAGGATCGCCTCAGCTTAGCTACTCGGCCCAGGGTCTCTAATCATACCAGCAATGCTTTTAGACGTCGATAGGATGTGATCTGTTTTAAAAATCAAATTGAAAAAATGCGAATATTCGGAATTGCGAATATTCACCGCGAAATTCGAAATATAGCGCGATTTCTCGAATATGCTATATTCGAGTCGAATATTCGCAATGCGAATATTCGTGAGCAACACTAGTTGTAAACCCTCCTGTTTTTTCACCTTTATGCATCCTATGCATGAAGGTGAAAAAAAAAAAAAAACTTCTGCCAGTCACCAGCCCCTCAGATTTACTTACCCGAGTCCTGGAACGTCCCACTGCGAGAACGCACAGTGTCTCTGCCTGGGGTTCTCGGCTCTTGATTGGCTAGATTGATGGCAGCGCTGTTATTGGCTCCCGCTGCTGCTGTCAATTAAATACAATGATGTGGGCACCCAGGAGCAGAGTCCTGCATTTGGCGGCTATGGACGCGGGTGCGCACCGGCAAGGTAAGCCCCCAGGAGAGCGCTTCTAGGGGGTTATCCGATGCGGGGAGGAGCCACCGAGGGAACACAAAAGACGGCGTTTGGGGCCACTCTGAAAAACGAACTGCACAGTGGAGGCAAGTATGACATGTTTGTTTTTCGTTTATTTTAACCCTTAGTATCACTTTAAAGGGGTTGTAAAGGTTTTTTTTTTTTTTTAAACATGCATGTCATACTTGCCTCCACTGTGCAGTTAGTTTTGCAGAGTGACCCCAATCCTCCTGTTCTGGGGTCCCACGGTGGCTCTCGCGGCTCCTCCCCCCAATAGATAACCCCCTTTGGGAAGCTCTCTCCCGAAGGGGGTTACCTTGCGGGCGCGCTCCCTGTCATACACTCTGCGTCCATAGACACAGAGTGAATAACTCGGTCCCGGCCCTCAGTCGCCACATCACTGGATTTGATTGACAGCAGCGGGAGAGAGAATACATTTAGCGTTTGCAGCCAATCCTCGTAATTGAGGTCCTCCAGTCCCCTTATAAGTTTTGCCACCCTTCTTTGGACTCTGTAGCTCATACCTACTGAGGACGGGTGACCAGAACTGAATGGGAAAACTCCAGATGAGGTCTGACCAGAGCTTTATAGAGTGGCAGAATTATGTTTTTTGTCCCTGGCGTATATCCCTTTTTTTTTTACGCATGACAATATTCTGCCTGCTTTGGAATCTGCAGCTTGCTACGGCATGCTGTTGCTCAATCTGTCAATTCTTGTTTGGCTATGGGTCAGAAAGTGGAGAGAAATCTCCCCAATGGAGGAGGGAGGGGGAGGTTTTGCCTATAGGTCTAGTTTAACTTCATCCCTGTAGGTACGAACTTTCATACCAGTGGAGGTCTGTCCATACCACCAGAGGCGGCTCTAGGATTTGTGAGGCCTTAGGCAAAACTTGACATGGGGCCCCACTAACGCCCATGATGGGAAAAATAATTCAAAGACAAGAGCCTCTGCCCCCACAACCCTGGCCAGTGGTTGTGGGGGTCTGTGGGCAGGGGGGCTTATCGGAATCTGGAAAGCCCCCTTTAACAAGGCGGCCCCCAGATCCTGCTCTTTAATAACTAAGGGGCGGGGGCCACCCAGTGATGTTACCTGATGAACCTGCCCCTTGTGACATCACTGACTGAGGGCATGCTGGGTCATTGACGTCACAAGGTGTGGCGTCACCGATATTCACTGGTTGTTAGGGACGCTGGCGGTCCTGTTCCTGATTCAGGGCTCATAATGCTGCCTGAGCACAGCAGCGTTAAGGTCCCCTGTCCCTCAAAACTGGGGTAATGCATTGGGCAAGTTAGGCGGCCGTGAGGTCCCTGTGAGTGCAAAGCCTTAGGCGACCGCCTAATTGGCCCAATTAAAGAGCCGCCTCTGCATACCACTTATTACACAATAGATTCAGGTTCTCTCAGCCATTCAGAGCCAGTTTTGGGGGGCAGGCATTCGTAGTATCTGTGTTTTTAGCTTCTATAAAAGGGTTTTTCCTCTCCTGACACGGCACGTGTATAGCACACCAAGTTGAAGGAAACTTAAAAGCAGCTGCCTGTTACCACCATAGGAAGGCAGGTGGGGGCGATTCCAGGCCGTGCGTGTGTTCACAACCCCCTACTCTGATCACACACAATCTCTCCCCCCCCCCCCCCCCAAGACTCCTGCCAATTGCTAACCTCTGCTCACCTGAAGGAGTATAGGGAGAGAGGGCAAGCTGCTCCTCTGCGGTTGGCTGCCAGATATCCGACATGTGGTCACTTTTTGTGACGCGAAAAGGAACACTGGTGTCATCACTTGGTGTCTCCCCACATGTGCCTAAAACATAAAAAATAAAGGGGAGTGTGACAGCTAAGACAAGGCAGCAAAGAGAACCAGTTATTGGCTGAAAAGATGATGGAAATCGCTGCTCCAGGTATGTACTGAAAGCAGCACAACCAACGTAAAAAAAAAAAAAAAAAAAAAAAAATATATAAAATAAAAAAATAAAATATATATAAAATAAAAAATGAATAAAGTGGCACTTGGGACCAAATTCTTACCAAAGTCACTTGCAAAATATCACATTAGCCATTCACATTAACCCCTTCCTGCTGACCGCGCACATATGCGGCCTCACGGAAGTGGGCTTTGTTTTTCGGTGAGGCACACACACACACACACACACAGTGAGGGGGGAAAAGTATTTGACCCCTGCTGATTTTGTACATTTGCCACATGCCTTGACAAAGAAGTTTATTACAACAGTGAGACAGAACAAAAAATATCCAGAAAATACGCATTTCAAAAAAGTTAGATTGAGTGAAATAAGTACCGAAATTAACGGCGTGCAACACGCACCTTCACTTTGGGAGGGAAGCGTACATTTTAAATAAAGAACTTTGACACAAAATAAGGGTCAGTGCCCATCGGCAGGCTCACCACTGTCCTCAGTGCGGCCTGAGTGCGTGTTATACACCGATAAATATGGTATTTGATCCCTTATCATAAGGTTGTCCCAATACCACTTTTTTAAGACTGAGTACAAGTACCGATACTTTTTTTCAAGTACTCGCTGATACCGAATACCGATACTTTTTTTTAATCTCGTGTGACAGCGGCACATGTGTCAGTAGTTTTTTTTTATCTTTAACAATTTGTTTTAAATTTTTTTTTTTACAATTATTTTTATTTATAATGCTTTTTTTTTTTTTTTTTTTGGGGGGGGGGGGGGGGGGGGGGGGGGTTTGGTCCGTGTCGGTGTGTTTTTTCTTTAATTTTTTTTTTTGTTTGTTTTTTTATTCTTTATTTTATTTTTATTTATTTTTTCAGCCCTGTTGAGGGGCTTTGGTGAGATATCAGGGGACAGACCTCTGACATCTTCCCTTTGAGACAGGGAAAGGGACATGTTCCCCTGTCCCTTTCCAAGCAGCATCAGCTGCGCTGAAAATTAATGGAGAGAAGACAGCGTCTTCTCTTCATTCATAAACTGAAACATTGTAATCACAGTTTACAATGTTTCAGTTATGTGAATAGACAGAGTCAGTCATCACTGACTCTGTCCATTCGGAGCAGTAAGGAGCCAGATTTACTGGCTCCTACCCCACTCTCCATCCTGACATTTCCAGGGGGTGGAGGAGGAGCACGGAAGGGGAGAGATACACGGCAGGATGCACGGGATACACGGCGGGATGCACGGAGGGAGGGAGACAGACTGCAGCAAAACGAAGGGGGGCTGGAGGAGGACACGGGACAGTCAGCGGTGATCGCGTGTGGGGGAGTTACAAGCATTGATCACCGCTGATTTTAAAGCAGCTGAAAGCCGCGCGGGGGGAGGGGTGTAGAGAGAAGCAGAGAAATTTAATTAATCTATACAGCGGTGATCGGTGCTTGTAACTTCCCCACGCACTGATCACTGCTGACTGTACAAGTATCGGGTGAAGCATCGGGAGCATTTGCCCGAGTACAAGTACTTGGGCAAATGCTTGGTACCGGTCCCGATACTAGTATCGGGACAACCCTACCTTATCAGTAAGATTTCTGTCTCCCAGGTGTCTTCTATACATTTAACAAGCTGAGATTGGGAGCACTCTTAAAGGTAGTGCTCCTAATATCAGCTTGTTACCTGTATAAAAGACCCCTGTCCACAGAAGCGATCAGATTTCTATCTCTCAACCATGGCAAATACCAAAGATCTGTGCAAGGATGTCGGGGAGAAGATTGTAGATCTACAAAAGGCTGGAATGGGCTACAAGACCATCGCCAAGCAGCTTGGTGAGAGGGTGACAACAGTTGGTGGGATTATTCACAAATAGAAGAAACAACTGTCACTCTCCCTCGGTCTTAGGGTTGCCACCTCATTCCTATAAACCCGAACACATAAGAATTACACGGGTTTTGATTTAATGCAGATAAGGCACCAAGTTTAATCACCACCTTAATAAGCCCCAGAACCTGTGTACTTCATGGCTACATTCTCCCCACACTTGAATTATTTGGTCCCCAAAGAGGTAGGGATATTGAACTAAGTAGGGATGAGGTGGCAACTCTACTTGGTCTGGGACTCCATACAAGATCTCATCTTGTGGAGTTTCAATGATCACGAGAACGGTGAGGAATCACCCAGAACTACACAAGAGAATCGTGTCGATGATCTCAGCTGGGACCAAAGCTGGGACCAAAGTCACCAAGAAAACAAATCGGTAACACACTACACCGGGAAGGACTGAAATCCTGCAGCCCCTGCAAGGTCCCACTGCTCAGGAAATCACATGTACAGAATGTCTGAAGTTTTCTTATGAACATCTGAATGATTCAGAGGAGAACTGGGGGAAAATGTGAGGAAGGAGCTGAAGATTCGAGTGACCAAAATGTCAGCCTGGAAACCTTAATGGACTTGGAGAGGATCTGCAAAGAGAACAAAATCCCTCCTGGGAGGTGTGCGAACCTGGAAGCCAACTCCAAGAAACGTCTGACCTCTGATCGCCAACAAGGGATTTTCCACCAACTACCAAGTCGTGTTTTGTGAAGGGTTCACATACTTATTCCGCTCATTAAAATGCAAATCAATTTATAACTTTTTTAGAAATGTTTTTTTTTTTTTTTTAATATAAAATTTTATATATTTAGTCTCTCACTGGTAAAATAAACTGACCATTAAAATTATAGATTTGTCAGTGGGCAAATGTACAAAATCAGAAGGGGGTCAAATACTTTTTTCCCCCTCAATACACACATAGGCCACTTTATTAGGTCCCCCTTGCTAGTAGTGGGTTGGACCCCCTTTTGCCTTCATTCTTGGTGGCATAGATACAACAAGGCGTTGGAAACGTTCCTCAGAGATTTTGCTCCATAGTGACACGATAACACACAGTTGCTGCAGATTTGTCGGCTGCACATCCATCCCAAAAGGGTCTCTATTGGATGAGATGTGGTGAGTGTGGAGGACATTGGAGGACAGAGACCTCATTGTCCAGTGGCGAGATGATTGGAGCTTTGTGACATGGCGACATTATCCTGCTGGGAGGAGCCATCAGAAGATGGGGGACACTGTAGTCATAAGGGTGGACATGGTCACCAACAATACTCTTGTAGATCGTGGTGTAAACCATGGGGGGTGCCCAGAGTGTGCCCATCCCCCACACCATTACACCCCCACCACCAGCCTGAACCGGTGATACAAGGCAGGATGGATCCATGCCCCAAATTCTGACCCCACCATCTGAATGTCGCAGCTGAAATCCACACTCATCAGACCAGACGTTGTCTCAATCTTCTATTGTCCAATTTTGGTGATCCTGTGCCAATTGTAGCCTCAGTTTCCTGTTCTTAGCTGACAGGAGTGGCTCCCAGTGTGGTCTTCTGCTGCTTCAAGGTTGGATGTGTTGCTCGTTCAGAGATGGTATTCTGCATACCTTGGGTGTAAAGAGGGGTTGATTTACTGTCGCCTTTCTATCATCTCGAACCAGTCGGCCCATTCTCCTCCACACAACTGCCACTCGCTGGATATTTTCTCTGTAAACCCGAGAGATGGTTGTGTGTGAAAATCAAATACTCAGACCAGCCCGTCTGCCACCAACAACCATGCCACGTTCACCGAGAGCCCCTTTCTTTTCCATTCCGATGGTCGGTTTGAGCTTTAGCAAGTCTTTCACCACGTCTAGATGCATCGAGTTGTTGCCATGCGATTGGCTGTCTAGCAATTTGCGTTACCAAGCAATTGAACAAGCATACCTAATAAAGTGGTATAATATATACAGTACAGACCAAAAGTTTGGACACCCCTTCTCATTCAAAGAGTTTTCTTTATTTTCATGACTATGAAAATTGTAGATTCACACTGAAGGCATCACAACTATGAATTAAAACATGATGAATTATACATAACAAAAAAGTGTGAAACAACTGAAAATAGATTTCATATTCTAGGTTCTTCCACCTTTTGCAGCAGACACATCTCTAGAACTGGTAAGAGGAGACTGTGTGAATCAGGCCTTCATGGTAGAATATCTGCTAGGAAACCACTGCTAAAGAAAGGCAACAAGCAGAAGAGACTTGTTTGGGGTAAAGAACACAAGGGATGGACATTAGACCAGTGGAAATCTGTGCTTTGGTCTGATGAGTCCAAACTTGAGATCTTTGGTTCCATCCCCCGTGTCTTTGTGCGACGCAGAAAAGGTGAACGGATAGACTCTAGATGCCTGGTTCCCACTGTGAAGCATGGGGGAGAAGGTGTGATGGTGTGGGGGTGCTTTGCTGGTGACACTGTTGGGGATTTATTCAAAATTGAAGGCATACTGAACCAGCATGGCTACCACAGCATCTTGCAGTGGCATGCTATTCCATCCGTCAGGACAATGACCCCAAACACACCTCCAGGCGGGGGAAGGGCTATTTGACCAAGAAGGAGAGTGATGGGGTGCTGCGCCAGGTGACTACCTCTTGAAGCTCATCAAGAGAATGCCAAGAGTGTGCCAAGCAGTAATCAAAGCAAAAGGTGGCTACTTTGAAGAACCTAGAATTATGAAATTTATTTTCAGTTGTTTCACACTTTTTTGTTATGTATAATTCCACATGTGTTACTTCATAGTGTTGATGCCTTCAGTGTGACTCTATTTTCATGACTATGAAAATTGTAAAGAAAACTCTTTGAATGAGAAGGTGTGTCCAAACTTTTGGTATGTACTGTGTAATAATATATATAAAAATATATATATATATATATATATATATACACACACACACATACATATATACACACATATACACACACACACAAAAAAACATACATATACACACACACACACATAAAAAAAAAAATTAAGACTTGGTTGAACTAGATGGACTTATGTCTTTTTTCAACCAAACTATATGCACATTTCTCTTTGCGCTGGAAGAGCACCACACAGAGCGCTCCGAGTACAGAGACCGGGGTCTCATACCAACGATCGGGAACTGGGTCGCTTGGTTGCGGATCATCCGATTGGTCATCATAGTGATCAGTCACTGAGAGCCTGTCCCTTTGTTTACTTCCTCTCCTGAACGAAAGAGGAAGATGCATTGCATCTTCCTCTCCTTGCAGGAGAGAAGAAAATGTAAACAAATCAAAGTGTAGAATTTTTTTATAGAAAATAAAATTGAAATGAAAGAATAAAAAAATAAAAAAAAAAGAAGGTTTGCAGTGTTAGTGTTAGGGTCAAGGCTGGGGTCAAGGTCCGTATCAAATGCCACACAGTCAGAATATTTTGGGTAGAATAAAAAAATAAATAAAAAGAAGTTAGTTTCGGTTAGTGTGAGCGTGTTTTAGTCAGGATAATAAAAAAAAAAAAAGGAGGCAAAATGCACACCACGGTTTCTGGGGTATACTACAGGTACATACAACATACACATATGTGGTATCGCTGCAATCAGAAGAATTTATTTTGGGTTGTTCTTTGGTGGTAAATTAGGATAATAGCAAGAAAGTTTTTTTTTTTTTAATCAGTAGATATTCATTACTATTTACCAACAGAACAAAAAAAAAAAAAAAAACGGTATAATCCACCTGGATACACAAAGTAGTTGCGATGATATTTACAGGTTTACCTTGGGTGTAACGAGGGGATATTTGAGTTACTGTTTGTCTTGCCATCATCTGGAACCATTGTAAAAGTTGCAAAATTGTGCTTGGGCATTTAGATTTGTTTTGCCCTTGGGCATTGAAAGGGTTAAGTTAAAGGTGACGATCTGATTACTACTACCTGTTGTCTTCTCTGATTTCTCTGACGTGTCTCCGCTGTTTGTGTCGGTATCACCGGTTTTAGAGCAAGAATCGGTCAGCCATCCCTGATCTTCAAAGGATCCCTGGACAGCTTCTGTATGGGAAGAGCAGGATATAATAATAGAAGTATTTTTACTCAGGCCTTCAGATAACCCCAAATCATAAGAGCGCCTTTCATAGCAATTCTCTAATTTTGCGCACAAAGCAGTTTGTATCTACAGTTAGCGCCGTGCTGCAGAACGTAAACAGTGAACATAACAGGCGTAGATGTCAAAGTAAAAACAGGGAGATTTCTGTCCAGGGGATACACCAGGCCTCCAGAAATAAAAAACAAACAACAACCCACCAAACCAACCAACAAACAACCAACAACCCACCAAACCAACCAACAACCCACAACAACCCACCAAACCAACAACAACCCACAACAACCCACCAAACCAACCAACAACCCACCAAACCAACCAACAAACAACAACCCAACAAACCAACCAACAACCCAACAAACCAACCAACAACCCAACAAACCAACCAACAACCCAACAAACCAACCAACAACAACCCACCAAACCAACCAACAACCCACAACAACCCACCAAACCAACCAACAACCCACCAAACCAACCAATAAACAACAACCCACCAAACCAACCAACAACCCACAACAACAACAACAACAACAACAACCCACCAAACCAACCAACCAACCACCCACAACAACAACAACCCACCAAACCAACCAACCAACCACCCACAACAACAACAACCCACCAAACCAACCAACCAACACAACAACAACAACAACAACCCACCAAACCAACCAACAAACCACCCACAACAACAACAACCCACCAAACCAACCAACAAACCACCCACAACAACAACAACCCACCAAACCAACCAACAAACCACAACAACAACCCACCAAACCAACCAACAAACAACGACCCACCAAACCAACGACCCACCAAACCAACGACCCACCAAACCAACGACCCACCAAACCAACGACCCACCAAACCAACGACCCACCAAACCAACGACCCACCAAACCAACGACCCACCAAACCAACGACCCACCAAACCAACGACCCACCAAACCAACGACCCACCAAACCAACGACCCACCAAACCAACGACCCACCAAACCAACGACCCACCAAACCAACGACCCACCAAACCAACGACCCACCAAACCAACGACCCACCAAACCAACGACCCACCAAACCAACGACCCACCAAACCAACGACCCACCAAACCAACGACCCACCAAACCAACGACCCACCAAACCAACGACCCACCAACCACAACCACCGATCTTAAGAAAATAAAAAAACCTCCTCGGACACCATCCCAAAACGCCAGAGGTCTGCTGTATCCAACACTGAGGAAATATGCTAGCAACAGAACATGCACAGTCCAGAATAGATTCAAATTTTTCATGCAATCTTTAAAATCGAGCAGTGGCCGGTAGTAGACAATTATTTACATCTTAACATGCAGCAAATCGCCCCTTCAATGACCTCTATAGCTTCAGGCACTGTGGAGTAATTCATCAACATTTACAGCAGAAACCCTCAACTTTCCTTTTCCACCTCCCAGGACAGATTTCCTTGCCTGCCGATGTTCTGTCGATTTGTGCCCTCTGTCGAAAAGTGCCACACAAGAACACAAGTGTACTCCAGCCGATTTCCCGATTAGCTGGAGTGACGTCACATCGTAGGAGGCTTTTTCTCGACCGGAGATATCATTTCACGGGTACAATTGAATGCTATGCAAACAGCAGAGGGACACCGTATTTGTCATATTGTGCCTCGCTGTTGCGGCACGGGTTTACAGTGTGCTCAAGGTCCGGTTTCATCTGTGTTGCAGGGCGGGTTTGGTGTGTTGAACCCGGGGTTTTCCCTGTGTCCAACGGCGGGTTGCAACGCAGACAAAACCCGCCCTTTAACAGGCCCACAACCCGCCCTGCAACAGTGAGGCTTAAATCGGACAACTGCGGTCTCCCTCCACTCTTTGCGTAGCTTCCAATTGCGCCCGTGAAATGGAATCTCCCATCAAAAAAAGCCTCCTACGATGTGCGCATGCACTATGGTGACGTCACGCCAGCTAAATCGGCTGGAGTGGCCCTTCCGTTCTGCGCAGGCACTTTTCGACAGAGAGCACTTTTGGACAGAGCGCACTATGCGATAGATTAGAACACCGGCCCTCTAACCTAATGTAAATACAGAGCAGGATTAACTCCTCCAGAGTACTTGCAACTACAGAGGTCTGTGATTGGCGGTTTTAAAGCCAAATTTGCTTCCTGTTAAAATGTAGAAATCTTTGCATGTCTAAATCCAGACAACAGCTCCACTTTAAAGCTCAGCTGTGGGTGGAGGAAAAAGTGGTGGCCCCCGCACCCCCACACTGCAAAGACTAAATGCTTGTTTGATCAGGGGAAGGATGAAAAGGTTGCATTGCTTACCTTACCTCTGCTCTAGCAGTCTCCTCCTCTTTTTGGTGCTCTGGCCATTTTCCAACCTCACCACATACAATGCAGGGCAATTAACCCTGAATTGTACATGGAAGAGATATGCAGGTGACCGCACCCAGAGACATCCAAGGCTGGCCACAGACTGTTCGTATCTCGTCTGGTCCCTGCTGATTCGAACCATTAAATAGACAGGCTGAATGTTCCAAATTGATCAATCAACTTGGGGTACAACCAGCCCTGCTAGATTTGCTTGCTATTACTGCAAGCAGCTGCTTTAGTCGCTAGTGATTATCACCATCTTCTCCCGGGTAGGGACGGCTTCCCCCCCACCGGGAGAAGACCATTTCCACCGGGAGAAGACCATTTCCACCGGGAGAAGACCATTTCCACCGGGAGAAGACCATTTCCACCGGCAGGAGGGATTATGCATCAACACTGATGGGGTTTTTTGAGAAAATTACTCTGTGTATGGCCGGTCTAAAGCTGGTCATAGATTATGCGATTTTCTTTCTGCTGGCTTTCCCCATCAAAACAGAGCAGGGAGAGGTCGGTGTCGGGAGAATACACCGGCTACAGCGACTAGCAATAAATCACGATAAAAATCTCACAGGCTGGTTGTACCAAAGTCCATCGATGGTTCGACTTGGCTACAATCAGCCTGCCCATAGATGGATCGAAACTTGGCTGGTCCCTGCTGAATCGCCGGAGATTTGATCCATCTACGGCCAGCTTTAGAGAGGTCCCTGCTGAACCGGCCGAGATTTGATCCATCTACGGCCAGCTTAAGAGAGAGGTCCCTGCTGAACCGGCCGAGATTTGATCCATCTACGGCCAGCATTAGAGAGGTCCCTGCTGAACTAGCCGAGATTTGATCCATCTATGGCCAAGCTTTAGAGAGGTTCCTGCTGACCTGGCCGAGATTTGGTCCATCTATGGCCAAGCTTTAGAGAGGTCCCTGCTGAACTGGCCGAGATTTGATCCATCTACGGCCAGCTTTAGAGAGGTCCCTGCTGAACCGGCCGAGATTTGATCCATCTATGGCCAAGCTTTAGAGAGGTCCCTGCTGAACTGGCCGAGATTTGATCAATCTACAGCCAGCTTTAGAGGGAAGTCCCTGCTGAACCGGCCGAGATTTGATCCATCTACAGCCAGCTTTAGAGAGGTCCCTGCTGAACTGGCCGAGATTTGATCCATCTACAGCCAGCTTTAGAGAGGTCCCAACTGAACCGGCCGAGATTTAAACCATCTACGGCCAGCTTTAGAGAGGTCCCTACTGAACCGGCCGAGATTTAAACCATCTACGGCCAGCTTTAGAGAGGTCCCTGCTGAACCGGCCGAGATTTAAACCATCTATTGTCAGCTTTAGGGAAATCCCTGCTGAACCGGCCGAGATCTGATCCATCTACGGCCAGCTTTAGAGAGGTCCCTGCTGAACTGACCGAGATATGATCCATCTATGGCGAAGCTTTAGAGAGGTCCCTGCTGAACTGGCCGAGATTTGATCCATCTACGGCCAGCTTTAGAGAGGTCCCTGCTGAACCGGCCGAGATTTGATCCATCTACGGCCAGCTTTAGAGAGGTCCCTGCTGAACCGGCCGAGATTTGATCCATCTACGGCCAGCTTTAGAGAGGTCCCTGCTGAACCGGCCAAGATTTGATCCATCTACGGCCAGCTTTAGAGAGGTCCCTACTGAACTAGCTGAGATTTGATCCATCTATGGCCAGCTTTAGAGGCTTGGCAACTGGAGGGACCCTGCTGGAGCAAGGAATACGGCAACTACACCATCTTTTCTCTAAAAACAAGCATTTAGTCCCTGGGGGGGGGGGGGGTGGTGTAGATTTCCTCATGTTCCAGGAGCTGAGCATTCACCTATGTTAAGAAAAAGATAGCAAACACTGAATGTCATGCAACAAGAGATGACTTTAGTAGAAGTGGAAACGAATGAATGTTACACATATACAGCAGCGACAGCCGCAGAATGAGGGGCAGCAAAATCATGCGTCACTACAAGCAGGAGCAGTGCAGGTAAAAAATAAGAATAAAAAAAGTAAAAAAGAAGAAAGGCACCTGCTGGGATAACATTTTCTCTCTGTAAAGGAGAGAAAAAGCCAGAAGAGTCGCTGAAGTCCAACAAACAAGCTTCAGACACGGAGTCTGCACACAGGAGGAAGAAAGAACAGAAGTCCAAGTTACACCGGAGGAGAAGAACATTCACCACTGGAGAAAGTGCAGAATTCTACTAAACCAGCAACTTACAGCTTTAATATACAAGAGGAGCAAAACAAGAGGGGCATCCCAACAATGCAGCCTGGATAGTGAGCAGGACAGATCTATGGAGTGTATTTTACTCTACAGGACGAGGGATGGGGGTCAAGGCGATCGTAGTCCCAACCCACCCAAGCAATCCCGCCAGGAAGCCCTCACAGCCAATCACAGACAGCGAGGCATTTCTCGGGCCTGCAGCTGCACATACACACAGCCTATGATTGGCGGCAGTGTTTATTTCGACGACTAAAACATTTTAGTTGACTAAAAACAACTGATGACTAACATAAGACTAAAAGTAGTTGCCTGCTAAGTTACGGCGGTGTAGCGTAAATGCGGCGGGCGTAAGCGCGCCTAATTCAAAATAGGCTGGGGGGCGTGTTTTTAATGTTAATTTGGGTTGACCTGACGTGATTGACGTTTTTTTGGAACGGCGCATGCGCCGTCCGTGTACATATCCCAGTGTGCATTGCGGCTAAGTACGCTGCACGGTCCTTTTGGTTTTGACGTGGACGTAAATGACGTGAATCCCTATTCACGGACGACTTGCGCAAACGACGTAAAATTTTCAAATTTCGACGCGGGAACGACGGCCATACTTAACATTACTATTCCAGCTATTTGATGGAATAACTTTAGGCCTGATAATGCGTTACGTAAAACGGCGTATCTGTACTGCGTCGGCCGGGCATACGTTCGTGAATAGGCGTATCTAGCGATTTACATATTCTACGCCGACCGCAATGGAAGCGCCACCTAGCGGTCAGCCTAAAAATTACACTTTAGGATACGACGGTGTAAGACACTTACGCCGCTCGTATCTGAGCCCAATTTAAGCGTATGTGCTTACCAGAATACGCTTAAATTAGCGCAGGCGCACATTCAGACTTCTACTGAAACGCCAGCCTAAGTCTTTCTGAATCCACCTATAAGACTAAAACTAAATTGAAATTTGACTTCACAATTAACACTGGTCTGTAGTGCACGTTTCCTACCTCAATACCATAAATAACATTCGATTTTTTACTCCAGCAGTATACGAGTTGGGAAATTGTAGAGAAACGTAAACTACACAGTGGAACGTCGGATTGCGAGTAACGTGGTTAACGAGCGTTTCGCAATACGAGGCGCTGTGTATTTTTAAAAATCCTGACTCGCAAAATGAGCAGGATTCAAGCCAAAGTGGTGTGCAGTACCATGTTTGGGGTGGAGGGGCGCCAGAGCCGAGCGGAACACCTCGGAAATACTCTGTTCCTGAGGTTTTCAGAGTTCAGCCAAGCTGTCCTCCGGCCTTTCCAGGTGTTTGAGGCTCTACGGCGCCCCCCCACCTCTGGCCACAAGTGGTATTGCATGCCATTGAAGTCGATGCGGAACTAACTATTTTCGTTTCCATTGACTTCTATGGGGAAACTCGCTTTGATATGCGAGTGCTTTGGATTACAAGCATTCTTCTGGAAAGGATTATGCTTGTAACTCAAGGTTCCACTGTAATGCATTACAATTTAAATTGCACTCAGATTTTAGATGACTAAAATGAGTTTTAGTCGACTAAAATGCACTGGAGATTTAGTCGACTAAATACGACTAACAATTGCAGAAGACTAAAATTAAATTGAAATTTGCTGCCAAAATTAACACCGATCGGCGGTCGGCTTCCTGGCGGGATTGCCCAGGTGGGTTGGGACTACAATCCGAACACGCCTGAGCCCATCCCTAAAGAGGACATCAAGCATTGCAACATGCAGACCACCCCCCCCCCCCCCCCCTCAGCCCAAATCCAGATCGAACATTTCCATACACCGCCTTAAAAGCGCATGCAGTCACAGTAGAGGATTGGCAGAGCGATGATCGAGGGGGGTGAAGTTCCTCTTTAAGCTGGCCATACACAGATCAAATAATGGGGGGGGTATTTAAGAACCGGATGAAATTTGAGCAGTGGGTGGCCCCGTCAGCGCCGTATCACCCAACATCCTGGCAGGCAAGGCGAATAGTGACGGCACCGAGATTTGCTGCGCTGGCTGTCGGAATATAAAACAGCCTCAGGGGAAGATTTCTTTCATCTGCGCTCTCCAATGTGGAAGGAAGAATCTGTACGATGGCTTCCATTCAGCCCATTAGTGTACGCTTGGGGTTCAGATGGTAAAAACACAAAGGTTGAGCAACCATTTTACCATGCCACCTTAAGACCGCATGCGGGGGGTGTACACATGCTGCGCTTTGCAGGAAAAAATAAACCCGATAACATGCCATGCATGCGGATGTGCAATTAACGACATTAAAAACAGGTGGGGAGGGGCATATTACCTCCTCACTGTCTGTCAAAAAAGCCTCTGAAAAGCAATTCAGCCGCAGATCGCTTTTCAAAGGCACGGCAGCCCTTGCCACATGCGTAAACATAGTCTTAGGTGGTCAGCGTAGGGTGGAGCTTAAACGTTATGAGGAACTTTACATGCTGCAGTTAGTCAAGACCACATTGGGTGAGATTTATATGTATCAAAGGGAACCCAATGACAGGGGATGGCAATTACATGCATTCGTACAAATACACCAGGATGGGGAGCTCAGTGGTGCTGGCCGGGTGTTTAAAAGGTGGAGCTTATGTGCAGGAGCCAGAGCCAAGGAGCAGGGGGCGGAGACCTTGCAAGAGCCAAGGAGCAGGGGGCGGAGACCTTGCAAGAGCCAAGGAGCAGGGGGCGGAGACAACGCAAGAGCCAAGGAGCAGGGGGCGGAGACAACGCAAGAGCCAAGGAGCAGGGGGCGGAGACAACACAGGAGCCAGAGCCAAGGGGCGGAGACAAGGCAGGAGCCAGAGCCAAGGGGCGGAGACAAGGCAGGAGCCAGAGCCAAGAAGCAGGGGGCAGAGACAAGGCAGGAGCCAGAGCCAAGAAGCAGGGGGCAGAGACAAGGCAGGAGCCAGAGCCAAGAAGCAGGGGGCAGAGACAAGGCAGGAGCCAGAGCCAAGAAGCAGGGGGCAGAGACAAGGCAGGAGCCAGAGCCAAGAAGCAGGGGGCAGAGACAAGGCAGGAGCCAGAGCCAAGAAGCAGGGGGCAGAGACAAGGCAGGAGCCAGAGCCAAGAAGCAGGGGGCAGAGACAAGGCAGGAGCCAGAGCCAAGAAGCAGGGGGCAGAGACAAGGCAGGAGCCAGAGCCAAGAAGCAGGGGGCAGAGACAAGGCAGGAGCCAGAGCCAAGAAGCAGGGGGCAGAGACAAGGCAGGAGCCAGAGCCAAGAAGCAGGGGGCAGAGACAAGGCAGGAGCCAGAGCCAAGAAGCAGGGGGCAGAGACAAGGCAGGAGCCAGAGCCAAGAAGCAGGGGGCAGAGACAAGGCAGGAGCCAGAGCCAAGAAGCAGGGGGCAGAGACAAGGCAGGAGCCAGAGCCAAGAAGCAGGGGGCAGAGACAAGGCAGGAGCCAGAGCCAAGAAGCAGGGGGCAGAGACAAGGCAGGAGCCAGAGCCAAGAAGCAGGGGGCAGAGACAAGGCAGGAGCCAGAGCCAAGAAGCAGGGGGCAGAGACAAGGCAGGAGCCAGAGCCAAGCAGGAGGATAAAAAAACACAGAAGCCAGAACCAAGCAGAGGAAGAAAAGCCAGAACCAAGCAGAGGAAGAAAAGCCAGAACCAAGCAGAGGAAGAAAAGCCAGAACCAAGCAGAGGAAGAAAAGCCAGAACCAAGCAGAGGAAGAAAAGCCAGAACCAAGCAGAGGAAGAAAAGCCAGAACCAAGCAGAGGAAGAAAAGCCAGAACCAAGCAGAGGAAGAAAAGCCAGAACCAAGCAGAGGAAGAAAAGCCAGAACCAAGCAGAGGAAGAAAAGCCAGAACCAAGCAGAGGAAGAAAAGCCAGAACCAAGCAGAGGAAGAAAAGCCAGAACCAAGCAGAGGAAGAAAAGCCAGAACCAAGCAGAGGAAGAAAAGCCAGAACCAAGCAGAGGAAGAACACACAGAAGCCAGAACCAAGCAGAGGAAGAAAACACAGAAGCCAGAACCAAGCAGAGGAAGAAAACACAGAAGCCAGAACCAAGCAGGGGGTGGAGTGAATATGACAGCTCATAGTGTACTTTGCTCCACCCTCCGTTAGAGATACCTGGGAGGAGCTACTGCAGGAAGTGAAGGATTGCGTCCTAACTTTAGAGATGGGTTGGGGCTGGTGCAATTTTACAGCCAGAAATTCCCCATGTCTGCCTTTCCACTTATGGGACAACCCCAATCATCAGATCCCGATTTCCTCTACTGGAGAGGGCACTCCAGGCTCACACTTATTGTGATTATCACACACTTGATGCATGTGCTCGGCCAGGCCTGTTGCTCTTCTCCCTATCCCTAGGTATGTTACCCCCACTCCATTTTTCCAGGATCAGGCCATATTATCAGGGGATAGCGACACTTGTGGGTGCCCGATGATCTGCCGCTTTATAGAAAGTTCCCCATTAGAGAAATAAAGAGCTGGGTAAGCCTATCCCTCTGGACAGAACACGTCCCCCTTTCTAGGTGTCTGCACACGGCTGTGATTTATTGGCAGCATGTGTTGGGCTCTGTGGGACGCAGATGACGAATGACGTGTCAGGACGGCTTTGCAGCTGAGCCGGGTTTATATATAGTATCAGGGTGACAATTGTGTACCGGGAAGATGTTCTGTGCCTCTGAGGGAAGGAAAGATCTGTGCGGCGTTCCGAGGGAGCAGAAGATCCGCCAAGACATCTTCATCGAGCTTTGACCCAAAGGGATCTGAAATATAGCAGGAGAAGAAGGTTATCGGTCCGGGTGGGGGAGGGCCTGCGCGGCATTGCGGCTGGACATGGTCCTTCGGTGACACAAGCTGTGATCAGTTTCCTTGGCCAGGAAAAGCGCACAACAAAAAAAAAAATGTGAATTGCACAACCACCCAATCACAGGGCTGTTTAATTTCTCCAACCCACCACACACCGGTTCTATAGACCGGTTCAATATATGAGTATTTATTAAGAAAAAAAAAAAAAAAAAAATGCTTAAAAAAATGCAAAATATAAAATAAAAAAATGCTTATAATATAAAAACATATATACAATTTTTTTTTTTTTTTTTTTAGCAGAGACCTCTAGAGAATTAAATGGCGATTGTTGCAATATTTTTATGCCCCACGGTATTTGCGCAGCGGTCTTTCAAACGCATTTTTTGTGAAAAAAAAATACACTTCCAAGAAAAGAAAAAAAAAAACAGTAAAGTTAGCACAATTTTTTTATATATTGTGAGAGATGATGCTGCACCGAATAAATAGATACCCAACATGTCACGCTTTAAAATTGCACACACACTCGTGGAATGGCGGCATATGTTAGCTAAAAAATCTCCATAGGCGACGCTTTAAAAAAAAAAAAAAAAAAAAATGTAAGGGTTACCAGGTTAGAGTTAGAGGAGATCTTTTGCTAGAATTATTGCTCTCACACCGACAATCGCAGCGATACCTCACATGTGTGGTTTGAACACAGTTTACATATGCGGGCGCGACTGGCACGTGCTTCTTTTGCTGCGTGAGCACGCAGGGCGCTTTACTTTATTTTTTTACATTGTCCCTGACGACATTTATTGCTATCACAAGGAATGTAAACATCCCTTATGGCAGTAATGGGTTACATAGTTAGTCAGGTTGAAAAAAACAAACACACACACACAAGTCCATCTAGTTCAACAGTAAAATAAAAAATTTCAGGTGGTGACAGGTACTCTTTATGGAGGGATCGGGGGGGGGGGGGGGGGTCTAAAAGATCCCAAATTCCCTCCATCGCACTTAAAAGTATTCAGATCTGCAAAACCGGTGATTCTGAATACTGTGATTTTTTATTTTTTTTGTAACTGGCGCCATTGGCAGCCGGAAAAAAAAAAACGCAAGTGATGTCGCTTCTGTGTTTTTACATAGGAGACTATGGAAGCCCTTTCCGGCTTTTGTTCCAGTCTCAGCCTAGCCGGCGGAAGGGCCAGATCAGGTCTCCTGGTGGGAAGGGAGGCACCGGAAGAGCAGCGGATGGGGGGGGGGTGGGTATGCCCTCCCGCCCCTTTAGGATAACCGTTAAACAGCTTTTAGCCACTTCGTTTGTGGTCATTAACAAGCCGACTGCCAGCTCTACAAAAACCGGTACCGGTGTGACGCCTTCAGCTGCACGCATCATCCCGATATAACCGTCAAGCCGAGATCGCATACCGCGTTTCTCCGAAAATAAGCCCGGGTCTTGTTTTCATTTTGGCAACAAAGGACACAGTAGGGCTTATTTTAGGGGTAGGTCTTGCCATGTAATGTGCTGTCTTCTCTTCCCCTTTCTCTCCCTGCCTGACAGGAATCCCCGGAGTGAACAGAGATAAATGCTTGTAAAATCGATTTGTATCTTGAATCTAGTTGCGAGGGCAAATCGATTTTTTTTTTTTGCATATGTCAGCGCTCCGCGGACTACGCCTAAAAATCCTGCCCGCAGCTCGCCGTGATCCTGGGAAAAGGCCTTTTCCCATTATCGCGGCGAGCAGGATTTTTTAGGCGAGGTCGCGGCTTCGGCCTAGTCAGCGGCCTTTTCCCAGGATCGCGGCGGACTAAGCCGAAGCCAGGGCCCGCAGCCCACCGCGATCCTAGGAAAAGGCCGCGGCCTTTCCCCTCGCCTAAAAACTTAGGATCAGCGCGGTATCCATGAAAAAAAAAAAACTCGGTTTACATCGTGAATCGAGTTTTTTCTTCTTTTTTTTTTTTTTTTAATTGCAATTTGTTGGGCCTAAAATTGCAGATTTCTTTGGGCCTAAAATTGCAGATTTCTTTGGGCCTAAAATTGCAGATTTCTTTGGGCCTAAAATTGCAGATTTCTTTGGGCCTAAAATTGCAGATTTCTTTGGGCCTAAAATTGCAGATTTCTTTGGGCCTAAAATTGCAGATTTCTTTGGGCCTAAAATTGCAGATTTCTTTGGGCCTAAAATTGCAGATTTCTTTGGGCCTAAAATTGCAGATTTCTTTGGGCCTAAAATTGCAGATTTCTTTGGGCCTAAAATTGCAGATTTCTTTGGGCCTAAAATTGCAGATTTCTTTGGGCCTAAAATTGCAGATTTTTTTTGGCCTAAAATTGCAGATTTTTTTTTGGCCTAAAATTGCCCAGCTCTAGTAAAATCCTACAATTTACTCTATTACAGTATTATATAATGTACAATGTGTGCGTTTCTGTAATATAATTGTGCCAAATACCTTCGTTATAGAGCAGCTCTGCGCTTCTGTGACCCGCTGGAGCTCTCTTCCCCGCAATTATATTAGAGAAACACACACATTGTACATGATATAATACTGCAATAGAGGTGATTATAGGATTTTACAAGCATGTTAAACTAGGGCTTATTTTTGGGGTAGGGCTTATATTGCAGCCCTCCTGGAAAATAACGGTAGGTCTTTTTTTCGGGGTAGGTCTTATTTTTCAGGGAAACACGCTATGTGCGTACGGTCGGTGCTTATAGGTTATAGGTTTTTAAGGCAAACTTATCCTTTAAAATATGGGTGAAAAAAAAAAAAAAAAAAACACATGAACCCTTTTTCTCTGCCAGTGATCCAAGTGAACACAAAGCCCATCTGACTGCATTGCTATGTGCCAACAATCTCCACCCCCCCTTTATATATCCATCTGTAAAAGCACAGATAACTCGAGCTTTGAATTGCAGTCAGCAATGTATTTATGGCATGTGGCTTCCACCCACCAGAGAAGTCCCAGCCCTTATATTATTATCTACACCAGTCCAACGCCGTCCTTCCTGCTGCCATTTATACAGATCCAAGCAGAACAGAGACGTCACCAATCCGCCCCCCTTAATTACACCCTGAATGGAAGGAAAAGTCAATTTGTAGGAGATGAAGACAAACGGCACTCTGCTGGAACACCACAGAGGGAGGGAGAAGAGAAAAGACATCATTACACCCGGAAGAAAAGACTTCTTTTATGTGCCATTTAATGCAACGCATGAAGACTTGGAAGAATCCCATCCCCCGCCGACCCCACATGCTAAAATTATCAAAAAAAAAACTGAAGGAGGGGGACAAAAATGTATCAATGATTGTGTCGGGTAATAAGATGATCTGAGGCCACCAACCTTCTAGAACAGGGGTCCCCAAACTTTCCGAAGAAAAAGCCAGCTTATTCTTTGGACTTTGGGGGGGGGGGGGGGGGGGGGACAATGCCCAATCTTTGGTATTGAGGGGGAAAAATTGTTGGTGTCTGTGGGAGAAATCGTGCCCCATTTATTGGCGTCATTGGAAGGGATAATGCCTCAAGGGTCAGATTAAAAAGGCAAGAAAAGGGCCCCAGGGCAAAATGGCACGGTTTTGCGTTAAACTTAATTTTTCTCAGCACGTCGTCGTGTTTTACGTCACCGCGTTGGACACGATTGGATCTTTAACCGATGGTGTGTAGTAGGGTTGTCCCGATACCACTTTTTTAGGACCGAGCACAAGTACCGATACTTTTTTTCCCCATGTACTCGCCGATACCGATTACCGATACTTTTTTTTAAAGGCAGCCACGTGTCCCCAAAGGCAGCCACGTGTCCCCAAAGGCAGCCACGTGTCCCCAAAGGCAGCCACGTGTCCCCAAAGGCAGCCACGTGTCCCCAAAGGGAAAGCCACGTGTCCCCAAAGGGAAAGCCACGTGTCCCCAAAGGGAAAGCCACGTGTCCCCAAAGGGAAAGCCACGTGTCCCCAAAGGGAAAGCCACGTGTCCCCAAAGGGAAAGCCAAGCGCTCTGTCCCCGCCGCCGTCCAGTTGATCAGCGCAGGGAACATTACAGCTTTCATTTGAATAGCCGTGTGTTCCCCGCCGCACCTCATCACATATAGCCCCTCCCCCTTGTCCGGGCACTTTGATAGACAGAACACCCATCCAATCCTGGGATGGGTGATCTGTCTAGCAAAGTGCCCGGACAAGGGGGAGGGGCTATATGTGACGAGGCGCTGCAGGAAACACGGCTATTCAAATGAAAGCTGTAATACTCCCCACGCTGATCAACTAGGCGGCGGCAGGGGGGGGGGGTGCTTGGCTTTCTCTTTGGGGACTAGACGGCGGCAACAGCTCTCTTCCTGCTCTCTGCCCCCTCTCCACCCGCTCTCTAAAAAAGTATCGTTGAAGCATCGGGAGCATTTGCGCGAGTACAAGTACTCGCGCAAATGCTCATTACTAGTATCGGTATCGGAACAACCCTAGTGTGTAGGCAAGGCTGATGAAAGTCAGCTTCATCGGATATCTGATGAAAACGAACCGATGGATTTTTTTCATCAGACGAACCAATCGTGTTTCTTTACTGTGGGACAGTGAAAGTAATATTTACAGTAGCGATTTGCTTTTTTGTACTATAAAAGGGATAATTTTAGTTGTTATAACCCCATTATATTACTGGCCGATTAATCGATTATGAAAATTGTAATCGATTAATTTCATAATCGATTCGTTGTTTCGGCCCTAGTTGGGTCTCTACCCTTGCCAGCTAGGTCTGTGCAGCAGAGCTGTATAAATATCAGGACCGGATAGACACAAGTCAAATCCGTTGTCAGGCAACGGTTCTCCCTTTCATACATTTGTCCGTAGTTTAGCATTATTTATAGCTCCGGCCTGCAGCACCCCCGATACAGAAAACCGTGTGATCCTCAGTGTGATGACAAAGCAGAAGTGTCCGGAGTCACGATAGCACAAAACGCTGCGCTCCCTTCTTCTCCGGGATCTCTCGGTACAAAAGCAGAAGTGTCCGAAGTCACGAGAGCACAAAACGCTGCGCTCCGTTCTTCTCCGGGATCTCCCGTTACAAAGCAGAAGTGTCCGGAGTCACGAGAGCGCAAAACGCTGCGCTCCGTTATTCTCCGGGATCTCTCGGTACAAAGCAGAAGTGTCCGGAGTCACGAGAGCACAAAACGCTGCGCTCCGTTCTTCTCCGGGATCTCTCGGTATAAAGCAGAAGTGTCCGGAGTCACGAGAGCACAAAACGCTGCGCTCCGTTCTTCTCCGGGATCTCCCGGTACAAAGCAGAAGTGTCCGGAGTCACGAGAGCACAAAGCGCTCTGTTCTTCTCCGGGATCTCCCGGTACAAAGCAGAAGTTTTCGGAGTCACGAGAGCACAAAACGCTGCGCTCCATTCTTCTCCGGGATCTCTCGGTACAAAGCAGAAGTGTCTGGAGTGACGAGAGCACAAACGCTGCGCTCCGTTCTCCGGGATCTCTCGGTATAAAGCAGAAGTGTCCGGAGTCACGAGAGCACAAAACGCTGCGCTCCGTTCTTCTCCGGGATCTCTTGGTACAAAGCAGAAGTGTACGGAGTCACGAGAGCACAAAACGCTGCGCTCCATTCTTCTGCTTTGTACCGAGAGATCCTGAAGAAGGGAGCGCAGCGTTTTGTGCTCTTGTGACTAGGGACACTTCTGCTTTGTACCGAGAGATCCCGGAGAAGTGTCCAGAGTCACGAGAGCACAAAACGCTGCGCTCCTTTCTTCTCCGGGATCTCTCGGTACAAAGCAGAAGTATCCGGAGTCACGAGAGCACAAAACGCTGCGCTCCCTTCTTCTCCGGGATCTCCCGGTACAAAGCAGAAGTGTCCGGAGTCACGAGAGCACAAAACGCTGCGCTCCGTTCTTCTCCGGGATCTCTCGGTACAAAGCAGAAGTGTCCGGAGTCACGAGAGCACAAAACGATGCGCTCCATTCTTCTGCTTTGTACCGAGAGATCCCGGAGAAGAAGGGAGCGCAGCGTTTTGTGCTCTCGTGACTCCGGACACTTCTGCTTTGTACCGAGAGATCCCGGAGAAGTGTCCGGAGTCACGAGAGCACAAAACGCTGTGCTCCCTTCTTCTCCGGGATCTCCCGGTACAAAGCAGAAGTGTCCGGAGTCACGAGAGCACAAAACGCTGCGCTCCCTTCTTCTCCGGGATCTCCCGGTACAAAGCAGAAGTGTCCGGAGTCACGAGAGCACAAAACGCTGCGCTCCCTTCTTCTCCGGGATCTCCCGGTACAAAGCAGAAGTGTCCGGAGTCACGAGAGCACAAAACGCTGCACTCCGTTCTTCTCCGTGATCTCTCGGCACAAAGCCGCTTCTGCCCTTAATAAGGCCGTGAAGCAGAAGTGAGAAAGCAGATCATCGCTCTCTCAAACTATGTGACCTACTTAGAGAGCGGGAGCTGCCGGGGCGCCGTGCTTATATAAGAGCTGTCAATCGCTCCCTATTATCGGTCTCATCCATTTCTATTCAGCGGGAAGCTTCCCTTAATGAACACGCCGCATACTTCATGCATGGCCGCTCTAAGTACCGAGAGGGAAGCCTCTGGAGGGACAGGATGGTTTAAAAGCATCAAACGAAAAGGGCTGCGGTTTTCTTTTTTTGGGTCCAAGACAATGGAACAAAAAAAAAAGTTTGACATTAAAGTTTCTCAGGCTGACAGCGCAAAACCAACACCGACCGCGAAATGAGATCATCATCATCGCTGATAAACGCATCCCGCTGCGATAATCAGGATGGGGCTTTGGGGACACATTCCCTAAAGAGGCCGCATGTGTGTTACAGAGACTGCAGACCGACGTAAACGCACTAAAACATCAGCTGTATAGATAGGTGGGTGGCTCGGCAATAACAAAAAGTGCTTGAAAAGCCTCAGACATGAAATGGGAGCAAAGCACATCCCCTCTATAGTGTGTACTTGCCTCAGTCCAGAGCACCAAGTGTCATTTCGGTCTACTGCCTCCTTCCTGACAAGTTTCCCTGACACCAAAAAAAAAAAAAAAGTGATGGGGGGAGCAAGCTCCACCACACAGCCAGTGCCCTGAGGTGGCCCGCCACGCCTTGCTCTGGGGTGGGCCCCGGCCCCGCCTTGCTCTGGGGTGAGCCCCGGCCGGCAAGCCCAGATCGCAGGTTCCAGATCCACCAACTCCAAGCATCAGCACGAAGAACAGAGCCGCAGCTAGAGGAAGCAGAGCTGATGCTTCCTGTATAGTGCCGCCTCCTTCACAGGTGGAGTGATACCAAATGTACTCCGCCTGTGACAGGAAGCCTCGGCTCTGCCCTCTACTCCAGCCGCATGCTTCTGTCACTAATGCACAGGAACCCACGATCTGGGGCAGTACCCGTACCAGTGGCCATACCAGCCCTGGGGGACAGCCAGCTGCAGCCACCAGTCATAACCACCTGGAGAACCCCCCCGAGCCAAGCCATGACCTGGATAAGAGAACCCCCCAGAGCCAAGCCATGACCTGGATAAGAGAACCCCCCAGAGCCAAGCCATGACCTGGATAAGAGAACCCCCCAGAGCCAAGCCATGACCTGGATAAGAGAACCCCCCAGAGCCAAGCCATGACCTGGATAAGAGAACCCCCCAGAGCCAAGCCATGACCTGGATAAGAGAACCCCCCAGAGCCAAGCCATGACCTGGATAAGAGAACCCCCCAGAGCCAAGCCATGACCTGGATAAGAGAACCCCCCCAGAGCCAAGCCATGACCTGGATAAGAGAACCCCCCCAGAGCCAAGTCATGACCTGGATAAGAGAACCCCCCCAGAGCCAAGTCATGACATGGATAAGAGAACCCCCCCCGAGCCAAGCCATGACCTGGATAAGAGAACCCCCCCGAGCCAAGCCATGACCTGGATAAGAGAACCTCCCCGAGCCAAGCCATGACCTGGATAAGAGAACCCCCCCCTGAGCCAAGCCATGACCTGAATAAGAGAACCCCCCTGAGCCAAGCCATGACCTGGATAGGAGAACCCCCCAGAGCCAAGCCATGACCTGGAAAAGGGAACCCCAGAGCCAAACCATGACCTGGATAAGGGAACCCCAGAGCCAAGGCCATGACCTGGATAAGGGAACCCCAGAGCCAAGGCCATGACCTGGATAAGGGAACCCCAGAGCCAAGCCATGACCTGGATAAGAGAACCCCCCGAGCCAAGCCATGACCTGGATAAGAGAACCCCCAAGCCAAGCCATGACCTGGATAAGAGAACCCCTCCGAGCCAAGCCATGACCTGGATAAGAGAACCCAGAGCCAAGCCATGACCTGGACAAGAGAACCCCCCGAGCCAAGCCATGACCTGGATAAGAGAACCCTGAGCCAAGCCATGACCTGGATAAGAGAACCCCGAGCCAAGCCATGACCTGGATAAGAGAGAACCCTGAGCCAAGCCATGACCTGGATAAGAGAGAACCCCGAGCAAAGCCATGACCTGGATAAGAGAGAACCCTGAGCCAAGCCATGACCTGGATAAGAGAACCCTGAGCCAAGCCATGACCTGGATAAGAGAGAACCCTGAGCCAAGCCATGACCTGGATAAGAGAACCCCCCCCCCCGATCATATACCCATCATCCATCCACCCCCGATCATCTACCCATTTTCCATCCACCCCCGATCATCTATCCATCCACCCCCGATCATCTACCCATCATCCATCCACTCACCCCAGATCATCTACCCATCATCCATCCACCCACCCCAGATCCCCAATCATACACCCCAGATCCCCAATCATACACCCCAGATCATCTACCCATCATTCTCTCCCCCCCCCCCTTGATCATCTACACATCACCCATACATCCCCCGATCATCTACCCATCCACCATCATCCATATTCCGATCATATACCAATCATCTACACACCATACACTGCCCCCCCTCCGATCATCTACCCATCATAGACCCCCCCCCCTATTATACACCCCCCTGATCATCTACCCATCACACATCCCCCCATTATCTGTAACCAGCAGAATCAGTTCCCTGGAAGTGTCTGGTTTAGGAATCATTCACTTGTTCTTAGGGCGCCCTTACAAGGTGGAGTGTGTTCTTTGTGACACGGCATCCATGTTTGTGCGTCCTGCAGCTGACGGGCCACATTTCCCAGAATAGAAGCAGCCTTTGCCAGGGTGGTGGGGGGGGGGGGGGGGTTTGCAGTGAACAATGTCACATTCAGTTACTAATCAGAAAATGGCTGCAAGCAACTGGCAAAGGAAGGAGAGCTGGCTGGCAACACAGCTGTGTATCCAGGATTGTGTGCGTCTAGACATACTATACCCCCATCGCCAATACACCCTCCGAGCGTCTCCGAGCGTCTCACTTCTGAGGGGTTATATGGCCAGAGGAACTCTGCGGAGAACAGGCAGATTTTACTGCAAAGGTGAACGGCAATTCATTGGACTCTGAAAACACACGGGGGAGGGGCAATAATAATAATATCTACATTTAAATGTTATCACCTGAATTCAAATTACCTCCAAGCCAGAAATCTCCACTTCTGTCTAATAGAGGCTGCGGAGCTTGGAGCGAGCCGCCCATACATACATGGGATGGACATTCTGCCGGTTCAGCAGGGACCATCTGAATTCCGAACCGTCTGACAGGGGTGCCCAACCTTTTGAGGAGCCAGGGCCACTTTAGTGACTTGGTAACCGGTCGCGGGCCACAATGACCGTAGCGGGCGGATGGCAGGTCTGTGTCCACTCTGCATATGTAGAGCAGACACAGACGCAGCCCGCTCTACCCTAAGAGCCCTCCGATTCGCCCAGACAAAAGGGGACAGATCTTTTTTTTATGCAGATCGGATTGAGGATAGGCGGATGTAAACGGACACGAGTGTTTACATCTGCCGCTCTATAGAGGTGAATGGAGGGTCCGATTGGATCCGCATGAAAAACAGACACGCAGACCCGATCGTGTAAAAGGGGCCTAAGGCCGCTTTCACACTGATGCAGTGGTTTACCTGCATCTCAACTGACCTTCACTTCTTCCTCAGGATTCCTGCAGCTGGTGGCTGTCCCCCAGGTGGTTATGACTGACGGCTGCTGCTGGCTGTCCCCCAGGGCTGGTTTGGCTACTGGTACGGGTACTGCCCCAGATCGCGGGTTCCTGTGCATTAGTGACAGAAGCATGCGGCTGGAGTAGAGAGCAGAGACTCTGCTTCCTGTCACAGGCGGAGTACATTTGGTATCACTCCACCTGTGAAGGAGGCGGCGCTATACAGGAAGCATCAGCCATGCTTCCTCTAGCTGTGGCTCTGTTCTTTGAGCTGATGCTCGGAGATGGTGGGTCTGGAACCTGCGATCTGAGCGGGGCCGGGGGCCACCCCAGAGCAAGGCCGGGGCCGGGGGCCAACCCAGAGCGGGGCCGGGGGCCAACCCAGAGCAAGGCCGGGGGCCAACCCAGAGCAAGGGCCCAACCCAGAGCAAGGGCGGGGGCCCAGAGCAAGGGCGGGGGCCCAGAGCAAGGGCGGGGGCCCAGAGCAAGGGCGGGGGCCCAACCCAGAGCAAGGCCGGGGGCCCAACCCAGAGCAAGGCCGGGGGCCCAACCCAGAGCAAGGCCGGGGGCCCAACCCAGAGCAAGGCCGGGGGCCCAACCCAGAGCAAGGCCGGGGGCCCAACCCAGAGCAAGGCCGGGGGCCCAACCCAGAGCAAGGCCGGGGGCCCAACCCAGAGCAAGGCCGGGGGCCCAACCCAGAGCAAGGCCGGGGGCCCAACCCAGAGCAAGGCCGGGGGCCCAACCCAGAGCAAGGCCGGGGGCCCAACCCAGAGCAAGGCCGGGCCGGGGGCCACCCCAGAGCAAGGCGGGGCCGGGGGCCACCCCAGAGCAAGGCGGGGCCGGGGGCCACCCCAGAGCAAGGCGGGGCCGGGGGCCACCCCAGAGCAAGGCGTGGCGGACCACATGTGGCCTGCCTGCCAGCCAGCAGTTAGGCACCACTGATCTCTGACCACCACTCAAGGACAGCAAAGAGATAAGTGATGCATAGACCCCAAGATGGAAAGCCGATGTGCTCCTTCAGTGCTACTGGTAGGGGGGGGGGGGGGGAGAAGTGTTCTTCTCTTGTTATGTAAAAGGATTTTAAAATTCAGAAAACCTGACCGCTTGACCCGCATTGCTGCTTCCAGATTAGACCATCATGGATGTGTCTTTTGCCCTTTATGTGTAGTTCACACGGGCTTCAGCTGTGCCCATCATCGCGATTTCCATAACACACAGGTACGGTATTATACATACTTCGAAGGCTGGATGAACGCAACTACACAAAAATTGCCAAGCCTAAAAACAGATCGTTAGAAAAAGTTCCTTCTATTTTAAGATGCAGCCCAAGCCGCGGGACCATGTGAACTTGTTGGTGGGAGTGGTTTTCACTGATGCGGAATCAGAAACCAGTATGGTTACCATGACAACCAGAGCTGCGCTCTCTCTTTCTCCATACAGCTGCCAGATATAATTGGGGGTGACAGGCCAGAAAAGAAATCTTCCTGTGAACGTCTATGTACAATATGGCTGCAAGTCAAGTCAATGGCGCCGCCGCCACCCCGCTTCCTGACTCAGCTGGAAGGAAAGAAGAGTGCGAGCGAAAAGCATGCGGCTACATAGACCACCCCGGGGGGACTGGTGATATGACATGGCGGTGCACAAGGCCCAGAAATATTTATACTGTAACTTATATGAAGAGAGTTTATCATAATACACCAAGTCATGTGACCAATGACATTGTCATGGTCCAAAGAAGTTGAGGTCACGTGCTCAGCGTCATATCCAGAAGTTGTCTTTGGGAAATGGACGTATGAGTGCTGCCAGCATTGCTGCAGAGGGTGAAGGGGTGGGGGAGGGGTCAGCCTGTCAGTGCTCAGACCATACACCGCACACTGCATCAAATGGGTCCCAGAAGGAAGCCTCTTTTCAAGATGATGCACAAGAAAGAGCCACAGTTTGCTGAAGACAAGAAGACCAAGGACATGGATTACTGGAACCGTGTCCTGTGGTCTGATGAGACCAAGATAAAGGTATTTGGTGTCAGATGGTGTCAGGCGTGTGTGGCGGCAACCAGGTGAGGAGGACAAAGACAAGTGTGTCTTGTCTACAGTCAGGCATGGTGGGGGGAGTGTCATGGTCTGGGGCTGAGTGCTGCCGACACTGGGGAGCTACAGATCATTGAGGGGACCATGAATGCAGATATGTACTGAAGCAGAGCATGATCCCCTTCAGAGACTGGACCGCAGGGTAGTATTCCAACATGATAACCACCCCAAACACACCTCCAAGACCACCACTGCCTTTGCTAAAAAAGCTGAGGGTAAAGGTGATGGACTGGCCAAGCATGTCTCCAGACCTAAACCCTATTGATCATCTGTGGAAGGAAGGTGGAGGAGTGCAAGGTCTCCGACATCCACCAGCTCTGTGATGTCATCATGGAGGAGGGGGAAGAGGACTCCAGTGACAACCTGTGACCTCCATGCCCAAGAGGTGGAAAATAACAGTGGCCACACAAAATATTGACACTTTGGGCCCCAATTTCGACATTTTCACTTAGGGGTGTCCTCACTTTTGTTGCCAGCGGTTTAGACATTATTGGCCGTGTGTTGAGGTATTTAGAGGGGGACAGCAAATTTACACTGTTAAGCTGCTTTCACATTGCAGCGTCGAGCCGCGGTGACAGTATAGCCGTGCGAATTTGTAGCGCGGCTATACCATCGTGTTTACCGCGATATTCGGGCGCTAGCGGTGAGGTTTTAACCCCTGCTAGCGGCCGGAAAAGGGTTAATACTGTCCGCGTTGCGGGCGGTATTACCGCGCTTTCCCACTGATTTCAATGGGAAGGCGCGGTATAGGAGCGGTGAACACACCGCTCCTATACCGCGGTAAAGATGCGGCTAGCAGGACTTTTGGAGCGTTTCTGCTAGCGCACCGCTTCAGTGTGAAGGCCTTCGGGCTTTCACATTGAAGACTACAGGGCATGATTTTTCATGCGGTATAGCAGTGCTATTTTTAGCGCTGTACCGCATGAAAAACGCCCCAATGCGAAAGGGGCCTTAATGCCGGTTCACACAGGGGCAGCACGACTTGCCGAGCGACTCGGCAAGGCGATCTGCCCACGACTTCACAGGCGACTTGCAAAATGACTTCTGTATTGAAGCCAATGCAAGTCGCCGCAAAGTAGCACCAGAAGCTTTTTCCAAGTCGGAGCGACTTGAGATGCTCCTATTAGGACGGCTCCACAGTAAAGAACGGAGCGCGACTTATTAGGCGGCCAATGTCTTGTTTCCACTGAGCGGATCAGTACGCTATTTTGGGTGTTTCCATTATGAAAGCGTGCCATAAACCGTAGCGGACCATTCTGGGTCCTGCTTCAGATGTGGGGCCATAGGGAATGGAACGGTTCCATTAGGGCGGAGATGCAATACATTCCACTGACTGGTGGGCGCGCTAGGCATTTTTTCTAAATCCTGTATGGTCCCCGACGGTCCGATTTGCAGTGGAAACGCTCATGAGAATAGACTGGTTTACTGACCCGAACCGATCCGCTCAGTGGAAACGAGGCATAGGTCGCCCGTGAGAACCGGCTCTTAGGCTCCATTCACATGAGGATCGCTCCATAGACATCGCTCCGTAGGAATGGAGTCTGCCTGCTGCCGCCAGCTAAGCGGGAGATCAGTCCGCAGATCTCCGTGGGGCCGACGGATGACAAGCTCCTCTCTGCTCACTGAGCGGGGAGGGGCTTGTCGGGCACCGCTGTCTCCTATGGAGCGATCCGTTTTCATCAGATCTTACCCGATCCCTAGGACGGATTGGGGCGTGCGTCCCATACGTCTGTTTTTAGCGGATCGGGTCGGATGTCAGCGGAGATGTCTCCGCTGACATCCGACGCTCCATAGGGATGCATGGGTCGGGTTCAGGTCCGCCGTCAAAACTGACAGGCGGACCCGAACGGTCCCCGTCCGTGTGAATGAGGCCTTTAAACAAGCGATACACTCACTACTTTACATTGTAGCAAAGTGTCATTTCTTCGGTGTTGTCACATGAAAAGAAACAAGAAAAGATTTACACAAATGTGACCTAGGGGTGTACTTACTTTTGTAAGATACTGTAGATAAGCCAGATCTAAAACACTGATCGTTCTATACAATAGGCGATCTTTCACAGCTCTTCCACGCTCTATTTTTACAGGCGGCACGCACTTGTGACAAATCTCATAAGTAGGTCACACAACTCCCATTCTGAATTCAGCAGTAAAAAAACGCCATCATTCTTCTCGCCATCGCGGCCTGTAAAACGGTATGAAGAGCGAGCCAATCATTGTAAACTATACTAGAGGATCATATAGAATAGAGAGGAGAGCCCATCAAAGAAAAAAACACGATTGATGGACAATCTGCAATTAAGGAGACTGGACTGCCGACAATCAGAACTCCCGGGTTACAATGATGCGGGGGGGGGGGGTCTCAAAGCTGGGATTGGGGGGGTTCAGATTCAGAGATCACTTCACCTGATATTAAAAGTTCTGTATTTATTTCTTCAAATCAGGGGTCTCGAAACCATCTAAACAAAAGGGCCAGTCTACTGTCCTTCAGACTTTAGGAGGGCCGGACTGGGGCCATTGGGAGTAGAAAATGTTTAGTGGGGGTAAACAATACCATATCTTTGGTGTCAGTGGGAGGACTGGTGCCCCATTGTTGGTGCCAGTAGAAGAAATTGTACCCCTTTTGATAGGGTCAGTTGGATAAATAGTGCCCCATTGATATTCCATTCCACCAACCCACGACAGCTTATCTGACAATCCAACAATCCAGCAGACACGATCCATTGGATTCCCCCCCAGAATAACGAGACACAAGCTCTGTTCTCTGGTCCCAAACGAATGAATACTTTAATGGTAAACCCAGCTCTTCTTATACAGTTAGCAACCAAATATGGACAATGACTCAACTGCACCCACAACATGACACAAGGATTTCAAAACACATTCCTGTAGATAATGACATTCAGATAATCTACATGAACTAATTACTAATCATCACCCAGACGTTCTGACTCTGCGATAAGTTATTCTCACCTGCTACACAATCCACATTCCTTTAGTGAACATAAGTCAGACGTCTGACCTTTAGAGGGTGCCAAGTCACATCACATATTATTAGCAATAGTTTTTTCACACAAAACGGTGCTAATTGGCATCACACAATGAAAAGGTCTGTAGAAGCCAGGACTTAATTAGCACCTCAACAGTCTATGTTCCACATTGAATGAGACACTCTATTGACCTGTTGGGTTCAGAAACAACTACCTGTAATATTTCAAGATATCCTGCAATACATTGTGAATTATCATTACTGTCCCATCTCATGTAATTCAAGATATCATTTCTCAGTCATCCTATGCCCCTATTGGACATAGGATGACCCTAGACACAAGAGTCATTAGTGAAGCTGGCACAGGAGTACCCCGCATCCTTCAAAAGTCTCTGGGTATCACGGGCCATTCCGTTACAAGCAACAAGAATGATTCCCCATTGTTGGTGTCAGTGGATGATGGAATAATGCCCCAAGGGCCGGAGATAAAAGGCAAAAAAAAGGGCAGCATCTGGCCCCAGGGCCGCAGTTTGGAGAGCCCTGCTCTAAATGAACAAACCTGTTCTGCATGTGCAGTGTAATGGTTCTGCACAAAGTATGATGATAAAATGCCTCAGTTGCTTGCGCTCTCAACAAAAAACCGTCAAGACATCAAATGGCTGGCATCATGACTGATCACATGTGCAGTACCATGGCAACTGCAGATCAAACAGAGGCCAAGATAGCAGCAAAGGAAGAGGGATTAGTCCCGCTGTAACATAATTGCCGCTGTCTACAGTTGTACTGCAGGGCGATTGGCATAGGAAAGCCGGACGATGTACAGTGGAACCTCAGATTAAGAGTATAGTCCGTTTCGGGAGAATGCTTGTAATCCAAAGCACTCGCATATCAAAGCGAGTTTCCCCATTGAAGTCAATGGAAACGAAAATGTGTTCCGCATGGACTTCAAATGGCATGCAATACCACACGTGGCCAAATACGGGGGGGGGGGGGGGGGGGGGGTCGCCGCCGGAGAGCCTTGGAATCTGCGAAAAAGTCCCGAGGACACTTCGGCTGACCTCGGAAAGACTTAGTTCCCAAGGTCAGCCGTGCTGTCCTTGGGCCTTTCCGAATGGCGCTGATTGGCGAAGTTCGGCTCTGCTCCGGCTCCGCCCCACCTCAGGCCAAACACGGTACTGCACCCTGCTCTGGTCTAAATCCTGCTGGTTTTGCAAGACAACACTCGCAAACCGAGTTACGATTTAAAAAAAAAAAAAAATAGTGCTTGAATTGCGAAACGCTCGTTAACAGCAATTCGAGGTTCCACTGTACTTGTACGAGGTTCGGGGTGCGCACAGCACAAGCTTGGCAGATTTCAGTTAATGGTTTTGGCTGAAATCATCTGTGTCCAATAAAGTGGAACCTCGGATTACGAGCATAATCCGTTTCTGGGAAAATGCTTGTAATCCAAAGTACTCGCATATCAAAGCGAGTATCCCAATAGAAGTCAATGGAAACAAAAATAATTTGTTCCGCATTGACTTCTATGGCATGCAATAGCGCATTTAGCCAGTGGTAGGGGGCGCTGGAGAGCCTCGGGAACTACTAGGAAAAGCTCAGGGACAGTTCAGCTGAACTCAGAAACCTCAGGAACGGAGTATCTCCGCGTATTTATGAAAGGCTCCAGCACCCCCGCTTCTCAGGACAAACGCAGTACTGCACACCGCTATGGCTTGTATCCTGCTGGTTTTGAGAGGCAACACTCGCAAACCGAGTCAGGGTTTAACCACTTAAGGACCCCTTCACGCTGATATACGTCAGCAGAATGGCACATCAACGTATAGGTACGTTGTCCTTTAAGCCCAGCAGTGGGGTCGCGGGCGCGCTCCCGCGACCCGGTTCAAAGCTCCGTGACCGCGGGACTGGCGGACCCGATCGCCGCTGGAGTCCCACGATCGGTCCCCTGAGCTGAAGAACGGGGAGAGGTGTGTGTAAACACGTCTTCCCCGTTCTTCACTGTGGCTCCGTCACCGATCGTGTCATCCCTTTTATAGGGGGACACAATCGATGACGTCACACCTACAGCCACACCCCCCTACAGTTGTAAACACACTTCAGGGAACACATAACCCCAACAGCGCCCCCTGTGGTAAAACTCCAACTGTCATTCTCACAATAAACAATGCATTTTAAATGCATTTTTTGCTGTGAAAATGACAATGGTCCCAAAAATGTGTCAAAATTGTCCGAAGTGTCCGCCATAATGTCGCAGTCACGAGAAAAAAAAAACGCTGATCGCCGCCATTAGTAGTAAAAAAAAAAATGTTTCTTTTTTTTAATAAAAATGCAATAAAACTATCCCCTATTTTGTAAACGCTATAAATTTTGCGCAAACCAACCGATAAACGCTTATTGCGATTTTTTTTTGCTGTGAAAATGACAATGGTCCCAAAAATGTGTCAAAATTGTCCGCCATAGGTGGGACAGTTCAGCTGAACTCAGAAACCTCAGGAACTGAGTATTTCCGAGTATTTATGAAAGGCTCCAGGATAAACGCTTATTGCGATTTTTTTGCTGTGAAAATGACAATGGTCCCAAAAATGCTATACACTGTCACTGTACTAATGACACTGGCTGGGAAGGGATGAACATCTAGGGGGCAATCAAGGGGTTAATGGTGTGCCCAACAATGCGTGCTGATTTTTACGCTACGATTTGGCCGTTTTTCCTCTCCCTATTAAAAAACGTTTTTGTGGTTTTTTTCACCAGACTAGTGACTGGGTGAGCTGTGGGACTGGGCGTTAATATTTGATTGACAGGCTTCCGACGGTCGCATACATCGCGTTACGTGTAGCCGAAAGTCGGTGCGGCTCTATACGGCACCTGCGCACCGACGTTGGGCTACTTTCGGAAAATCGTGACGCAATGGATGCGACCGTCGGAAGCCTGTCAATCAAATAGGAACGCCCAGTCCTGAAGACCATACCCGGAAGCGGTGGAGAAGATCTCTCTAAAACGGTAAGTACTGCTTCGATTTAAAAAAAAAACACCCGATTCCCCTTCACAAAATGAGCCTCAATCTAATGTTAAAAATTAAGATTTTGGGTGAACCTCCACTTTAACACTTGCTGGTTATTGGCATTTCTTTCCTCACGCGCTGTCATAGCATGAGGAGAGCAGGTAATTGGCCAGAGTGACAGGGGCCCATCTACACTGATAATCATCATGGCACTGATCGGAGCAACCCCATCCACGCCCATCGGCGCAACCCCATCCACGCCCATCGGCGCAGCCCCGATCAGCAATGAAAAATTACTCATTTGCAAGCCAAGAAAAAACTTTCAAAATTTGTGGTATTTTTTCATTTGTTTAGACCAGGGGTCTCCAACCTACGGCCTCTCCAGTTGTTCAGGAACTACAATTCCCATCATGCCAAGTCATGTCTGAATGTCAGAGCTTTATAATGCCTCATGGGACGTGTAGTTCCGCAACAGCTGGGAGGGGCGTAGTTTGGAGATCCCTGGTTTAGACAAAAAATAAAAACCCAGTGGTGATTAAATAAATACCACAAAAGGAAAACGGTCTCCAAAAAAAATGATATACCGTATTTTCCGGCGTATAAGACGACTTTTTGGATGCAAAAAAATGCATCCAAAGTCGGGGGTGGTCTTATACGCCGGGTACGGTCTCCGTGCAGCTGCGATCGTCATAATTTCAAAGCTGCGCGCCGTCTTCTCAGCGCGTCCTCGCTGTCCTGTGATAGGCGGAACAGAAATCTTCCCAGCAGCGCCTCTGTTCTGTTTTCCGCCTATCACGGATGCCTTCTCATCCTCGGACGAGAGGAGAAGGCATCCGTGATTGACGGAACATAGAACAGAGGCGCTACTGGGAAAATGTGTTCTGCCAATCACAGGACACGCTGAGAAGACGGCGCGCGGCTTTGAAATCATGGACACTCGCAGCAGACGGAGACTGTCACCGGCCTGCAAAACGTGAGTGATGGCACAGTGGGGGGGAAAGTGGGGGCATGCAATGTGATGGCACTGTGGGGGCATGCAATGTGATGGCACTGTGGGGGCATGCAATGTGATGGCACTGTGGGGGCATGCAAAGTGATGGCACTGTGGGGGAAAGTAATGTGATGGCACTGTGGGGGAAAGTAATGTGATGGCACTGTGGTGGCATTTAATGTGATGGCACAGTGGGGGCATGTAATGTGATGGCACAGTGGGGGCATGTGATGGCACAGTGGGGGCATGTGATGGCACAGTGGGGGCATGTGATGGCACAGTGGGGGCATGTGATGGCACAGTGGGGGCATGTGATGGCACAGTGGGGGCATGTGATGGCACAGTGGGGGCATGTGATGGCACAGTGGGGGCATGTGATGGCACAGTGGGGGCATGTGATGGCACAGTGGGGGCATGTGATGGCACAGTGGGGGCATGTGATGGCACAGTGGGGGCATGTAATGGCACAGTGGGGGCATGTAATGGCACAGTGGGGGCATGTAATGGCACAGTGGGGCTTGGAAAAAAAGGGGGTAGTCTTATACAGTGAGTATATCCCAAAACCCAAATTTTTCCTGGAAAATTAGGGGGTCGTCTTATACGCCGAGTCGTCTTATACGCCGGAAAATACGGTACATTTTATTTGGGTACAGAGTTGTATGGCCACACAATTGCCAGTTAAAATGGCGCAGTGCTGAACAGCAATTAAAAAAAAATGGCCTGGTCATGAAGAGGGGAAACACCTTTTGGCGGTTAATGTTTCTCTGGTCATCTTATATAAAGTATATTAATAAAAAAAAATAAAGTCTATAGGTCTCCTCCACTGTATACCAAATTATTAATATGAGTGGCCTTTCCACAGCGGTTGGGAAATGTGATCTGTGATGGGACTTGGTTGAGCTCCCAGTTGCTTTCATATGTGGATAATTGTAAATAAAACATGTCATTAAAGTCCAACGCCGGGCTGCCGAGTCTCACAATGAACACGCAACACAATAGAAGGAGAGAGATCACTTCCTACAACCCATAATTATGCTTCTGGAGGACTGCAGTAGCCACACATGTTCCGGGGTTGGGGAGCCTGAACATCTGGAACAAATGTTTTCATTTAGGAGGGGGTGGGGAGAAGCCCAAGAGGGAACTTTCACTTCACAACATGCAAATAAATGTCTTTATAGGTGGACAGTTTATAAATGTGATGGGTGGAGGAAGCGTCTGTGGAGATCAGAGGAGAAAGATCTAGTCTGTCACACAAGTAGGTCATTCGATGATTAGTTTCTTTACCACAAGATCTAAAAAGATGAACACTGCCACCTAGTGTACACACCCGGGTATTGTACCACACTCCTCGTACACTCTCCCCGGTATTGTGACACACTCCTCGTACACTCTCCCCGGTATTGTGACACACGCCTCGTACACTCTCCCCGGTATTGTGACAGTGGATATGATACAGGAGGAGAAGATGGCCAGAGACGGTGGATATGATACAGGAGGAGGAGAAGATGGCCAGAGACGGTGGACATGATACAGGAGGAGGAGAAGATGGCCAGAGACGGTGGACATGATACAGGAGGAGGAGAAGATGGCCAGAGACGGTGGACATGATACAGGAGGAGGAGGAGAAGATGGCCAGAGACGGTGGACATGATACAGGAGGAGGAGAAGATGGCCAGAGACCGTGGATATGATACAGGAGGAGAAGATGGCCAGAGACGGTGGATATGATACAGGAGGAGAAGATGGCCAGAGACCGTGGACATGATACAGGAGGAGGAGAAGATGGCCAGAGACGGTGAACATGATACAGGAGGAGGAGAAGATGGCCAGAGACGGTGGACATGATACAGGAGGAGGAGAAGATGGCCAGAGACGGTGGACATGATACAGGAGGAGGAGAAGATGGCCAGAGACGGTGGACATGATACAGGAGGAGGAGAAGATGGCCAGAGACGGTGGACATGATACAGGAGGAGGAGAAGATGGCCAGAGACGGTGGACATGATACAGGAGGAGGAGAAGATGGCCAGAGACCGTGGACATGATACAGGAGGAGGAGAAGATGGCCAGAGACCGTGGATATGATACAGGAGGAGAAGATGGCCAGAGACGGTGGATATGATACAGGAGGAGAAGATGGCCAGAGACGGTGGACATGATACAGGAGGAGGAGAAGATGGCCAGAGACGGTGGACATGATACAGGAGGAGGAGAAGATGGCCAGAGACGGTGGACATGATACAGGAGGAGGAGAAGATGGCCAGAGACCGTGGATATGATACAGGAGGAGAAGATGGCCAGAGACGGTGGATATGATACAGGAGGAGAAGATGGCCAGAGACGGTGGACATGATACAGGAGGAGGAGAAGATGGCCAGAGACGGTGGACATGATACAGGAGGAGGAGAAGATGGCCAGAGACGGTGGACATGATACAGGAGGAGGAGAAGATGGCCAGAGACCGTGGATATGATACAGGAGGAGAAGATGGCCAGAGACGGTGGATATGATACAGGAGAAGATGGCCAGAGACCGTGGACATGATACAGGAGAAGAAGATGGCCAGAGACCGTGGACATGATACAGGAGGAGAAGATGGCCAGAGACGGTGGATATGATACAGGAGGAGAAGATGGCCAGAGACGGTGGATATGATACAGGAGGAGAAGATGGCCAGAGACAGTGGACATGATACAGGAGGAGATGGCCAGAGACGGTGGATATGATACAGGAGGAGAAGATGGCCAGAGACGGTGGACATGATACAGGAGAAGATGGCCAGAGACGGTGGACATGATACAGGAGAAGATGGCCAGAGACAGTGGACATGATACAGGAGGAGAAGATGGCCAGAGACAGTGGACGTGATACAGGAGAAGAAGATGGCCAGAGACAGTGGACGTGATACAGGAGAAGAAGATGGCCAGAGACAGTGGACATGATACAGGAGAAGAAGATGGCCAGAGACAGTGGACATGATACAGGAGAAGATGGCCAGAGACGGTGGACATGATACAGGAGAAGAAGATGGCCAGAGACGGTGGACATGATACAGGAGAAGAAGATGGCCAGAGACGGTAGACATGATACAGGAGAAGAAGATGGCCAGAGACGGTGGACATGATACAGGAGAAGAAGATGGCCAGAGACGGTGGACATGATGTAGTAGGAGAAGATGGCCAAAGACGGAAAAAGCGGACATGAAAAAGCGGACATACGGTCCGCTGGTGTGAAAGGGTCCTAAATGACCCCTCTTTGGAAAGCAGACAGTCCTTTGTACTTATATTTTATTTTGTTAAAGCTTCCATTACTTTTTTTTTACATACTGTGACCAGCGTAATATGCGTTACCATAGTAACACTACACCGGGGAGGTGATAATCACTGTTCAAATCAACCTTTTTTTGTTTAGGAATAAAATCCATTCATTCAGTGTAGACTATTGTGGTTTGCAGCGATTGGCCACGGTTAAATCACATGTAAGAGATGGGCCACCATTGGTCTGGTCTGTACTATGTAATCACCGACCATTCACAGAGATCAAAACAGAATAGGAAACAATAAAGGGTATGAATGGAAATCATTCATCGTGCACAATTGTCATGAAATTTGCTGTGATTGGTCACAGCGATCACATGGTACAGATGGGCTGCGATTGGCCCTTCCAGTACCATGTGATCACTGATCAATCACAGAACTCATCACAATAGTCCACAAAAGCACGAGTAGAAACCATTCATTGTGGACAGTTATGTGATTTGCTGCGATTGGTCACAGCGTTACAGCCCATCTGGACTAGGCATTGCCCTTCCTGTACCATGTGATCACTGTGACCAGACAAAAACACAATGAAATTTAGAAATTCTCCTGACGAAGCATCTATCGATGCGAAACTAGTAGAGATCTTGACTTGTATGACCCCCTTTGTTTCACCGCCACCCTTCGTCTAGGGTCCATTCCATCTCGGTGATTGGGACGGTGGGTCGTACAGTAGGTCTACCATTTTATACTGCTGCTGTTTTTTGATGCATTTTATATTTATGTGATTCTCCTGTTTTGATATTATGTTAAAATAAATTGATATATCTTTTACTACAACTAATTTCAATTTTTTCTCATCTAGTACCCATATAGTCCCTTTGCCCCCTTACTTGTTCTTGGCTTTTTGGGCCTTTGGGGTCCCATTAACCCTTGCTCTATTCAAAATTGATCTCCAGGTTGATGGTACTATAATTTTGCGTTTACTACTTACACTAAGAGGCTTATACAGAAATCATGAATGGAAATCAATCATCGTGTACAAGTGCCATTTTTGGCCCATCCAGTACCATGTGATCACTGTGACCAATCACAGAGCTCAACACAATAGTACACAGTGAATAGCATGAATGGACACCACTCGTTGGTTTACAATGGTCATGTGATTTGCTGCGATTGGCAACAGCATTCACATAGTACAGATGGGCTAAGATTTTCCCTTCCTGTAACTTGTGATCACTGTGACCAATCCCATACCATCAACACAATGAATGAGATGAATGGAAACCAATCATTGTGTACAACGGTCATGTTTTTTGCTGCGATTGGTGACAGCCATCACATGGCACCAACAGTGGCCCGGTACGCTGATCTGTCATCGGTTGTGTCCCGTAGAAGGGGTTAATAACACTTAACAAACTTTTAGTGTTGACATTGAGAAATTAGAGAGAGCAGACAAGAATTAGAAGAGACTTGGCGAGAAGCAGGGTGATGGTATATAATATGTGAGCCTTCTATAATCAGAGGCGGATTGCACGGAAGGGAATGCTGATGCGAGGATCCCGGGGATTACTGTACTGCGGAGACCTAAAAGAAAATTTCACATTCCTTCCCGACAGCCAAAATTTTCAGCCTAATTACCAAGAAAAAAAGGGGATTTCAGCTTTTCAAAGGGATCTGCTTAATGGTGATGGACATCTCCAGCTCAAAGGAGACTTTAATGTTTTACAATGTCTGTTCCCTTCTAGAGGAGAAGACTTGCCGCCTAATTAGAATGTCGCAGGAAGAAGAATGTAGCAATATATTTTACATTTTTGTAGGAGTTTAGCTATCCTGGTGTGTCTGTCAAAGGGCTCATGTCAGACAGCTTTTGCCTCCCTTTTGCCTCCCCCCCCCCCCCTCCCCGAAGACTATAGGAATGCAAAACCTGCTTGAGGCAGATTAGATTTTCATTCAATGGATTTTTTAATGTGCGTGGTGGGTCAGAGGATGCTGGAGATCCTGCAGCCAGGAAATGAGGCGAGCTCAGACTTGCTGCAGCTTCTAATGCACACTGTGAGAAGCTCAGAGTGTGCAGTGAGCAAGCAATTTCAGTCTAGGAGAGGAGCAAGTACAGAAAAAACTGTGCAAGACTAAGGGGAGGCCGGGAGGGAGGATTGAGGATCATATATTCCAACAGCAGTTGTAAGTCTGCCAAGGTGTAGAGACCATATACGCCCACCAGCCACTTTATTAGGTCCTCCTTGCTAGTAGCGGGTTGGACCCCCTTTATTAGGCCGCCATTGCTAGTAGCGGCTTGGACCCCCTTTATAAGGCCCCCATTGCTAGTAGCGGCTTGGACCCCCTTTATTAGGCCGCCATTGCTAATAGTGGGTTGGACGCCCTTTATTAGGGCCCCATTGCTAGTAGCGGGTTGGACCCCCTTAATTAGGCCACCATTGCCAATAGCGGGTTGGACCCCCATTATTAGGTCCCTCTTTGCTAGCAACAGCTTAGACCCCCTTTATTAGGCCCCCATTGCTAGCAGCGCCTTGGACCCCCTTTATTAGGCCGCCATTGCTAGTAATGAGTTGGACCCCCTTTATTAGGCCCCCATTGCTAGCAGCGCCTTGGACCCCCTTTATTAGGCCCCCATTGCTAGCAGCAGCTTGGACCCCCTTTATTAGGCCGCCATTGCTAGTAATGAGTTGGACCCCCTTTATTAGGCCGCCATTTCTAGTAGCGGCTTGGACCCACCTAATTAGGCCCCCATTGCTACCAGCGGCTTGGACCCCCTTAATTAGGCCCCCATTGCTAGCAGCAGCTTGGACCCCCTTTATTAGGAGGCCATTGCTAGTAGCCAGTTGGACCCCCTTTATTAGGCCGCCATTGCTAGTAGCCAGTTGGACCCCCTTTATTAGGCCGCCATTGCTAGTAGCCAGTTGGACCCCCTTTATTAGGCCGCCATTGCTAGTAGCGGCTTGGACCCCCTTTCTTAGGCCCCCATTGCTACCCATTGGACCCCCTTTGGCCTTCATTCCTAGTGGCATAGATACAAGGTGTTGGAAACGTTCCTCAGAGATTTTGCTCCATAGTGACCTGATCACATCACACAGTTGCTGCAGACTTTGTCTGCTTCACATCCATGACAATCTCCCTTTCCACCACATCCCAAAGGGTCTCTATTGGATGAGATGTGGTGAGTGTGAAGGCCATTGGAGGACAGTGACCTCATAGTGGTGAGATGATTGGAGCTTTGTGACATTATCCTGCTGGGAGGAGCCATCAGAAGATGGGGACACTGTAGTCATAAAGGGGTGGACATGGTCACCAACAATACTCAGGTAGGCCGTGGTGATTAAACCATGGGGGGGCCCAAAGTGTGCCCATCCCCACCAGCCTGAACCGGTGATACCCTATTCCCTACACCCCCACCACCAGCCTGATCTGGCGATACCCCATCCCCCCACCACCAGCCTGATCCGGTGATACAAGGCAGGATGGATCCATGCGCCAACTTCTGACCCCACCATCTGAATGTTGCAGCTGAAACCCACACTCAGACCAGGCAACGTTTTTCCAATCTATTGTCCAATATTGCTGATCCTGCGCCAATTGTATTCTCAATTTCCTATTAGCTGACAGGACTGGCACTCAGTGTGGTCTTCTGCTACTGTAGCCCATCTGCTTCAAGGTTGGATGCGTTTGTGTGTTCAGAAATGTATTCTGCATACCTTGGGTGTACTGAGTGGTTATTTGAGTTACTGTTGCCTCTCTATCATCTGGAACCAGTCTACCCATTCACCTCTGACCTCAACAAGGCAATTTCCGCCACACAACTGCCGCTCACTGGATATTTTCTCTTTTCGCCACCATTCTCTGTAAGACCGAAAGAGATGGTCGTGAGTGAAAATCCCAGAAATACTCAGACCAGCCCCTCTGCCATCAACAACCATGCGACTAGAGATGGGCTCGGGAGTGTTCAAAGTCCCACGTGCCCGATCCTACCAGGGGGTCGACGCGGCTAATCACAGGCAGTGAGACCTTTGCCGATCCGCAGCTGCACAGATGGGGGGGGGGGGGTCTCACTGCCTGTGATTAGCCGTGTGCAGTGTCGGCTGCCTGGTAGGATCGGGCACGTTTGATTTCGAACACTCCTAAGCCCATCTCTAGTGGCACTGTTGGTGCCAGACGGGCTGTACTGAGTATTTCCGACACACACACACACACCTCGAGTTTACAGAGAATGGTGGGGAAAGAGAAAATGTCCTACACACAACTGCTGCTCACTGGATATTTTCTTTCCCCACCATTCTCTGTATACCGAGAGATGGTGGTGTGTGAAAATCCCGGTAATACTCAGACCGGCCCGTCTGTCACCAACAACCATGCCACTAGAGATGGGCTCAGGAGTGTGCGAAAGCCAACGTGCCCGATCCCCACCAGGGAGCCGGCACTGCACACGGCTAATCACAGGCAGCGAGACCTTTCCCCATCTGTGCAGCTGCGGATCGGCAAATGTCTCACTGCCTGCGATTAGCCGTGTCGACTTCCTGGCAGGATCGGGCATATGGGATTTCGAACACGCCTGGTGGCATGGTTGTTGGTGCCAGACGGGCCGGTCTGAGTGATTCTGGGATTTTCACACAACCATCTCTCAAGTTTACAGAGAATGGTGGGGGAAGAGAAAATATCCAGTGAGCGACAGTTGTGTGGAGGAAAATGCCTCGTTTGTGTCAAAGAGTTATCTTAAACTCAACGGCTCGAAAACAGAACTTCTCCTGTTTCAAGCCAACCGGAAAAATCAGCACGTAACATGCCCATTCTGGGCAAAACTATCACCCCCAGCACCAAAGTCAAAAGTCTCGGAGTCATTTTCGACACCTACATGACAATGGATGCACAAATAGGGTCAGTAGTCAGCGGATCCCACCATCTGCTGCGCCTAGTACGTAGACTCACCCCCTTTATCCCGAAAAAAGACATTGTAGTCGTGGTGGGAACAATCATCAATTCCAGACTCGACTATGCAAATGCCCTCTATCTCGGACTCCCCAAATTCCAAATCGCTCGTCTGCAAGTCGTGCAAAATACAGCCGCTTGATTAGTGACCGGCAAAAAAACATGGGAATCAATCTCACCTTCACCGAGATCCCTTCATTGGTTGCCAGTAAAAGACAGAATCACTTTCAAGGCACTCTGCCTAACACATAAGTGTATTCAAGGCAACGCCCCCCAATATCTATGCGAAAAAATAAAAAACTCATAACCCCAATCGCATTCTGCGATCCACCAATCAAAACCTACTCCAGATACAAGTCCAAAGGAGATCGAAGATTTGCAGTCCAGGGACCTCGACTGTGGAACGCACTACCAACCACCATCCGACTGGAGTTGGACCACTTGGCCTTCAGGAGAAGGATTAAAACCCATCTCTTCTGAGGTCAGGTGGTCTCACGAAATGGACACAGTGCCCAGAGGCGATTCAGTTCGCATGTGCTGCGCTATACAAGTTTTTCACTCACTCAGAGGAGAATGGGCAGACTGGTTCCAGATGATAGAGCGGCAGCAGTAACTCAAATAACCATCTCTACATGCCACTTCAATCCCCTTTCTCAGTTTGAACTTCAGCAAGTTGTCTTCACCACATCTAGATGCCTAAATGAATTGAGTTACAGCCATGTGATTGGCCGATTAGCAATTTGTGTTACCAAGCAATTGAACAGGCGCAACCCAATAAACGTGGCCGGTGAGTGTTATTTGTCACAGCCCAAAACGCAGACCATGCGTAGCACACAGTCACAGCCGCTACGCTGAAATGCATACAAGGGTGTACACAAGCTTATGTTATATTAGATACACAAACACACAACGTTGTGTTATATTGCAGCACACATTAAACACAGACAAGTAAAAGCAGAAGGGACAGCAAAATAGTTTATTGAAGGTTAGTGAGTAAGTGACATGAAATGTGAAGAGGAAGCCCCGGAGTCCAGTGTGAGAAAGTCAATGGTGAAGAGTTTCTATAGAGATATACGAGGAAAGGCGCTACATTTCTAGTCATTCCATGAACGGCGCTACATTCTAGTCATTCCATGAACGGGGGGTGCAGTCGGGTCACACCGTCTATTCTCCTCTGTGGAGAGGGAGCGGAAAGGAAGCCGCAGGCCATGCCAGGTCCTTCTCTCCAGGAAAAACAGACATTATTCATGGCCTAACCTCTCCTTTCACTAAACTTCACTACCGTATGGTGAAATCTAAAGGTAGGAACGTGAGATAAGAGCGCAGAGGTCTGGGCGTCCATGGCGAGAGCGTAACACGAAGACGAGAGGGATTCAGCAAGCGCTGCAGAGCGGAGGAGAAGGAAGCGGAGGAAGAAGAGGAAGCGGCTTCAGCAGAGAGGACCTAGTGCAGACAGCCTTGCCTTCTATCCATGGGAAGGAGTAGAGGAAGCAGGCTGGTGTCCCAGTGAGAGGAGGAGATATATTCTATGATTCTAGAGGAGAAACAAGGACCGGGGGGAGGGGGGGGGGGAGATAGAGGGAAGGAGAGAGGCACAAAGCACAAGTGGTTAGTAACATAAGAAACTGTACAAAACTACCCATCATACTACACCTGAGAGAGGGGGGGGGTGGAAATATTACTGCACATCCAACCTGTTAACACATGCAACATGTTCTCCAAAGGTGAACTGATCCTTTAAAGTGATTGTAAAGGCTCCCCCCCCCCCTAAAATAACAAACATGTTATACTTGCCTGCACAGAGCAGCCCGATCCTCCTCTTCTGGAGTCCCCCACGGGTTTCATTCTGGGGCTCCTGTAAAATCACTCACCACATCGCTGTTCATCTGACCTCCTACGTGTGAAGTTTTGGCAGTCAGACTTACATTCCATAAACATCTATACTATATTCCCTGGACGTCCTCTTGTGACGAAACGCATAGGGGTCCATTAATTAAGGTGAACGAGCAAGCATCTTGGAGGTGGAGGGATTGTCACGCATTACCTGTGTTTCCGGATACGTGGATGCCCTTTGCCGTCTTTTATTTACGTTATTTGGAACTTTTATTGGCACTTTATATTTTGACTTGTTTTAGGTGTTGTGAATACTCTTTATAATAGTGTTTAGCCGGCAAACGATTTTAGGATTTTTTTTACATTTGCGCTGAATGCGTTTATTGCTACATAACATGCTTATGATCTCGTTTTTGATTAGTCCAAGCACTTATAGAATCACCCATTAGTTAAAGCACCTAATCCCAGACAAAAGACATTGAAATTGTGGAGGAAGAGCAGGAGGGGATACATTACGGTGCCAATTAGTGATGCAGTAATGATGAGAAAAGCGTATCTTTAAAAAAAAAAAAAAAAAATTACAATTTCGGAAATGTTTGTTCCATTTAGTTATAAACATTTGAATGGATTTTGCTTTCCCCTAAAGAAGCGAAAATCGCGAAACATGTCGGGAATATGCGATTTCTGTATGCTTTAAAACTATTCTGTTCCTGTTTGGATCACAATTTTTTTATATATTGTGTATTTAATAAAATCTTTTAGTATTTTTTTTTTTTAAAAGATACACTTTTCTCATCATTACTGCATCACTAATTAGCACCGTAATTTATCCCCTCCTGCTCTTCCTCCACAATGCTTATGATGTGATTGGCCCACAGCAATCACCTGGTACCTGGACCAAACAGCACCCTGCACCATGTGATTATCTGTTGTCAATCACAGATCACCGGTGATCACAAGCTGTCATGAATGGTTAAACCCATGCAGGACATGTTCATTGTAAGGGTTCTTTCACACGGACATGTCCGTGTGCGGGCTCTGCTTTGCTCAGCAGGGATCGCTCCGTCAATCCCTGCTGAGTAGTTTTAGGGACCGAACTGTCAGAGCGCTGCTCTCCTCTACGACAGACGGACCTAAAAAGGTCCTCCCTCGTGAAAGGGCCATACAAAAAAAATAAAAAAATAAAAATCCCTGGCGTGTCACGAAAAACTGAGAACGGGCCCTTACGGGTTTTTAGGAAGAATGACAGCAAGGCAATCTATGTGGTCGGCGTATAAGTGATGGGAAGGGGCAAAGGAAAGAAGAGGGAAGGGGCAAAGGAAAGAAGAGGGAAGGGGCAAAGGAAAGAAGAGGGAAGGGGCAAAGGAAAGAAGAGGGAAGGGGCAAAGGAAAGAAGAGGGAAGGGGCAAAGGAAAGAAGAGGGAAGGGGCAAAGGAAAGAAGAGGGAAGGGGCAAAGGAAAGAAGAGGGAAGGGGCAAAGGAAAGAAGAGGGAAGGGGCAAAGGAAAGAAGAGGGAAGGGGCAAAGGAAAGAAGAGGGAAGGGACAAAGGAAAGAAGAGGGAAGGGACAAAGGAAAGAAGAGGGAAGGGACAAAGGAAAGAAGAGGGAAGGGACAAAGGAAAGAAGAGGGAAGGGACAAAGGAAAGAAGAGGGAAGGGACAAAGGAAAGAAGAGGGAAGGGAGAAAGAAGAGGAAAGGGAGAAAGAAGAGAAGAGGAAAGGGAGAAAGGAAAGAAGAGGGAAGGGAGAAAGGAAAGAAGAGGGAAGGGAGAAAGGAAAGAAGAGGGAAGGGAGAAAGGAAAGAAGAGGGAAGGGAGAAAGGAAAGAAGAGGGAAGGGAGAAAGGAAAGAAGAGGGAAGGGAGAAAGGAAAGAAGAGGGAAGGGAGAAAGGAAAGAAGAGGGAAGGGAGAAAGGAAAGAAGAGGGAAGGGAGAAAGGAAAGAAGAGGGAAGGGAGAAAGGAAAGAAGAGGGAAGGGAGAAAGGAAAGAAGAGGGAAGGGAGAAAGGAAAGAAGAGGGAAGGGACAAAGGAAAGAAGAGGGAAGGGACAAAGGAAAGAAGAGGGAAGGGACAAAGGAAAGAAGAGGGAAGGGACAAAGGAAAGAAGAGGGAAGGGACAAAGGAAAGAAGAGGAAAGGGACAAAGGAAAGAAGAGGAAAGGGACAAAGGAAAGAAGAGGAAAGGGACAAAGGAAAGAAGAGGGAAGGGAGAAAGGAAAGAAGAGGGAAGGGAGAAAGGAAAGAAGAGGGAAGGGAGAAGAGCAGCAGAGGGAAGGGAGAAGAGCAGCAGAGGGAAGGGAGAAGAGCAGCAGAGGGAAGGGAGAAGAGCAGTGACATTGTGTATGCTCAGCTCCCTCACGGCTCAGGTGGGAGGCGGCTCTCTAGCACACCTCCCATCCCTCATTCTCAGGAAGTATTAGAATATCACTTTCTGGCTGAGAATCTGTCCTCTTCATTTATTTACCTCCCAGGCCTATAAATAAAACACTTCCTGTCGGCTCATCTGTGCTTCCTAACCACCCACTGCTGTCCTCCGCTGTGAAAACCGCACAGACAGACTCTATAGACGTTTGTAGAATACTTCACACGTAGGGGGAGGAGGAGGTCAGATGAACAGCGATGTGCTGTGGCGAGCGATTTTCCCGCAGCCCCAGAATGAAAGCACCGAGCATGCACAGGGATCCTTATTTACAATCTGGGGTGCAACTAAAGCAATAAACCTGAACAATATATAAAATATTTTGGATGGGAGGATTTCCTCTGTGTCCCATCACTGAAGTTTCAAGATACACACTATTACCAAAAGTATTGGGACGCCGGCCTTTACACATACACTTTAATGGCCTCCCAGTCTTAGTCCGTTGGGTTCAATATTGAGTTGGTCCCGCCCCCTTTGCAGCTATAACAGCTTCGCCTCTTCTGGGAAGGCCGTACACAAGGTTTAGGAGGGTGTCTATGGGAAAGTTTGACCATTCTTTCACCCTAAACCTTGTGGACAGCCTTCCCAGAAGAGTTGCTGGGAAGCATGAACCCTACGGACTAAGACTGGGATGCCATTAAAGTTCATGTGCGTGTAAAAGGCCGGCGTCCCAATACTTTTGATAATATATGGTGTCTAGTATAGAGAGGTTTTGTAGGAACCCGTTTCCAATATACACTCACCGGCCACTTTATTAGGTACACCTGTTCAGTTGCTTGGTAACACAAATTGCTAATCAGCCAATCACATGGCAACAACTCAATGCATTTTAGGCACCTAGACGTGGTGAAGACGGCTTTCTGAAAGTCAGAGTATCAGAATGGGGGAGAAAGGGGATTGAAGTGGCTTTGAACATGGCATGGTGGCAGACGGGCCTGTCTGAGCATTTCTGGGATTTTCACACAACCATCTCTTGAGATTAGAGAATGGTGGGGAAAAGAGAAAATATCCAGTGAGCGGCAGTTGTGTGGAGGAAAATGCCTTGTTGAGGTCAGAGGAGAACGGGCAGACTGGTTCCAGATGGTAGAACATCAACAGTAACTCAAATAACCACTCATTACACCCAAGGTGTGCAGAATACCATCTCTGAGCACACAACACATCCAACCTTGAAGCAGATGGGCTACAACAGCAGAAGACCACACTGGGAGCCAGTCCTGTCAGCTAAGAACGGTAAACTGAGGCTACAATTGGCACAGGATCACCAAAATCGGACAATAGAAGACTGGAAAAACGTTGCAGAGTCTGGATTTCAGGTGAGACATTCAGATGGTGGGGCCAGAATTTGGCGCATGGATCCATCCTGCCTTGTATTACTGGTTCAGGCTGGTGGTGGGGGTAATGGTGTGGGGGATGGGGTATCACTGGTTCAGGCTGGTGGTGGGGGTAATGGTGTGCGGCATGGGGTATCACCGGTTCAGGCTGGTGGTGGGGGTGTAATGGTGTGGGGGATGGGGTATCACCGGTTCAGGCTGGTGGTGGGGGTAATGGTGTGCGGGATGGGGTATCACCGGTTCAGGCTGGTGGTGGGGGTAATGGTGTACGGGATGGGGTATCACCGGTTCAGGCTGGTGGTGGGGGTAATGGTGTGCGGGATGGGGTATCACCGGTTCAGGCTGGTGGTGGGGGTAATGGTGTGCGGGATGGGGTATCACCGGTTCAGGCTGGTGGTGGGGGTAATGGTGTGCGGGATGGGGTATCACCGGTTCAGGCTGGTGGAGGGGGTAATGGTGTGCGGGATGGGGTATCACCGGTTGAGGCTGGTGGGGTAATGATGTGCGGGATGGGGTATCACCGGTTCAGGCTGGTGGTGGGGGTAATGGTGTGCGGGATGGGGTATCACCGGTTCAGGCTGGTGGTGGGGGTAATGGTGTGAGGGATGGGGTATCGCCGGTTCAGGCTGGTGGTGGGGGTAATGGTGTGCGGGATGGGGTATCGCCAGTTCAGGCTGGTGGTGGGGGTAATGGTGTGCGGGATGGGGTATCACTGGATCAGGCTGGTGGTGGGGGTAATTGTGTGCGGCATGGGGTATCACCGGTTCAGGCTGGTGGTGGGGGTAATGGTGTGCGGGATGGGGTATCGCCGGTTCAGGCTGGTGGTGGGGGTAATGTGTGCGGCATAGGGCATCACCGGTTCAGGCGGGTGGTGGGGGTAATGGTGTGCGGGATGGGGTATCGCCGGTTCAAGCTGGTGGTGGGGGTAATGGTGTGCGGGATGGGGTATCACCGGTTCAGGCTGGTGGTGTAATGGTGTGCGGGGTGGGGTATCACCGGTTCAGGCTGGTGGTGGGGGTAATGGTGTGCGGGATGGGGTATCGCCGGTTCAGGCTGGTGGTGGGGGTAATGGTGTGCGGCATAGGGCATCACCGGTTCAGGCGGGTGGTGGGGGTAATGGTGTGCGGGATGGGGTATCGCCGGTTCAAGCTGGTGGTGGGGGTAATGGTGTGCGGGATGGGGTATCACCGGTTCAGGCTGGTGGTGTAATGGTGTGCGGGATGGGGTATCACCGGTTCAGGCTGGTGGTGTAATGGTGTGCGGGATGGGGTATCACCGGTTCAGGCTGGTGGTGTAATGGTGTGGGGTGGGGGGGGGGATATTTTCTTGGCACACTTTGGGCCACTTAGTACCAACTGAGCATCATTTAATCACCACGGTCTACCTGAGTATTGTTGGTGACCATGTCCATCCCTTTATGACTACAGTGTCCCAATCTTCTGATGGCTCCTCCCAGCAGGATAATGCCCCAAAGCTCCAATCATCTCACCACTATGAGGTCACCTGTCCTCCAATGGCCTCCACACTCGCCACATCTCATCCAATAGAAGACCTTTGGGATGTACCCAATATAGTGGCCGGTGGGTGTATGTCTGGGATAAAGGAGAGAGGTGGTTTTGCGAGAACAAATTTCCAATATATACCCAGATTTAAAGGGGTTGTAAAAGGTAAAAAAAAAATCCCAATATCTTCCTTTACCTTAGTGCAGAGACACACGCACACAATCCGTCATATTTTCTTTATCTATAGTTTATATGATCAAAGTGGAGAGAGACACACACGCGCTCAGAGCGATGACAGGAAGACGAGACGCTGAGCCTTTCTGGTTTAAATTATTAATCAGTAATCCAAGACAGAAAAAAAAAATCTGCTGCCAGATTGCGCGGTTATGGGACATTCCACATAAATAGTCCGCTTTCTGCCAAGTGTGTCATAAAAAAAAAAAAAAAAGGGAAGTGGTCGTTCAGGCCGGACCTTTTCACCAATGACATCACTGTGCCATGACTGGTGACCGGTACCATTTAACCACTTAAGGACCGCCTCCCGTCACACGTCCAGCCCCACCCCCCTACAGTTAGAAACACATATGAGGTCACACTTAATCCCTTCAGCACCCCCTAGTGGTTAACTCCTAAACTGCAATTGTCATTTTCACAGTAAACAATGCATTTGTATAGCACTTTTTTGCTGTGAAAAGGACAATGGTCCCAAAAATGTGTCAAAATTGTCCGATGTGTCCGCCATAATGTCGCAGTTACGAGAGAGAAAAAAAATTATTAATAAAAATGCAATAAAACTATCCCCTATTTTGTAAACGCTATAAACTTTGCCCAAACCAACCGATAAACACTTATTACGTATTCTTCTACATATTTTTGGTAAAAAAAAAAAAAAGTATCGGCCTAAACTGAGGAAAAAAATGTTTTTATATATTTTTGGGGGATATTTATTATAGAAAAAAGTAAAAAATATTGCATTTTTTTCAAAATTGTCGCTCTATTTTTGTTTATAGCGCAAAAAAAAAAAAAAAAAAAAAAAAAAAACACGCAGAGGTGATCAAATACCACCAAAAGAAAGCTCTATTTGTGGTGGGGGGGGGGGGACGCCAATTTTGTTTGGGAGCCACGTCGCACGACCGCGCAATTGTCAGTTAAAGCGACGCAGTGCCGAATCGCAAAAACTGGCCGGGTACTTTACCTGCGTAACAGTCTTAAGTGGTTAAACTTTTCAAAAATTCCAAAACACGTTTCAAATTCCCCAACTTTTCTAAACTGATTCAAAAAACTTTTGAATTCGATCCGAAAACGAATGAGACGAAATAAACAAATTTAACGGAACGAATTTTCGTAAATAACGAATTTGAGACCAAACATTTTTTGGACAGCATCGCGGTGCCAATCACATAGCCGGAGCGTGCAAACCCGGAAGAAAGACCAGGGGAAGACGTCAGCCCTCAGCGACAGTACAGCGCTGGACGGCTTTGTTCCAAGCATTTCATAATGTGCTAGTATGAAATGCATACTAGCACGTTATGCCATTGCCCTGCAAGAGTTTAATTTTTTTTACTTTTAACAGCCACGATTTACAACAAATTTAAAATAATGCAATGCCGTAAAAAAAAAAAAAAAAAGGCCTGGTCATATTCTGTACCCATGCCTGCTTCTGACCATGGATCGCCAAGGATAGAGGCGCACACTCAGCTTTTACAATGGAGCGGGTCGTAGGCCTCCCCCCCCCCCCCTTCTAGTGGATTTAGGGCCGCCATCTTGTTATTGGGGGGAATTTTATGCACAATGCTGCATGTTTGACCAGGAAGGTAGAGTTCCCCCTTCATTCGCACACAATACACAGCTCAGTGAGGAATGTGCACGATAAAATCTTAATGGTGACCACACAAAAGAGGAGATGATTGCCATGCAACACACACATAATAATACTAGAAACTCAGGAAAACCAAACGACGAGGAATCTCTGTAGTGATGGGAATCTCCAATCATCTTCTAGTCACCTGTGCTGATAAAGCTTGGAGGTGAACAGATTAACCACTTAAGGACCGCCTCCTGCACATATACGTCGGCAGAATGGCACGGCTGGGCACATGTACGTCCTGTACTAGTACCCAGCCGTGGGTCGCGGGCGCGCTCCCGCGACCCGGTCCGAAGCTCCGGGACCGCGGGTCAGATCGCCGCTGGAGTGCGGAGATCGGTCCCCGGAGCTGAAGAACGGCGAGAGCCGTATGTAAACACGGCTTCCCCGTGCTTCACTGTGGCTGCTGCATCGATCGAGTGATCTATTTTATAGGGAGACTCGATCGATGACGTCACACCTACAGCCACACCCCCCTACAGTTGTAAACACACACTAGGTGCACACTAACTCCTACAGCGCCCCCTGTGGTTAACTCCCAAACTGCAACTGTCATTTTCACAATAAACAATGCATTTTAAATGCATTTTTTGCTGTGAAAATGACAACGGTCCCAAAAATGTGTCAAAATTGTCCGAAGTGTCCGGCATAATGTCGCAGTCACGAAAAAAAAAAAAACGCTGATCGCCGCCATTAGTAGTAAAAAAAAATCAAGAATAATAAAACTATCCCCTATTTTGTAAACGCTATAAATTTTGCGCAAACCAATCGATAAACGCTTATTGCGATTTTTTTTACCAAAAATAGGTAGAAGAATACGTATCGGCCTAAACTGAGGAAAAAAAAAATATTTTATATACGTTTTTGGGGGATATTTATTATAGCAAAAAGTAAAAAATAGATTTTTTTTCAAAATTGTCGCTCTATTTTTGTTTATAGCGCAAAAAATAAAAACCGCAGAGGTGATCAAATACCACCAAAAGAAAGCTCTATTTGTGGGGAAAAAAGGACGCCAATTTTGTTTGGGAGCCACGTCGCACGACCGCGCAATTGTCAGTTAATGCGACGCCAACAAACATTATTGATATGAATAGCAGTTGTGCATATCAGGAATAAATGGGGGTTCGAAAATGATCAGATTGTGGGGTTCATGGCCCGCTATTGGGACGTCATGTCCCGTTCAGAGCTGTATATACAGACACCACAGCTGGATTCAAGCAGGCAACAAAAAAGAAAAGAAAAAATGAACTTAGCAGGTGGCACCAACCTTCACCAAGAATCTCCTAAAAGGACAGGGTTGATGTAGGATACATAGGAGCAGTAAAAGAAAAACGTAAAAGCTAAAATATAAAACAAAAATATTACAAACAGGCAGGTCCTCTATTGCAGAAGAGCCATGCAATGTCCCTTCTGCGATAAAATGCACCTTCCTGCAATGCTCTGCAAAATGTGCAAACAGAGCTCCCTTTATATTTCCAGGGAGCTGGAAGTGACGTCATCTCGCACCGGCCAATCAAAGCGCCCCGAAGACCGGCAACCCCAGAACAATCCGCTCCACTTTAAGGGTCGTTACTGTGCCACCAGGAATGTGATCTAGCAACTGGCGAGTGAGTGAGAAACTTATATAGCGCAAACAAATGCGAACTTAATCGCCTCAAGGCGCTGGCATCCAGAGTTGTACAGGTCTTCAGAAGAGGTCTGGCAGAAGGCGTTACCAATAAGTTACACTAGAAAACCTCCTACCAAGAATCTTCAGACTCAGGAGGTTCAAGCTTCGGGTTCACATACATGCGGGAAACAGTGAAACCTGAGCGTTTTCCAAACCGCAGTGAAATCGCACTCCGTTCATGCGTTTTGCCACCGAAGTCCATGTTAAATTAATGGCACTCCAAAACAGATGGCAAAAACACAAGAATCAAATCGCATGCGACCTGATTCCGTTGCAGGAAAATAAATAAAATTAAAATGATATAGGATGTTGCACTTTCTTTGTGCGATTCAGAGCAAATTGAGCCCATACAAAATGAATGGGCTCAAATCGCACTGCAAAGAAACGCATGAGATTTGAACAGGAATGGGGTCCGATTCCTATCCAAATCGCATGCGGTGTCCCACAAGTGTGAACCCAGGCCAAGGGTGTCATAAACCAGGGAAGAGTTACAGAACTACGTACCTGAAGCGCCAATCTCTCCTGTGCCGTGTTCGCCATTCGCAACCACTGCGGCAGGAGTCACTAAAAAAAAAAAAAAAAAAATTACTTCAATTCTGTGAAACTGAATTTTATTTTTATAATAAGAGGATGGTGAAATTTAAAAAAGTTACAGGAGGAATTAATCCCCTTCTGAAAGCTTTCCAGAAGCTCACGAGTCGCTCGGAACACTTTCATCAGAAAGCCACCGGCTGGAACAAACACCGGGGTTATGGCCGATATATTCAGCTAGAATCCTGGTACACCACTTGAAATCAGCAAAATTGTATTAATTATATATATATATATATATATATATATATATATATATATATATATATATATATATATATATATATATATATATATATATATATATATATATATATATATATATATATATATATATATATATATATATATATATATATATATATATAAAATACAGATTCCGAGTATTTGTGGGAGTACTCGTACTCCCGCAAATACCCCCGATACCGAAATAGAATACTCCCCCCCCCCCCCCCGCTTGGTTAATACGGGCGGGGAACATTACAGCATTCATTTGAATAGCTGTAGTCTTTCCCGCCGCGCATAGACACTCCCCCTTGCTCGGATGAACTGTCCAATCCCGAGCAAGGGGGAGTGTCTATACGCAGCGTGGCGCGAAAGACTACAGCTATTCAAATGAATGCTGTAATGTTCCCCGCCCGTATTAACCAAGCGGGGATGCGGTGCGGCAGTGGGGATGCGGCAGCATGTACGGTAAGGGGGACATGGCTGCATATATGGGGGGGGGGGGGACATGGCTGCATTTGGGGACACATTTAAAAAAAAGTATCGGTATCGGCGAGTACTTGAAAAAAAAGTATCGGTACTTGTACTCTGTCCTAAAAAAGTGGTATCGGGACAACCCTAAATTTATATATATATATATACACACACACACACACACACACACACACACACATATATATATATATATATATATATATATATATATATATATATATATATATATATATATATATATACATATACACACACATACATACATACATACATATATATATATATACATATACACACACATACATACACATTTCCACAGAGTAAACTAAATAGACTGTCACATGATTAAACCAACCAATAAAAAGGGTGCAATACAATTGGATAACAGTAATCAGAAGTGTCTTTGCTGGCTTACATCACCCACAAATAAAGTGCGGTTCAATGCTGAATTAAGGAGGGGGGGGGGAGCACATGTTAATGAAAAGCTTTCTGCCATAACCCCCAGCCCCCCCACCACCCACCAGGACACGACTTACGCTCTGTATGGCCTCCATCGACGTGCTTGTTCTTTGGGTCTGCCTCATCGTCATCCAGCAATGGAACATAGTCCGTCTTATCGCAGGTCTCCCCGATGAGATCGTCATAAGGCTCCGCCTCCAGCGAGCTGATAAAGTCCCGCTTGATTTCAGGTTCGATATCCAGGGGAGTGTCCTTCAGGGCGTCACCGAGTTCCAGGTCAGCCATTGTCTACTTCTAGATCTGCGGAGATAAAAACATAGGAGGCAATTAAAAAAATTAAATAAAATAAATGGGAGCGCACCTCTTCATAGCAAAACACTTCAAATGTAACGATCGACAATGATGTACTTTTGTCTCAAAGTCCATCCTCTATACAAAAATTATTTTGGCTTGGAGTTTAATTTAAAGGTAATTAAATGTAAAATCCACGGAAACATTTTGTTTCCTAAAGCCCCGTATATCATGGGGGATGGGCAGTGTTGGTTTTCCCCACACATTGCGTTTTTTGTTGAATTTTGGTGTCATGTGACCAGAGCACCTTCCCCCACATGTTTGCTGTGTCCCCTCCCCCACATGGCTTCTCACAAACTACAAACAGGACTTCTTATGTCTTTCTTTCTCCAATGTCTTTCTTCTTGTCACTCTTCCATAAAGGGCAGATTTGTGGAGAGACCACTAATAGTTGTCCTGTGGACAGATTCTCCCTCCTGAGCTGTGCAGCTCCTCCAGAGTTACCATGGGACCACTTGGCCACTTCTCTGATGAATGCTCTCCTTGCCCGGCCCGGTCAGTTTAGGTGGACGGCCATGTCTTGGTAGGTTTGCGGTTGTGCCATACTCTCCCATTTTCCGATGATGGATTGAACAGAAACTCTGTGAGATCTTCAAAGCTTGGGAGATTTTTTTATTTTTATAACCCAACCCTGCTTTATACTTCTCCACAACTTTATCCCTGACCTGTCTGGTGTGTTCCATGGCCTTCATGATGCTGTTTGTTCACTAATGTTCTCTAACAAACCTCTGAGGGCTTCACAGAACAGCTGTATTTATACTGAGATTAAATGACACACAGGTGGACTCTATTTACTAATTAGGTGACTTCTGAAGGCAATTGGTTCCACTAGACTTTAGTTAAGAGCAGGGCAGCCATCAGGGGGGTACAGCCGATACAACTGTAAGGGGCCCAGAGGCCTGAGGGGCCCACCCGGGCCAGAAGAAGGCAAGATATATAAAAGGTGTGAGGGGGGCTAGCATATAGATACTATATAGGATTAGGGGGGGGGGGGCTAAGTGCATACAGGTGAGTTGGCTGGTGTGGATTCGGTGGGATGGCCCGTGGGCAAGCCCTAGGGCAGGGATATGCAATTAGCGGACCTCCAGCTGTTGCAGAACTACAATTCCCATTAAGCATAGGAGGACTCTGACAGCCACAAGCATGACACCCAGAGGCAAAAGCATGATGGGACTTGTAGTTTTGCAACAGCTGGAGGTCCGCTAATTGCATATCCCTGCCCTAGGGAATGTTGGTTGTCAGGCTCGGGGGGGCCCAGGACTAAAGCGGTGTCAGGGGCCCAAAAATTTCTGATGGCTGCCCTGGTTAGGAGTATCACAGTAAAGGGGGCGCCATACAAATGCCACACACACACACACACACACACACACACACACTTCACATTTATTTGTATCATTTTCCTTCCACTTCACAATTGTGACACTTTGTGTTGATTTATCACATAAAATCCCAATAAAATACATTTACATTTTGGCTGTAACATGACAACATATATTTCAAGGGGTATGAATACTTTTTCAAGGCACGGTGTACACACTTTAATAATCATAACAGTCATAATATACATTTGATCTACTTTAGATTACATTTATAACCCCCTCCCCCCTAACATTGCCACATACGTAAACTCCGACAACAGCAAAAAGTTCGATTTGATACAAATCTGAGGAATGAAATTGCTGCCCCCCCCCCCCCCAAATCTCCTCGGCTCAGATTAAGCCACGCTGCCATAAAAATAGACATAATTCCAAATGATGGCGCAGCTGCTGAAAGGAGCCCCATTTAGAACATGCAGAAAGAGCAGAGATCTAAGTCTTAATATAGAGGCCGGCCGTCCTCAACACTAATCCAAAGAGATTGTGGCAAGCTCATCAAAAAAACTCAACAGCTCAGATTTAACAGAAAAAATAAAATAAGCTCTTGGTGGCCGATCAGAGAGGAAACAAAACTTCACACCAACCAACGTTGTCACTGGGCTTAGAGCGAGGAGGAGCAAAGAAAGACCCCAAAAAACAAAAAAAACAGCAAAACTTAACCAGAGTAAAAGCGAATTTTCATATTAACAGGATCAAGAAGAAAAGTCCTGCGCAAGAGGACCATCCCCGGGGGGGGGGGCGCGACACTACACAAGAGGACCATCAACGGGGGGGGGGGGGCGACACTACACAAGAGGACCATCCCCGGGGGGGGGGGCGACACTACACAAGAGGACCATCCCCGGGGGGGGGGGGGCGACACTACACAAGAGGACCATCCCCGGGGGGGCGACACCACACAAGAGGACCATCCCCGGGGGGGCGACACCACACAAGAAGACCATCGCCAGGGGGCGGGCTACACTACACAAGAGGACCATCGCCGGGGGGGGGGGGGGGGGGGGGCGACACTACACAAGACCATCGTCGGGGGGGGCGCACTACACAAGAGCCATCGCCGGAGGGGACCATCAAGGGGGGGGGCACACACACAAAAGAGGACCATTGCAGGGTTGCAGGGGGGGGGGGGACACTACGCAAGAGGACCATCGCCAGCATAAAGGCGAGGGCACTGCGCAAGAAGACCATTGCCAGCATAAAGGCGAGGGCACTGCGCAAGAAGACCATTGCCAGCATAAAGGCGAGGGCACTGCGCAAGAAGACCATTGCCAGCATAAAGGCGAGGGCACTGCGCAAGAAGACCATTGCCAGCATAAAGGCGAGGGCACTGCGCAAGAAGACCATTGCCAGCATAAAGGCGAGGGCACTGCGCAAGAAGACCATTGCCAGCATAAAGGCGAGGGCACTGCGCAAGAAGACCATTGCCAGCATAAAGGCGAGGGCACTGCGCAAGAAGACCATTGCCAGCAGACGGCGAGGGCACTGCGCAAGAAGACCATTGCCAGCAGACGGCGAGGGCACTGCGCAAGAAGACCATTGCCAGCAGACGGCGAGGGCACTGCGCAAGAAGACCATTGCCAGCAGACGGCGAGGGCACTGCGCAAGAAGACCATTGCCAGCAGACGGCGAGGGCACTGCGCAAGAAGACCATTGCCAGCAGACGGCGAGGGCACTGCGCAAGAAGACCATTGCCAGCAGACGGCGAGGGCACTGCGCAAGAAGACCATTGCCAGCAGACGGCGAGGGCACTGCGCAAGAAGACCATTGCCAGCAGACGGCGAGGGCACTGCGCAAGAAGACCATTGCCAGCAGACGGCGAGGGCACTGCGCGAGAAGACCACATCCCCAGAAGACGGCACTGCACAAGAGGACCATTGCCAGTAGAGGGCGAGGGCACTGCACAAGAGGACCATTGCCAGTAGAGGGCGAGGGCACTGCACAAGAGGACCATTGCCAGTAGAGGGCGAGGGCACTGCACAAGAGGACCATCACATTTAAGTGTGTTCCGGATGGGGGGGGGGGGTGGTCATACAGAGGCCCAGAAGCCATTGCTTCACTTCTGAAAAACAGTGACCTCTCTAAAGCAGAGGATAAGATTTCAACTTTATAAAATTTGAGGTCCTCTAGCCATAGGCCTGAAATGACAGACCCGTCCCTGTCTGCAGGGCCAAGAAACACCTTTAATACTTGAATTCTGACATTTCTCTCCTACATGTAAAAAAACAATTTTTTTTTACAAGACATTACAGACGCCCAAACACTTCCTCGCACTGTATTTGCGCAGCAATTTTTCAAACTTTTTTTTTGGGGAAGTTTCATGATTAAAAAATAAAATAAAGTAAAGTTAGCTCAATTTTATGGCAATGTAAGGGAAGGATGGAAGGAAGAGGTCACATGTATAGCCCTAAGGGTAGGCCTAGATAGGCAGGGTGGGAGGGGAGGAGGGGGGGAGGGGGGGGTTAAATTAAATTATATCATAGCACAAGCATCACGTTTCACTTATTTAGCACAAGGGAAGGAATTGCGTTTGAATATACACTTAAATGTTTTTTTCTTTTTCTCTTCCTGGGTAGTTTTAAAAATGGTATATAATTTTTTACCTTCTGATGTTAAGGGGCTGTTTTAGATTGATATCTTTGGTTGGGTATGAGACCTAAAATGATAAATATAGGCTCCTGGAATGTCCGGGGGATGGGGGACCCAGTGAAAAAAGCTGCAGTTTTCACTACCCTGGAGTGGTATGGGGTAGAGGTGATTTGTATTCAAGAGACCCATTTGACTAAAGAAACAAAGTTAAGACTGGTTAATAAAAGAAAATATCAAAGCCAGTACCACTCTGTCTACACCTCTTACTCCAGAGGAGTGAGCATAGTGGTAAAAACTGGCGTATCATTTGTATGCATGGAGGCAAGAATAGATGAATTGGGCCGCTATATTTTTTTGCACTGTTTGATAGAAAACGTACCGTATGTATTGGCCAATATTTATATACCTCCTCCCTTTAAGATGGAGGTTTTATATAAATTGATGGAATTTGTGGTAAATAAAGTAAATATCCCGGTATTCGTGGTTGGAGACCTAAATAACGTGCTAAATAGAACGATGGATAGATTTCCACCAGGGGCACGGAGCCTAGGGGAAGGTGAGGGGCGTCTAAACCAATTTCTGAAAGAGGTTGGGTGGTGGGACATTTGGAGGGTGAAACACCCAGATCTGCGGCAGTATTCCTGTTTTTCAAGTACATATTCCACATTATCAAGAATAGATATGGCCCTGGGAAATGGTGCATGTTTACATGTAGTTAGTAAAATAGCATACTACCCAAGAGGGGTTTCTGATCACTCCCCTCTGGTGCTGTCACTAAATACAGGGAAGAAATGTCCCCTAAGTAATTGGAAAATAAGTCCCTTCTGGTTAGAAGTGATGGGGAAGCCAGAAGAAATTAGCACCAAATTGAGGGAATTTCTGGACTTTAACACGGGGACAGCGCCAGAGGGAGTGGTGTGGGACGCCCTAAAGGCATTCCTCAGGGGTATATTGATCCAGCAGGTAGCTAAGATTAAGAGAAACTCAAGGGAATGGGAGGAGAAAATCAGGGAAGAGGTCCTAGAGGCTGAAAAGCAATATGTGGAAAATCCAACATCGTCTAAACAACAACTATGGTTGGAGAAGCAACAGGAATACAAGTTAGTGGTAAATAAGAAAGTTGAAAATAAGCGTCTATTTCAGGAGCAGAGTGCCTTTTCGGAGGGGGAAAGTGTGGGTCATACTTTGGCCCTCCTAGCAAAAACTAATATGGCACCCTCTAATGTTCCAGCAGTTAGGATGGTAGGAGGTGGGATATCATCTGAAACATCTGTATAGTGGATACGTTTGCAGCCTACTATAAAGATTTATACAATTCAAAAAAGGGGGAAGCTAAAGGGCAGATGGAAGAATTCTTTAAAGGAATAGAAACCCCATCTCTATCAGAGGAAGATAGAAATGTCATGGAATCCCCAATTACATTAATGGAACTACAACAGGCAGTCAAAGGACTCTCTAATCAAAAGTCCCCAGGGCCAGACGGCCTGCCAGCGGAGATTTACAAGCAATATGGTGAGGTGCTGCTCCCTGAACTATTAAAAACGCTGAATTGGGCGATAGAAGGAGGAAGGCTACCCCCCTCAATGATGGAAGCAATTATTATAGTGCTCCAGAAGGAAGGGAAGGATCAACTAGATACATCATCTTATAGACCCATATCTTTGCTTTGTTCAGATGTAAAAATATTGTCCAAGGTATTGGCAACGAGAACAAATATATACAGAAATTAATACATCCAGACCAATCTGGATTTATTCCAAATAGGTCCACGAGTATAAACATAAGAAGGCTGTACCTAAACTTACAGACTCCAACGGAGAATGTGGGAGATAGATCTATTCTATCATTGGATGCCACCAAGGCCTTTGATAGCCTGGAGTGGGACTATCTCTGGCACGCTCTGGAGAAGTTTGGGTTTGGTCCATCTTTTATTAAATGGATAAAGCTATTGTATAATTCCCCAAGGGCCAAAATAAAAATAAATAATGAAGTCTCACAGTCGTTTGAACTGGAAAGGGGAACGCGACAGGGATGTCCATTGTCCCCTTTCCTCTTTGCCCTGGCAATTGAGCCCTTGGCGATTGCTATTAGAGCAAGACAGGAAATACAGGGGTTCCAGAGAGGAGTAGAGGAGGAAAAAGTCGCGCTGTATGCGGACGATATCCTTTTTTTAGGTAACTCCACAACCTCCCTTAAAACTGCAGTCCAAACAGTAGAAGCGTTCGGACGATTCTCGGGTCTAGTGATAAACTGGGAAAAGTCAACACTCTTGTTAGTGGACCCGGTAAGTAATATGGACGGAATAGGAATCCCTCAATTAAAAACTGGGGAGAAGATGGAGTACCTAGGCATTGTGGTAACATGTAACCCAGAACAGTTTGTGAATGATAACCTAGTGCCACTTCTGGGTGAATTTAAACGCAAAGCGGAGATATGGGGACATTTGCCACTGTCGGTGGCCGGTCGTAGTAATTTAATTAAAATGATATGGATGCCACAATTGCTCTATATACTCCACAACTCCCCAGTATGGATTGACAACCAATGGTTTAAAAAGATAGAGACCCTCTTTAGGACCCCAATTTGGAAAAAGGGTAAAGCAAGGATCAGTCTCCGAACGTTGCAATTACCAACAAACAGAGGCGGGCTGGCGGTTCCACATCCTTATAGTTATTATCTGGCGGCACAGTTACAGCATTTGGGGGGGTGTAGTATAGAGGGCGGAGGAAATGCGAGCGGGAAAATGATACTAAGAGGGTCACCACATAGATCTGTAATAGAGACCTTAGAAGCCAATTCCTTTTTGGTGAAGAATCCAACAGTAAAGATGGTGGTGAGAATATGGCAAGCAGCAAAATTAGCTTTGGGCTATAAAGGATTAACAGAATATTCCCCATTATGGGATAACAATAATTTAAAAGAAATTTTGGCCATGGGGAAACTAAAACAATGGGAGAAACGGGGGATAACCAGAGTGGCACAACTGTATACAGGTTGCACATTAAAACTCTTTTCAGAGCTAAGCAGTGAATTTAGCATTCCAAACTCCATGTTTTTTACTTATTTACAGGTTAGACACGCACTACAAGCCCAATTTAAATTACAGCCGGTAAGCTGGCAAAAGCTCACGCATCTCCAAAGATTAATTAAAACAGGGGTTCTGAAAGGTCTTATCTCAGAATTATATGAACAGATCAGTGATCAGTTAATAGGAAAAGAGAAGGTGAGCAGGAATAAACAGAGATGGGAGGAGGATATTGGACCTTTAACGAACGACCAATGGGATAGGATACTGGAACTAGGGACAAGGGTCTCACTAGCCCCGTCACAACGGGTCTCCCATTTATTCCTCCTACACAGGGTCTATTATACTCCAAAAAAACTATATGGATTTGGATGGAAGCTGGATGACAAATGTCCCAGATGCCAAGATACAGGGGACCTCATCCACATGATGTGGAAATGCCCAAAGTTGCATAGGTACTGGGTTGGAATTTTGGACACTATAAATGCAACTTTCGGTATCACTCTGGAACTTGAAGCTAGGGTCTGCTTATTAGGATGTATTGAGGAGGGAATGGGGCAGAGGGACACATTAGAAGCAGTTATAAGATGCCTGTTTCAGGCGAGGAAACTAATAGCACTAAAATGGCAAGGACAAAATCCACCCACAGTAGAGGAATGGTTTAATGTAATAAATAGCACAATTGGGAAGGAAAGGGCAACATGGATTAGAAGGGGTAACCTCAAAAAATTTAAAGCAATATGGGAACAGTGGTTATGTAAAATAGGTTGTTCACTTTAAATTAAGGAATGATGGGTAATAATCTAAGGAAAAGAACAGAACTAAAAACGTGTATGCACTCTAAAGCAAGATAGGAGGGAGGGAGGGGAAGGAGGGGGGAGTGGGACGAATGGTCACTTTTAATGTTTGTAATTAATCTCCTGTATGCACATGAAATGCACTAAGAATGGAAAAAAAAATGGATTTGTAAATCTATCTTTGTATTTGTATGGAAACAATAAAAAAAAGTATTGAAGTTAAAAAAAAGTTAGCTCAATTTTTTTGTATAATGTGAAAAATTAAGTTACGCCGAGTAAATAGATATCCAACGTGTCACGCTTCAAAATTGCGCACACTCGTGGAATGGTGCGAAATTTCGGTTCTTAAAAATCCCCATAGTCAATGCTTTTTTTTTTTTTAATTGTTAAATTTTACTTAAACTTTATTTTGACACATTATATATATATATATATATATATATATACATATATATATACACACACACACACACACACACACACATTATATATATATATATATATATATATCCCCTTTATTCCTATTACAAGGAATTAGGGGTGCAACGGACCAAAAAACTCACGGTACGGATCGGATCATTTTTCGGATCACCACCATATATAGTCCCCACTGTAATGCCCACATCTCCCCCCCCCCCCCCACATCTCACCTAGGCCGCCAGGTGTACCAAGATGGCTGGCGCTCCAGAACTAGGCCGAAGCCGCGGCCTTTCCTATGGCCGCAGTACATGGATCGCGTGGTGTGCCGATCCAAATGCGGCGACCCGTTTGGATCACGGATCAATGATGATGACCCGTTGCATTCCTTGAAGGATTGTAAACACCCCTGGTAATAGGAATACGACATGACCGGACCTCTTTACAGGTCCTCTTTGAGAAGCCCAAAATAAATAAATAAATAAAATAGACAACAGCTTCCCAGCCGAGGCGGCGTAATTTTTTTTTAACGCAGAGGCCGGGCGTGACGTCATAACATCGCACCCGGCCTCCGGCGATCATAGAGACTCCAGTAACCATCTGGTCCGTCGGAAATCTCTATGGTCAACATCTGGGGGCCGGCGGATCCATTCTCCGACTCACCAATCGCAGCGGTGAGTCGGTAGAAGCACCAGCGGGAGGAAACGTCCCCTTTTGCCGCCCGTAAGAACGATCAAGCGGCGGAACAGCCACTATGATCATTCTTATGGTGTAGGGAATCGCCGTCTGAAAATGCAGATACCTGAATGAGGTCTGTAGCTGCACCCATCATTCAGATATCCCCCCACAAAGCCTGGGACGCCATATGACGGCATTGGGGGCACCAAGTGGTTAAAAAGGCAATACTTTTCTTCCATCATCACGGTGAGAAACAAAACAGATCCACCAATACACATGTGAATTGGGGCGATTTACAATAAGATGTGGGAGCCCCAGCGAGGGTGGGGGGTTACCTTTACTTACCTAAGGGCAGGAAGCGCCATTGAAAGCAATGGGAGGCCGGCCACTCCTGCAGCCATTTGTGGCCCCTCACATGCAACAGTGATTGAACGAGATTCCATTGCTTTTAAAAACCTCCCACTTATAATAATTTGTAGACAGAACAAACGCATTAGATAGATACTCGGGGGGGGGCGCAACGGCAACTCAGCTTGACATTCTGCCTCCCGCGCTCCGACTCCCCAAAATAACCCCTCTATAATCTCCTTAGAGGGGATTAGGCGGCAGGAAGGGACGGTTTAAGGCGAGCGCCGGCCAGATAAAAAACATCCATCACCAGAAAGGATGAGTTAAAACAACTTGTACTGCAGACAAAGTAAACACGCCAGAGATCAGTAAACAAGAGATAATTGCGCCAATTACTAATGTCCTCCAGATCTGATTGTGCGCGACTCCGCAAAAAAAAAAAAAGGAAAATAACGCTCATTACCTTCATCCAGAAGGTTCCACCTACTGATATCGGATACGTCTGTATGGGAGGTTAAAGTGCAAGTCACCTAATGCTCACCGTGCACATGGCAACTTTCTATCGTAAGCCACTTACAGTCCATTGGGAGTTGCAAATAATGATTATTAGAGGGACTGAGAGTACTACGATTATTACTACTACTACGATTATTACTACTAGAGTATTAGAGAGTACTCTCTCTATATATCTATATATCTATATTAGAGGAAGGTCGGAGGCACATAAGTGGTACTTTCACTCTTGAAGGTTGAAGGTCCTCTTTTTCCCACCCACAAGTTCCGCTGACCATCAGAATGTGGTCCTTTGTGAAAGGCAAAAAAAAAATCAAAAGTTTGTTGCAAAATCAATGAGGAAATACAGCAAGGCCTACAAAGACAATCGGATGCAACACGTATTGATTCTTTGCAATCAAAGCACAAAAAAATAAATAAAAATATATATACATATACACACACACAATATATATATATATATATATATATATATATATATATATATATATATATATATATACACACACACACACACACACACACACACACACACACACACACACACACACACACCGTATTTGCCGGCGTATAAGACAACCCCCTAATTTTCCAGGAAAAATTTTGGTTTTGGGATATACTCGGGGTGGGGTAGAGCCGACGTCACAGTGTGAATGGACAAGCAGACCAGCGGCTCGGGAGTGAGCCTGCTTGGGCGCCCCCAGAGGAGGAGGAGGGGAGCAGGCAAGTAGTGTATTTTTTTATTATTGCCTTTAATATTAACTTTAAGGCAATAACATTATAGGATTCATTTACATGTCTGCAATGAAAAAGTATTACAGGTTCGCTTTCATTGCAGCGATGATCAGGACCGTTCCAAGACACCAATCCTCGCCTTGGGGTTCACCACTTCAGCTCCTGGGAATGACAATGGCCCCCCCACTCCAGCCCCTGGAAGAGACACCATGCTGAAGCCAGGGCCGCCATCAGGAAGTATAGGGCCCCTTACACAGCTTCAGGCATGGGTCCCCTGGAGCAGAGAAAAAAAAATAGGGGGGGGGGGGGGGGTTGCCATCCGGGGGGCCCTGGGGACCTCCAGGCCCCTTACAGGTGGTACTGCCTGTACCCCCCTGATGGTGACCCTGGCTGAAGCAGCAATCATGTTTAACCCCCCCCCCCCCTTTAAACTTTGACATTTCATTAAAGGGTCACTAAAGGAAAATTTTTTTTTAGCTGAAATGACTGTTTACAGGGCATATAGACATAATAGTTAACTGATTCCTTTTAAAAATGATTAAAAATAGATAAAAAAACAATCATATAATGTGCCTGCAGTGTAGTTTCGTTTTTGCTGTTGTTTGCTGGTTCTCTGATGTACAGAGAGCCACTAGAGGGCAGTCAGCCAATAGAGAGCAGTGATACTTTGTCTAAAACTCCTCAGCACCAATCCAGTTTCGTTTTACTCACACCTCCTTGATTAGTGACCACCGTGAGAAATCTCCCAGTACTGTGGTTATCAGGAAACAGGCAACCAGGAAGTGTCCAAAACAGAGAGGATTTACAGCAACATCAAAGCAAAAACGAACAATGAGGACATGAAACCAGGACTGCAGCAAGGTAAAGGAAGCTATTTAGCTAAAAAAAAAAATTCCTTTAGTGTCCCTTTAAGCTCTCTTCACCACAGCACTGTTGGAATGCGGTGATTTGTGCCGCAACCCGCTGGGCTGAGAAAAGTACTGCATGCAATTTTTTTTTTGCAACACACCATAAAAAACAAAGCAAATCGAATCGTTTTTAACCACTTGTCCACCGGGCCTATTCTGGCACTTCTCTTCTTCATGTAAAAATTTATTTTTTTTGCTAGAAAATTAAATCAGAACCCCTAAACATATATTTTTTTTTTTAGCAGACATCCTAGGGAATAAAATGGCGGTCATTGCAACTTTTTTTTCTCTCACGGTATTTGCGCAATCATTTTTCAAACACCTTTTTTTGGGGAAAAATCCGTTTCATGAATTAAAAAAAAAAAAAAAAAACACAAAACAGTAAAGTTAGCCTGATTTTTTTGTATAATGTGAAAGATGTTACGCCGAGTAAATAGATGCCAAATATGTCACGCTTTAAAATTTTGCACACTCATGGAATGGCGCCAAACTTCGGTACTTAAAAATCTCCATAGGTGACGCTTTAAAATTTTTTGCAGGTAACCATTTTCAAGTTAGAGGAGGTCTAGTGCTAGAATGGTTGCACACGCTCTTACGCACGCGACGATACCTCACATGTGGGGATTGAACGGCATTTACATATGTGGGCGGGACCTGCATGCGTGTTCGCTTCTGCGCGCGAGATAACAGGGACAGGGGAGTTAGGAAAAAAAAAATAGGATTTTTATAACAGCTTACCTGTAAAATCCTTTTCTTGGAGTACATCACGGGACACAGAGCTGCATAGCCATTACATGTGGGTTATAGAGTCTACCTTCAGGTGATGGACACTGGTGTAATCAATTAAACAGGAAGTTCCCTCGCTATATATAACCCCTCCCCTACTGGGAGTACCTCAGTTTTTGTAGCAAAGCAATAAGTGTCCCAATATCCCCAAACAAGAGGGGTGGGAGCTCTGTGTCCCGTGATGTACTCCAAGAAAAGGATTTTACAGGTAAGCTGTTATAAAAATCCTATTTTCTTTATCGTACATCACGGGACAGAGAGCTGCATAGCCATTACATGTGGGATGTCCCAAAGCAATGCTTACTGAGGGGAGGGAGACACCAACAACGCAGACCGCCATCAGACGTGAGGACCTATAATGCTGCCTGCAGCATACTGCGCCAAAAATCTGCATCCTCTTGCCGTCTTATGTTCACCTGATAGGAGTTAGTGAAAGTAAGCACAGATGACCAAAGTTGCGGCCTTGAAAATCTGCGTCATAAAGGCTTGGAAATGCATTGCGCATAAAGCGCTTACCATCCTGGTAGGGAGCACCCCCACAAAAAAACAGGGGGAATCCTACTCTAACCACAAGCCTGAATAATAACCTGATGAATCAACCTTAAAAACAGTTGATTTTAGACGCTGCCTGCCCTTTCCTGGGGCCTCCTGGTAGCGCAACAACATCAGTTTTCCGTATCCGAGCAGCCGCTTCAGATAGGCCCAGACCCTTCTTACTCCAACGAGAGAGAGAGTGTAACCATTTTAATAGCTGACCTGAACACTGCCTGCCCATCTAGGGTCTTCTGGCAGCCCAATAAAAACGTCAGCTTTCTATATCTGAAACCTTCAGATAGGTATTTAACTGCTCTCATCTCAATTGAGAGAAAAACAATAACCTTTCCTTCCGTGAAACAAGGTTTTGAAAAAAGGGAAGGTAAGAATATCTAGATTCAAATGAATACTAGATCCTTCTAGTAAATAAGGTTGGGTGAGGATGAAAATCACTCTACTTGTAAGAATAATTGAGTATGGCTCTATACCAAGAAAGTTGCCAATACTGAAACTCTCTTGGAGGCTACCACAACCAAGAACACCAATTCCTTGTTAAAGGATGAAGAGAAATATGGTGCATCGGCCCAAGGAGCTGACCCTGTAAGCCGACAAAACTAGAGCCAATCCTCCGAGCACAAGGGCGACCCAACTGGTGGACTTATGCACGTCACCCCTTGTATAACAGCCCGGACCAAAGAGTGTGAAGTAAGCGACCTTTGGAAGCAAGGCCGAGATCGGATCCTTGATATAACTTAAGGCTAGCTCCGTCTCCTTTCCAAATGTAGGAAGGCAGGAATTTTACCTTTGACAAACTTCCACGGATGCCACCATCTGGTTTCACACCAGGAACATGGGTCTTCCAGACCGTAGGCTATCTGGTCCTGGAGGCCAGCTCTCTTGTATGAATCAAGGGAATTGCCGCTGATTCTGAAAGCCCCGATCCTCGAGAATGTGGGCTATAATAGCCAGACCATTAATTCACCTGTTGCAAGGCAGGATGTAATACCCCCTGCAAAGTAGGCCTGGACAAGATGTAAGGGACTGTGGGTCCTCTACTACCACCCTTACTGTTCCTGCACCGAGAGGTCGTCAGGGTTATGCCGGAGTAATCAGGCCAGCTTCCGTCCTCCTCTAATGTTGCATAGAAGCCACAAAAGTCGCGGCACTGGGGGGAGAGACACAACCAGTGACAACTGGTCCCCCCGGATTACAAACACATCTGCCCCGCATGCGGGTGGATCCTTTATCCTTGACCCCAAGTTGTTCAATCTCTTGTTGAGCCTGGACGCCAATACATCTTATGTACAGGGTACTATTTCTGTGACATTTGGTCAGGAAAACAGTCGGGGTGTAGAGGTCATTCTCCCGGAGACACTTGTTGACGGCTCCAGCGAATCGCCTGCCAATTCTGCATTTCATGAAATGACGAATGTCAATAGGCAAGGCACAAGCTCCTCCTTGGTAAATTAAGTAAATCACTAGTATGGCATAGTCTGATTGTACTCTGACAGAACCAACCTGCCACCTGAACGTTCAGGCCCCTAAGCCAGATGCTCCATCGGTAGCTCTAGCTGACAGATAAGGCTCACTTGGAGCTTGACTACTTCCCCTGGGCCATGGTCTCTTCCTGACCTGGCAAACCCTTTTAGTTAAGAATCACCAAGAGGAATTCCAGCATATCTCTGGGACCGGGTTCTTTGGATAATGCTAGGTCAAGATCCACTCTTTCTAGGCCGACAAAATACTGTTTATAACAGCCCTGAATAAAAGTTAGTATAGGGAACTGTCTTGAATGAAGCCAGCATCTTCCCTAGTGCCTTAATCAAAAGGCCAAAAGTAAGGAATTGTTCCTTGCCGTGACCACATAGACCAGTTTTCTTATAGCGATGGTCTTGTCCGAGGCCAAAAAACTCTCCTTTTTGGACTGTGCCAAACATACCCAGCTTCTTGTCAAATGAAAGAATGTATCTTTAGAGTTCCAGATACTTGACCATGCTGGACACCCTTAGGTCCAGCCATGCTACTGACTGACCCATCAGCAGGAGTTTGCTTCGGTATGCCATTACTGCTATACCCTGGGCCTACAGACCTGCTAGAGGCGGGCCCTAGCACCCTGACAACCCAGGCACGGAGGCTAACCCAAAAGGGCAAGACCACCAACTGGAGATAGTGCTGTTCCCCTGCGAAACGCAGACAACCTCTGCAGACCCAAGTAAATAAACACATATGCAACTGGCTCCCCATGTGTGTATGTGGCAAGTGTTAAAGCCATATGCCTCAATGGAAGTGTGTGTACATGGCAGCGTGTGTTCCTGGAAGCATGAATTCATATAAATATGTTTTAAGCAAAACATGCATATAGCATGTGTGCTCTGGAACAAGCATCTTGCAAGCAAGCATGCGCTATAAACGTGTTATGCAACAATGTGCAACATGAACCCATGCAGACACGTATTTCTATGCAAACACAAGGAATCCTGTATTGCTTAATTAGGCCATGTGCAACTTTAAAGTAATCATGCATCCTTATGCGATTCAGCATCTTCCATGCGATCAACATCTTATGCATTTTAAGCACTACTGTGCGGACAAGAACCCTTGTGTGACCAAGGACTCTTGTGTGACCAAGCACCCCTGTGCGATCCAGCATCCTTATGCACTCAAGCATCTTAATGCGACTTTAGGCATTTCTGTGAAACAAGCCTCTCTATGTGATCAAGTATCCTTGGGTAATCCAGGATGCTGTTGATCCGACAACCATGTGTGACCACAATATCCTCGAGTAATCAAGGACTTGGGTGATCGGGTAATCATGTGTGATTCAGCATTTTTATGCCTTCAAGCCTTTTTATGCGATACTAGGCATTTCTGTGGAAACAAGCCTCTTTGTGTGACCAAATATCCTTGGGGAATCAAGGACTTGGGTGATCAAGTAATCATGTGTGATTCCAGCATTTTTATGCATACAAGCATCTTTATGCGAACTTAGGCACTTCTGTGGAAACAAGCCTCTCTGTGTGACCAGATATCCTTGGGTAATCCAGGACGCGGATGATCAGGTAACCATGTGTGATCCAGCATCTTTTTTGCATCCAAGCAACTTTATGCGATTTTAGGCATTTCTGTGGAAACAAACCACTTCTGTGTGACCAAACATCCTTGGGTAATCAAGGATTTGGGTGATCAGGTAACCATGTGTGATCCAGCATTTTTATACATACAAACGTCTTTATGCGATTTTAGGCCTTTCTGTGGAAACAAGTCTCTCTGTGTGACCAAATATCCTTGGGTAATCCAGGACTTGAGTGATCAGGTAACTAGCATCTTTATGCACTCAAGCATTTCTATGCAACTCTAACAAACATGCAACACCATACAGACAGAAACATGTATCCTTATGCGATCCACAATAAAACATGCTCTGTTACTTGTTTTTATCCCACATGCATTCCAAACTCATGTATCTTATGCAACATGCGGACTGGTAAAGAGGAAGTTATCCTCTGTAGATGTGCGTTTCCTCAATTAAGAGACGTTAGCAATGTGTACCAGCAACTGTGCATCCCTCAGATGTGCATTTGGTTAGCCTGAAGCCGACACCAGGCTGAGGACCATATGGAGGTCTTACTAGCCACCTATAGGAAAACCTCTCTTTACACTCTAAGGAGAAGATAGAGGCTTTGGCCAAGTAGGCAGAGGGAAGTTATATGCATCATGAATCTCTGAAAAGACTGCAGGTGCAATCAGAACCTGTAGGGCTTTTGCTAGCTTCTCCTCGTTAGGCTGCAGCTCCTGTCTCCTGTCCTCTGACAGTGAACCTTCATCCCCAGCTCTTCTAATCCCTTTGTTTAAGGATTAAAGCAGGAAAAGGGACACACCCTGCTTTTTTTTTTGCTTCTTGTGAGGATGCTGCGAACATAGCAGTTAACCTCTTGTAGAACAACAAATGTGATGCAAAAAACAAAACACATGCAGAGTGGCTGCAATGTTGGGGGAGGCTGCATTGATTGCCTGACAGGTCTGATGGCTCAATCTGTGAGCTGTCTCTACAGGGGAGAATAAGGGGCCACCAGGTTCAGGTGGCGATTCCTTTTTATATTCCTACCCCTGACCTTATTCAATGGGGAGACCAAAGTCCTGAGCTAAAAGCAGAGGAGCTTAACCCAGGTGTATCAACAGCTGAACTTAGTCTGGCAGCAACAATGCCTGCTAATCTGCACAGCTAGATGCGGAGTAGGCATCTTAGATGAATCTGTATCCAACTCACACAAGGTGCTTGCGTTTGTGTCCCCCTAGCTTTACAGAGCTCTGATGTCTGGGCCTTTTTGAAGAGCCCTCTCTGCGACTGCACTGAGCCGGTGAGCACGTGCGACATGGTAGAGCCTGAAGCTGAGGAAGTGGGACGCACAATAGACCAGCTAACACTTAAGCTTCCGTCTTTGGAAAGCATGGTAAGCGAAAACATCAGGCATGTCTTTTACTGCCCATAGTAGTGGAAAAACAGATAAGACTTGCAGCTACTCATGGAAGACAATGCTTTGCATAGGATTAAGGGCATTTTTTTTTTTTTTTATGTACCAGCCCCTTCAAGGGGAGATATATGGGTACTACAGCCATCCTGTCTGAACAGACATAGTGGCCCAGGCTACATGCCGGCTAGGGGAGGTATATGGGTGCCCTGAGCCATCCCGTCTCAGAAGACATCGTGGTTTACATTGCCCATGCATAAAAACATAATATAGGCGAGACCCATAGTCCCCTACAGAAGACCTACTGTCGAACCAAGTCCCGTAGGTCCCTCTCTTACCTTTCCACGCTGCAGGGTATTGCCAAGCAAGAGGCCCAATCTTCCCCCTTCACCGTGGGTATAGTCCTAGACCTTCAGGGACCGGGGTCCATGGCAGGAACACCACACCCCTGGACCTATATAGCACCCTGGCAGCAGAAAAAACATTTGGTCCTTAGAAGGCACAAAGTTCTGGAACCCAGGATCCAGCCCTCCGCAGAGAGGCATTATAGGCTAAACCTCGTTCTTCGTACCGAGGCCCGGGTACCGTCCACTTTGGCTATGAAGCACCTTGGACGGATCCGGATTTATGGAGGCTTTTTACATCCAGCATGGATCCCTCCAGTGGAGCTCCTAAGAGCACATGTTAACTCGTGACCAACACCTTAGACACTGATGAAAAAACTGAGGTACTCCCAGTAGGGGAGGGGTTATATAGGGAGGGAACTTCCTGTTTAATTGATTACACCAGTGTCCATCACCTGAAGGTAGACTCTATAACCCACATGTAATGGCTATGCAGCTCTGTGTCCCGTGATGTACGATAAAGAAATGTATTTTACTTAATTTTTTTAATTTTTACACTTTTTTTTATTATTTTTTTGATCACTTTTATTCTTATTACAAGGAATGTAAACATCCCTTGTAATAGGAATCAGTATGACAGGTCCTCTTTATGGAGAGATGTGGGGTCAATAAGACCTTCCCCTCCCCCCACATCTTTCCTCCAGGCTTACAAGCATGGAAATCGTTGGAAAAAAAAAATCACCGATTACAAATGCCGACCGCCACGATTGCGGCTTTGTTTACTTCCGGGTACCAGGCGTGACGTCACAACCTCGCGCCCGGGCCTCGGACGGTCATAGAGATGACTGGTGACCATCTGGTCACCAGTCATCTCTATGCTTTCCAGGCAGCGCGGACCGATTGGCTCTCCGGGCCCCCAATGGCACGGGAGAGCCCGGAGAAGCGGCGGGGGGGGGACGGACGTCCCCTCCCGCTGCCTATGAGAACGATCAAGCGGCCGAACCGCCGATTTGATAGTTATCGTGCACAGAATCGGCGGCTGAAGATGGCGATATCTGAATGATGCCTGTAGCTGTACCCATCATTCAGATATCACAAAGCTGAGTACGTCATATGATGTCCTCCGGTGGACAAGTGGTTAAACTGGGTTGGGCAATGCTGCCCAGCACATAGCAAAGCAAATGGTGTGAATTGGCCCTTAAGCCTCGTATACATGATCAGATTTACGGACGACCATTCGTCCGTTTTGTTTTTTCTGTTGCGTGTTGGTCTCATTTCGAAAGTGAAAGGTTACTCAACCATACGAAAATTCTCGTACGACCGAATACAACTTCGGAAGGGACGTCACACGTTTAATTGTTTTGTATGTATTCTTTCATTTGAGCATGTGTAGTGTTGCTCTTACACTTTTTTTTTCCGTACAATAACCGTACTAATTAAAAACGAAAGTCGGACGTTGAGCTCACTAAATTTTATCCAGTCTGCATCCAGCTCGTTGGATGGAGAGGGGAAAAAATAAATCCGAATCGGCTGTCGAAAGCACCGTACCAATAATTCCAAAAATCGGCAGATGGTTCGGACAGAATTCTACTTCTGATTTTCGTATCGGGTGTACAGATGGGCCTTTCACATGGGCACTAGGGCTGCAACCCAACGATTATTTTCATAATCGATTAGTTGGCCGATGGTTTCGATTAATCGGATAATAGCCTAAAAAATAATTGCATTTTTTGGGCCAATTTGTTGGGCAGATTACAAAACACAAATTGCCGCAAAAACACATGACATGATTTTCTGCAGCTTCTCCATTGAAGTATACTGAACCAAAAAAAAAAATAGCACCGCTTTGCGTTAAATAGTCCTTACCCCTTTCCAAATACGCAGCAGCTGTCCCATAGGAAAACATGTAAATGAACTGCAGTGTTTCTGCAAAAAGCACCAAAAAAAAACAGAGGTGTGACCCCGGCCTGAGATGTTTAGTAACATAATGGGGTTAAAAAACAAAAATAAGTACAAGAAGAGCAAATAATTTTTTACTGTGGGACAGTGAAAGTAATATTTACTGTAGAGATTTGCTTTTTTGTACTAACCCCATTCGGTTACTGGTCGATCAATTATGAAAATTGTAATCGATTAATTTCATAATCGATAAGTTTTTTTCGGCCCTAATGGCTCTGTGTAGCAGATTCCACTTGCTCAGCGAGGGGGGAAAAAAATAATAGCTCTGCTGATCCCTGCTGAGCAGGCAGATGGACGCGAGAGAAAGAGCGCGAGAGAAAGAGAAAGAGAAAGAAAAAAAGAGAAGAAAAAGAAAAAAGAAAAAAACAGAAAGAGAAAAAAAGAGAAAAAAAGAAAAGAGAAAGAGAAAGAGAAAAAAGAAAGAGGAAAGAGGAAAGAGGAAAAGAGAGAGGAAAAAGAGAAAAAGAGCGAAAAGAGAAAAAGAGAGAGAGAAAAAGAGAGCGAAAAGAGAGAAAAAGAGAGAGATAGAGAGAGAGAGAAAAAGAGAGCGAAAAGAGAGAAAAAGAGAGAGAGAGAGAAAAAAAGAGCGAAAAGAGAAAAAAAAGAAAGAGAAAAAAAAGAGAAAGAAAAAAAGAGAAAGAAAAAAAAGAAAGAAAAAGAGAAAATATATAACACACAAAGATTTCCCAGCACTTCTTCTGGTGATAAGTCTCCACAAGGGGAATTTCATTTTGCTGGGACAGCAAGTGAACACAGATAAGGAAAGACTGTAATAAGGGTCCGTTGACATTTGTGACAGCCCTTGCCCCTCTGAAAAGACTCTGTGTATTGCTTTTCAGGGGGCTGAGAGGCGATATATCACCCCATCTTAAAAACTTGTACGGCTGCTTGAATGGGTTTACGTTTGGCAGCAGCACTGCTCATCAACTGGGGATACAATTATTTTTTACAGTGGATGCTGCATGCATAAACACCCCCCCCCCCCCCCCCCAAGCCACTGTTGGGTTAGGAGGGTGGTAAAATCAATACCCATTTTTACTGCCCCACTTTAAAACCCAACATGAGCCATGATAAATTGAAGTACAAAGTCAGAATGCTTCTACACAATAGAATATCACGGGCAGGGCCCTCCTGTACTCAAAGTGTATTGCAACTGTAAGTCTCCCTTCTATTGTAAAATACTGCACAGACACTATATAAAGCCTGAATGTATTAATAAAAATTAATTTAATAAATCTTGTAATTATTGTATTACATTTTCATATATTATAATTATTATTAATGTAACGTTACTACAAGTCATCAATAGAGGGCAGCAGAGTCACACAATGTGCCCCATTCTGGATGTAAGACCTGCTCTGTAGCAATCGGGATTCTTGGAAGAGAAGGAAATGGAATTTGGGAGGGGAGTGTAAACTGCCACTGTACAACCAGCTTCCTCCCGGCCTCACAAACAATTATCTTAACTCATCACCAGGCAGGCGGTGGGGAGGAGGGGGGGAGGGTCTCCTTTCTGTTACTCTGCAGGAAATTGCTGCCTCGGTGCTGCAGGTGCCGACAAACTGATTACTACTACCAGGCCATGTATAGAGGCGCACACTGCTAGAACACTCCAATGCAGGCCATACTCTCATCTGCCATAGGCAGGGGGCTGGACTGGGACAACAATTTGGCCCTGGACTTCTTCCAGACCAGCCCACTTTAATTTTGCAAACACGTACAAAAACAGTATATAAACTATACGCAAAAAAAGCCTTCCTCTTACATCAGAGTCCCTAAAGAGCCCCTCCTTACAGAGTCCCCAGAGAGCCCCCCCCCCTTACATCAGAGTCCCCAGAGTTGCTTTTTGCATCAGGGTCACAAGAGGGAGGGCGGGAAGTGAGAGATGATGTAATCTCTCTGCTGCCCACAGCTGCACACTGAGGGCAGAATAGTGGTGATGTAGGGCGGGCGGTGAGAGATGATGATGCTGCCCGCCGACTCTCCCGTGCTGCCCACCGCACAGTTGCAGGGAGGCCAGGGCCTGGTATTGGGCCGCGGCCCTGTGGTTGGGGACCCCTGGGCCTCGGGGCCCCAGATTTGCGGCTATAGCACCAAAAGCCACCCCCTAGTGACTCCATTGGCTGTCACTGAAACCGGCCCACTGAGCCATCGGCCCACCGGGAAACTCCCCGTAGTCCTGATGGCCAGCACATGTCTGGCAATAGGTCACTGGTTGCTATGGGTAACCACGGCAAAATACCTTCAAAATTAGATTAACCCATTCCCGCCTTAAAGGGTAAAAAAAAAAAAAACTTTAATATCCGAGCACAATTCTGATGCGTTAGTAAAACCGTACAGATCACTACAACGGCTCTGTGCATACAGGCGGATTACACCGCATTTTTTTCCCCCAGGAAAAATTGAAGTAAAAGGTTGCTGGACTAGTAGAGAATTAAAACACACTTTAAACACAATAAGCTTTGGAAATGAAGTTAGAATGGGATAGGTTGCCATGTACAGCTGGGACAAATACTCTCCAGTAATAAAGTGTTTACCTAAAAAGATATTTCCTTTCACTTCCAGTTGGGATGTGGGACAGGAAGTGAAGGGAAATCTCTGCAATGGGACAGGAAGTGAAGGGAAAGCTCTGCAATGGGACAGGAAGTGAAGGGAAATCTCTGCAATGGGACACAGGATGGCGGAAAAAAAAAAATTCTGCTTGTATTGAACTTTCCTTGGTTCCTTCCCACTTATCAAATTGCAAATATTTATTTTTAAATAAAATTGTGTTTCCATTACACCTTATTTTATTCCACACTGGGTCTCTGTGCAATGAAGGCAGATTGTGGCTGGGGGAGGGGCCAGTACAGAGCTTCCTGAAAACATCCCAGCAGCCAAGCCTCAGTACTCCTCTCAAGAGCCTTCAAGTCCTAATGCAGTGGGAGGAGTTATGCAAATATCAATATGCTGTGATGGATGTCAGTCTGGAGGGGGCGCTCCTGGGGCAGGTTGTATTTGCACAGGTAACACCCACATGTGACTGAGCGCCTCCAGGAATTAAATCCATGAAAGGGGAATGCAAGGGACACCCAGGCTGGCGCGCAAATCACGGGCGCTCAACCTGCGGCCCTCCAGCTGTTGCAGAACTACAAGTCCCATGAGACCCTGCAAGGCTGAGTTACAAGCATGACCCCCAAAGGCTGGGGCATGATGGGACTTGTAGTTTTGCAACAGCTGGAGGGCCGGATTACTTCATTAATAAAATCGAGGGGATCCGACAAAGCATTTAGCAAAATAATTCCCCCTCAACCCTCCCCGTAATGATTTACACAATACCTGCAGTAATTCACCACAACCAGGTAAGTTCACGCTGGAACCTATCTCTATCCATGCCACTAAAAATATCATTGGTACTCTGCGTAACAGCACCGCGCCAAATGATATCATCCCCACTAAACTGCTGAAGGAATGCGCCGACATCCTGGCACCTCCCATCACGCAGCTTATCAACCAATCCTTCAGGGAAGGCATAGTGCCCTCCCAGTTGAAGGAGGGTATAATTCGACCCATCTTGAAGAAACCCAACCTGAACCCCAAGGACCCACTCCACCGTCGTCCAATAACAGGTCTAAATGTACTCTCAAAGGTAATGGAAAAAGTAGTGGTACAACAGCATCTAGATACCCACAACCTACTTGACCCATTTCAAATCGGGATTCCGGCCTGGACACAGGACAGAAACCGCATTGCTCAAATATGGGACGACGCTCTCGAGGGCGCAGACGAAGGAGAATCTTGTCTTCTGGTTCTGTTGGACCTAAGCGCAGCCTTCGACACAGTAGACCACAAGCTTTTATTGACTCGGCTAGCTGAAGTAGCCAGAGTCGCAGAAGGAGATTTATCTTGGTTCTCCTCTTTTTTGGAAAACCGATCGCAAATAGTGAAGTTAGGACCTTTCACTTCTGAGAAACGCACATTATCGTGCGGAGTCCCTCAAGGATCCCCCCTGTCGCCAGTGTTATTCCAACATCTATCTTCGTCCTCTTTTTGAGATTATTAGCAGCCAAAAACTGCTCTACCACTCATATGCAGACGACACGCAACTGTATTTCCACAATTGCAATTAAAAGGATCATCACCTCAATCTAGAGACATGCCTCTCTTTGATAGAGGACTGGATGACAAAGAGTTATCTTAAACTCAACGGAGAGAAAACAGAACTTCTCCTGTTTCACGCCAAGCGTATGAATCAACCTGCAACAACTTGGTCCCCCCCGCCCATTCTGGGCAAAATCATCACCCCTAGCGCCAAAGTCAAAAGTCTCGGGGTCATCTTTGACTCCTTCATGACATTGGACGCACAAATAGGGTCAGTAGTCAGCGGATCTCACCATCTGCTGCGCCTACTACGCAGACTCACTCCTTTTATTCCCAAAGACATAGGGGTCGTGGTGGGAGCGATTGTAAACTCCAGACTGGACTATGCAAATGCCCTTTACCTCGGACTCCCAAAGTACCAAATCGCTCGTCTGCAAGTCGTTCAAAATACGGCCGCCAGACTCGTGACTGGGAAAAAACCCTGGGAATCAATCTCGCCTTCGCTGAGAACCCTTCACTGGTTACCAGTAAAAAAGACAGAATTACTTTTAAAGCACTCTGTCTAACGCATAGATGTATCTATGGGAATGCTCCTCATTATCTATGCGAAAAAATAAAAGCTCATAATCCCAATCGCGTTCTGCGATCCACCAATCAAAATCTCCTCCAGATACCCAAAGCCAGATACAAGTCCAAAGGAGAAAGGAGATTCGCGGTCCAAGGGCCTAGACTATGGAACGCTTTACCAACCAGCATTCGGTTGGAGAACCACTTGACGTTCAGGAGAAAGATCAAGACTCATCTCTTTTGATACCAAAGGAGACAGGAACAACAAGCGCCCAGAGGCCATTAAGTTTGCATGTGCTGCGCTATATAAGTATTCATTCATTCATTCATTCAGGATGAGCGCCCAAGAGCCAAGATGCTGCTGGGCGTCCTCTAGCCAGGAAATGGGGCGGGGCTTCAACTTGCTGCAGCTTCTAATGCACATGGTGAGAAGCTTGCAGTGTGCAGTGAAATCAGAGGAAGCCATTTCGGTCCAGGAGAGAAGAAGTCGATACAACTGTGCAAGACTGAAGGGGAAGGCCGGAGTTCTGCTTTAACCAGACTGGCAGGCCTAAGGGTACATTACTCTGAAGCCTTCATGCATCTGGAATGAGGGATTTGTTCAGAATTCAGCTCCGCCTGCAAGGATTCCTGAACCGGAGGAGGAGAACGGCGCTCAGGCGGGATTAGTGCTGAAGTGTCTGCCGGATAAAATGATTCCCAAGGATAAGAGGAGGAGCCGGACACAACCCATCCGCCTCTCAGGATTGGCCGGATCAGGAGATGAAGAAAATAAATCTCAGGTAATAGAAAAGAATATGAGACTTTGATAGCGGGAGGGGCTTCTGTCAGGACATGCTGGGACTTTTAGTGCTTTCCCAACTAGGGAGCCAATAAAGAAGGCAAAATGTACAAAGAGCTGACACTCATCCAGTAATCAGCACTAGGAAAGGGAACAGACTTCTCCGCCAGCGTTAGAAGAAGGGCTCCTCTCCTTTACACTCTGATCTCTGAAGAGCGATCGACATTCTTCCAACCATTCAAATTAAATACACAGCCCAAAAAGAATTCTCTTGCCTTTGGGGTGAGGAGTCAAAGGATGAGCTTTGTGTTATTTGGATATACGGTATTTATCGGCGTATAAAATGCACCTTCACTTTAAGAGGGAAGTTTCTGGGGGGGGGGGGGGGGGGGATTAACATTTGAAATAAAGAACTAAAAGCAAAATAAGGGTCAGTGCCCATAAATGCAGCCCAATCAGTGCCAATCTGAAGCCTCACCACTGCCATAAATGCAGCCCAGTGCCAATCTGAAGCCTCACCACTGCCATAAATGCAGCCCAGTGCCAATCTGAAGCCTTACCACTGCCATAAATGCAGCCCAGTGCCAATCTGAAGCCTCACCACTGCCATAAATGCAGCCCAGTGCCAATCTGAAGCCTCACCACTGCCATAAATGCAGCCCAGTGCCAATCTGAAGCCTCACCACTGCAATAAATGCAGCCCAGTGCCAATCTGCACCACTGCCATAAATGCAGCCCAGTGCCAATCTGCACCACTGCCATAAATGCAGCCCAGTGCCAATCTGCACCACTGCCATAAATGCAGCCCAGTGCCCATCTGAAGCCTCACCACTGCAATAAATGCAGCCCAGTGCCCATCTGAAGCCTCACCACTGCCATAAATGCAGCCCAATCAGTGCCAGTCTGAAGCCTCACCACTGCCATAAATGCAGCCCAATCAGTGCCAGTCTGAAGCCTCACCACTGCCACAAATGCAGCCTGATTGATACCCATCTGTAGCCTTGAAGGAGACAGGGAGTGGGGCAGGACAAGCAACAACAGATTACATACAAGAGAATCTCCTGATTACTTGGTGGCCTTTAATACAAAGTCCCGCCTTCAATCACAGGCAGAACAGTCGTCCAATGGCAGCGCAGGCAACGGCACTTCCTATTAGAGGCCGCAGAGTAAATAGGAGATTCTCGCTGTATGTAATCCGATGGCACTCGCCCGCCCCCTCAGGGGAAAAAATACAGTATACATCTTTTGTGACCCTAACACCACACACACCCCCCAGTGATGCTGTGCTTGCGTCCACAAAAGAATATATATATAAAATCTATGTATATGTCCGTGGGCCGGACTTGGGACATGCATGGCTTAGGGCAAAGGTTTTACATAAATAGGAAGCTGACCCATTATAAGCACGCCTGTCAGTGACAAATAGAGTGAATGAGGGGAATTTGGTTCTTTTCGCAGCTGTACGAGGGCGAGACACTGAAAACATACGAACAGCTGTGTAGGGAATACCAACTAGCCCCTCGGGGCTTTTATCAGTATCTCCAGCTTCGGCATGCTCTACAGGTACAGCAACAAACACGACCGCTGGTGGTAACATCACCGTCACCTTTGATGAAGGCGGTTCTGTACGCAGATGCTCGGAGAGGGCTGATAACAAAAATATATGAGGGATTGCTTGTAACAATACAGAACCATGCCTCATTTCGAAGTCGTAGGAAATGGGTGGAAGACATTGGGGAGATAGACGGAGACCAGTGGGAAAGGGCGCTTGAATCTGTTCCTGTGGTGTCCGTCTCGGCGTCCCATAAATTGTCGCAACTCTTTATTCTACACAGGGCCTATAGAACAGCGCCACAACTGCATAGATGGGGAAGAAGGGATACCCCTATGTGTCCAAAGTGCAAAGTAGAACAAGGGGACTTCATTCATTTAATATGGAGATGCCCAAAGCTTCACAGGTACTGGGAGGAAGTCTCCCAGTGTATTACTAGAGTAGCATGGGTACCAGTCCCATTGGACCCTCTTGTGTACTTGCTAGGGGCTATTGACCCTGGAGAACATTCAGGGGGAAAGTACTACCGTGGTTCCCCGAAATTAAGACCTCCCCCGATAATAAGACCTAGCATGATTCTTGGGGAGGGCTGCAATATAAGCCCTACCCCGAAAATAAGTCCTAGTAAAATTAGTTTAACATTTTTTTTTAAATTCATTTTGCTGAATGATTGCAGCAGGTTCCCCTCTCCTCTCTCCTCCCGATGCCCGCAGCCTCTCCCTCCTCAGCACATGGAGCGGGCAGACGCCAGCGGGACACTGGCTCCCCCCTCCTCCCGCCCGATGCCTGCAGCCCCTACCTCCTCAGCGTACAGAGCGGGCAGACACCAGCAAGACACCGGCTCCCCCCTCCTCTGCTCTCCTCCCGCCCGACGCCCACGGCCCCCTCCCCAGTGCACGGAGCAGGCTGATGCCAGAAGGACGCCAGCTCCCCCCTCCTCTGCTCTCCTGATGCCCGCGGCCCCCTCCCCAGTGCACGGAGCAGGCCGACGCCAGCATGACACCGGCTCCCCCCTCCTCTGCTCTCCTGCCGCCCGCAGCCCCCTCCCCAGTGCACGGAGCAGGCCGACGCCAGCGGGGATCCTGGAGCAGAGAAGAGCCCAGGCAGACCATGCAACAGCCAGGAAAGTCAGGGAAGCTGCAAGAAAGGTACCCACTTTAGGATCATTGTACATACCATAGTTAAATAAGACACCCCCCGAAAATAAGCCCTAGTGTGTTTTAAATTGCCAAAATTAATAAGACCCGGGCTTATTTTCGGGGAAACACGGTATATGGTAACTAGACTGTTGTACCTGGCAAGAGCTCATTGCACGTTATTGGTTGGCCCCGGCGGTTCCCACAGGGAAGCAATGGGTTGCGTATGTTAACTCTATATTGGGTAGAGAACATCTGGCCTATAAACGATAGGAAGTTAGAGGGTAAATTTGAGGAGATTTGGCACTCCTGGTTGGGAGATGCGAGTGTCGCACCACCAAAACTGGTAAATGGAGAGATTCCGTATGTAGAGTGTAGAGGACAGGGGGGGGGGGGGGGGGATTAATAGAGAGACACTGTTATATCTTGGGAAGGTAAAAACGCATGTTGAAAATAATGTATTTGAATTGTTATGGATGCCGAATAGGCATGTGTATGTATTAAATGAGAAAAGATAAAAATAAAGTGAAGTAAAAAAAAAATGGAGTGAATGCAAGATAGCATTTCTATTCATAACCAACAGAATTGCTGGCTGGATCACCAGAAGTAAATCAAAGGGAGCCAAAAAAAAAAAAAAAAAAACACACACCACACACACTAAAATGAATGCAGCCATACAACAATCTAATACATTCTTGCTTTTGGGATTAAAAGAATAACTTCACCTTAAAAAAGCCCCCCCCCCCCACCCACATTGGTGTCCAGCAACAGTGCCCCCCCCACATTGGTGTCCAGCAACAGTGCCCCCCCCCACATTGGTGTCCAGCAACAGTGCTCCCCCCCCCCCCCCACATTGGTGTCCAGCAACAGTGCTCCCCCCCCACATTGGTGTCCAGCAACAGTGCTCCCCCCCCACATTGGTGTCCAGCAACAGTGCTCCCCCCCCCACATTGGTGTCCAGCAACAGTGCTCCCCCCCCACATTGGTGTCCAGCAACAGTGCTCCCCCCCCCCCACATTGGTGTCCAGCAACAGTGCTCCCCCCCCCCCCACATTGGTGTCCAGCAACAGTGCTCCCCCCCCCCCACATTGGTGTCCAGCAACAGTGCTGCCCCCCCACATTGGTGTCCAGCAACAGTGCTCCTCCCCCCACATTGGTGTCCAGCAACAGTGCTCCCCCCCCCCACATTGGTGTCCAGCAACAGTACTCCCCCCCCCCCCACATTGGTGTCCAGCAACAGTGCTCCCCCCCCCACATCGGTGTCCAGCAACAGTGCTCCCCCCCCACATTGGTGTCCAGCAACAGTGCTCCCCCGCCACATTGGTGTCCAGCAACAGTGCTCCCCCCCCCCCCACACTGGTGTCCAGTGGGAGGAACAATGTCCAAGTGAAAGATGATCACATGGATGCCCCCATAGCACCCAGCTTGCTATAGGGGTGCCTGCGGGAAGGAGCACAGAGTGCTGGTGAGCGGGGGGGGGGGGGGGGGGGGGGGGGTTACTGACCACTGAAGAGGCAAGTAAGCATCTCTGTGCGCAGGGTTTTATTCTCCAAAGCAGATCGCTCTTCAGAGGGCAAAGCCAGTGTGAAGGAGCCCAAATAGATAATCTAGGATAACCGACATGAACAGAAGCCGTCTCGTCCCCCGCTGCCATGGAGATGTAACCGCACACCGGGGAGCCACTTCTGCCGAGACACACAAACACGGCTCTCTCCAGACACCGAGGAGATGGATGGAACACGGAACTCCCTACTACAGGAGGGGAAGGAAGAGAACAATTACTACCAACATTCTTCTTCAATGGATGTTTATATAAAGCCCTCCAGTTATATGACAAACTATTCCTCACACAGCATTACATCACATCTCATATGTAAGGAACAGATTTCTGCCCCCCCCCCCCCTCTCCCAGGGCAACTGGAGGAGGCAAAGAACAATGGAGGATCACGTCAACCTTAGAATTTCTTCTAATGAGAAAGCAATACAAATTATATTTATACACACACTGTAAAATGAACAAACGTTCTACTTCCAGATTAAAGAGGAACTCCACAAACCAAAATCATGATTTCATTCATTAAAATTAAAAGAAAATGCCCCCCCCCCCCTCCATCCATGTATGTCTCCATGCTATGTTGCTGAGAAAGAGAAATGTTCGCATTTGTAGCGCTATACAAGTTACTCACGCGTAACCCTAGCAGCGGGAGGAGCAGTACCCCCCCCAAAAAAAAATTAGTGTCTAGCGGGATGAATTGTGCACAAAAGGTAAGAAAAGGGCCCCATCCAGCCCACAGTTCGGAGGCCACTACATTATAGTAAAAACAAAGAGTAATACAAATTGATACTTTAGCAGACGCACATTTGCCCAAGAGGGAAGTCCTGGGGCCCCCCCCCCCCCCGCCACACAGTCCTGGGGCCCCCTGCACACAGTCCTGGGGCCCCCTGCACACAGTCCCTCTGGCTGCTGTGCATGCAATCCAAGCGTTTTACCTTTGAATCTTAAAACCCCCAATTAATCTTTATTTAAAAAAAAAATGTAAAAAGACTCCCAGCTTTGTGGACGGATTAATTGCTATGAGTTGGTGCCCTTTGGTCGGGGTGAAACAGATCTGCAATATTACAACCACCACCCTGAAGAAGTGGCACTGCCCTGGCTGGGTAATCCCTTCCCCATGTCCTGTAGAGGCTCGGTCACTGGGTGAGAAGTGAATCGCAGCGCTCAGCCTGACACTCAGGACCCGACTGCAACCTCACTAGAAAAACAAACTTTCCATTCACACTAAACAGTCAGACCCACTTCCTGTGTAATAAAAGAAACAAATCTCTTCCAAAACGGAAAGCCCAACTTCCTAAAAAGGTTTGTCATACAGACGGTGGTTCTCAGCCAGAGAATTAGTCAGCGGCTCGCAGGCGGCGCGGACAAAGCAGACGGGCGCAGCTCCACAGAACGAAGAAACAATCCCGGCGATCTCCTAATGACAGGACTGAGGATTCATCTTCCGTACGGAGGGCTCAGCTACGTAATACAATAAAGAGGAGAAGAAGCAACGACTGAACTTGTACTGCCACCTAGCAACAGATCCGGGCTCAGCTGCGGCCCTTCCAGCAATGGAGGAAAAGAATACAAAATATGCAAGATAAAAAAAATTAAAAAAAGAAGAGGTCCTAGAACAGTCCTACCCTCTCACCCTCATGTTCCGTCCTACAACAGTCCTACCCTCTCACCCTCATGTTCCGTCCTACAACAGTCCTACCCTCTCACCCTCATGTTCCACAACACAAATGTAATACAGTAAAACCTCAGTTTGCGAGGATAATTAGTTCCAGAAACATGCTTGTAATCCAAAGCACTTGTATATCAAAGCATTTTTATTTTTTTACAGGGTATAAAAGGCACCACTAAGTGTAGCAATAAGTTGCCAAATGTTGTCCCTTTATTAAATGTAACCATATTGCTACACTTAGGGCTCTTTCACACGGAGCGGGCCATTTCTGGGTCCGCTCCGTGTGTCCGCCAAAGCTCAGCGGGGATCCCCGCTGAGCTGTTGGCAGATAGGGCGGTCCCCGCACACAGTGCAGGGACCGCCCTGTCTCTGCTCTCCCCTATGGGGGATCGGATGCAGACGGACCGTCTGTCCGTCTGCATCCGCTCCGTCGAACGGAAGAAAAATAGGGTTTCTTCCGTTCGGGAAAAGCGGATCCCGACGGACGCGGACGCTAGCGGATGCTCCATCCGCTAACGGACGCGATCCCATAGGGATTCATTACAAGTCCGTTAACGGACTTGTAATGAGCGGACGAACAGTCCGCTAGTGTGAAAGAGCCCCAAGAGGCTCCTCTCTTCTATACTTAGTTGTGACATGCCGCTGCTCTTATATCAAGGCAAAATATATTAAAACATTTTGCTTGTCTTTCAAAATTCTCTCAAACCAAGTTACTCTCAAACCAAGGTTTTACTGCATATTGGAGACCACATCTAAAGACTAGTAAGCTGCATTCATTTTTTTGTTCAGGCTTTCCTCCCCGTAGTCTCACTTTGTAATTAGGGATGATCTCAGTCGTGTTCGGATTGAGGTCTGAGCTATCCTGCCAGGAAGTGCTCACAGCACCGAGCCAATGGTTGCCTGCCTGACACCAAACACACCTTACAGAATGGCCACTGTGCCAATCCTCTTCCGGTGGTATACATACCTGTATATCCTCCAGGAACTGCACTCATGTATGTGACTGGACAAAGGATCACAGGCAACAGGTGCAGAGTCAAAAGCGAGTGGCTCTGTACCCAGCGATCGCTTTGACCAATCACAACATTACAGTATGTAAACACAGGCTGCAGTTAATAGTCATGTCTCACTTGGGATGGCCACAGATTGGATTTTCTTTCTTGCAACCACTAGTTGCAGGAAAGAAAAAAAAAAAAGAATAAAAAAGAAAAATCTCAAATCTTACTTAGAACACACACACACACACACACACACACACACACACACACACACACAGAATTCTAAAACCCTAGAGAATAAAATGGCGGTCATTGCAATACTATGTCACACCGTATTTGCGCAGTGGTCTTACAAGCGCACTTTTTTGGGGAAAAAATCACTTTTTTTATTCAAAAATAAAACAAACAGTAAAGTTAGCCCAATTTTATTTATTTTTTTTATATTGTGAAAGAGAATGTTACACCGAGTAAAATGATACCAAACATGTCACGCTTCAAAATTGCGCCCGCTCGTGGAGTGGCATCTAATATGCGGGCGCTGCTCACGCTTCTGTGCGCAAGCTCGCCGGGGCGCTTTAAAAAAATGTTTTTTTTTTGTTTTATACATTTTTACACAAAAAAAAAAAATGGGTCACTTTTATTCCTATTACAAGGAATGTAAACATCCCTTGTAATAGAAAAAAGCATGACAGGTCCTCTTATATATGAGATCTGGGGTCAAAAAGACGTCACATAAAAAATTTGTCATCTGAAAAAATAAGAAAATATGCCTTTAAGAAGCATGGGCGGAAGTGACGTTTTGACGTCGCTTCCGCCCTGCTATGGAGACGGGTGGGGGCCATCTTGCCCTCACTTGTATCCCAGCCGAGCAGGAAGAAGGACCCGATCGCCACTGCCGACGGCTCCGGTAAGCGGTGGAGGGTGCGGGAGAGCGGCGTGAGGTGGGGGCCTCTCCCGCCGCCGATGACGGTGATCTCGCGGCGAATCCGCTTGCGGAGACCACCGTTATCGTTTAAAGGACCGCTCACAGGAAAGATGGATATCTTGGGTTGTGGCAGCAGCTGCTGCCATTACCGAGATATTCATCTTTTAAAAAAAAATTACGTATATATACACACACAGTGAGGGGTCCTTAAAGGATCACTAAAGGAATTTTTTTTTTTAGCTAAATAGCTTCCTTTACCTTACTGCAGTACTGGTTTCATGTCCTCATTGCTCGTTTTTGCTTTGAAGTTGCTGTAATTCTGCTGTGATCTCCACACTTCCTGCTTGTCTGGCTCCTTATGAAAAAAACTCATGGGAGCTTCTCACGGTGGTCTAAGCTGTGTGTCTAAAACTCCTCAGAACCAATCAGATTCATTTTAAAAACAAAAACACTGCCCTGGATTTGTTTGCTTTTGTTCTGTGGGTCTCTTTACTTCACATAAACATGAAACCAGTTTAAAACCGAAAGTGAAACTAGAGGCACATTATATGATAGAATTTAATCTATTTTTAACCACTTCGTTACTAAGCCTGTTTTTCAGATTCAGTGTTTACGAGACTAAAACAGTTTTTTTTGCTAGAATATTACTTAAAACCCCCAAACATTATATATATATTTTTTTCTAACACCCTAGAGAATAAAATGGCAGTCATTGCAATACTGTTTGTCACACCGTATTTGCGCAGCGGTCTTACAAGCGCACTTTTTTTGGAAAAAATTCACTTTTTTAAATTAAAAAATAACACAACAATAAATTTGGCCCAATTTTTTTATATATTGTGAAAGATAATGTTACGCCGAGTAAAATGATACCAAACATGTCACGCTTAAAAATTGAGCCCGCTCGTGGCATGGCGTCAAACTTTTACCCTTAAAAATCTTGATAGGCGACGTTTAAAAAATTCTACAGGTTGCATTTTTTGAGTTACGGAGTAGGCCTAAGGCTAAAATTATTGCTCTCGCTCTAACGATCGCGGCGATACCTCACTTGTGTGGTTTGAATACCGTTTTCATATGTCGGCGCTACTCGCGTATACGTTCGCTTCTACGCGCGAGCTCGACGGGGCGCTTTAAAAAAAATTTTTTTTTGCTTTTCGCATTTATTTTTACTTATTTTACAATTTTTAACACTGAAATAAAAAAAATAAAAAAATTATCACTTTTATTCCTATTACAAGGAATGTAAACATCCCTTGTAATAAGAAAAAAGCATGACAGGTCCTCTTAAATATGAGATCTGGGGTCAAAAAGACCTCAGATCTCATATTTGGGCTTAAATGCAAAAAGAAAAAAAAAAAAATTTGGAAATGTCATTTTTTCAAATGACAAAAAAAAAAAAAAATGTCTCTTTAAGAGGCTAGGCGGGACTGACGTTTTGACGTCACTTCCGCCCAGCAGAGCTATGGGGGACGGGCGAAGGAGATTTTTCCTTCAGTCTCGTCCCCGCTCAGCTGCCGGATGGTCACGATCCCCTCCGCCGCTACCGACGGCTCCGGTAAGCGGCGGAGGGCGCGGGACAGCGGCGGGAGGGGGGGGGCCCTCTCCCGCCACCGATAACGGCGATCTCGCGGCGAATCCGCCGCGGAGACCGCCGTTATCGTGTACAGGACCGTCGGCACTAAAGATGGATACCTCAGTTGTGACAGCAGCTGCTGCCGTTACCGAGATATCCATCTTTAAAAACAGGACGTATTTTGACAATGGGCTGGAAAGCAAGTGGTTAATCATTTTTAAAAGGAATCAGTTAACTTTTATGTCTCTATACCCTGTAAACAGTCATTTCAGAAAAAAAAAAAATTCCTTTAGTGACCCTTTAAGTGGTTAATGAGAGGGGAGGGCAGGTACCTGGTTTTCGCAGGTCCCCAACATGTTCTCTTTCCCCTTCCTCCCTGCAGTCTTCTGGAACACATCACAGGTCCCAGAAGACTGTGGGACCAGTCACAATGCACAAAGTGGCATGTGCAGCGCAGCCGCAGGCCGCCACAGCCGGGTGCCCACAGTTGAGATGCTGGCACCGTGGAACAGAGCCGTGAGGGAAGGAACGGCTCGGATGACCACACCGCTGGATCGCAGGACAGGCGACTGCTTATAAAAAGTCACCTACAGATTTTGTAGCTGCCGACTTTTATTAAAAACACAAAATTTATTGGAGCGCCTCTCTAAAGTGGATTTTAAGTGCAGAGACTTTTCCCTTTATTGCAGATGGTACATTCTAAAAAAACACATCTGCCTGGTCACAGTCTTTTAGAATGTACAGCAAGCTATGCATGCGCAGCTCTGAGTACAGTCTCAGCATCCTTTGTGCCGCGATGAATGAACTATATAGGAGTTACATCCTCCTGTGCTGACCAATCAATGCAACCCAAGACCCGGAAACAAGCCAAGGAGAAGACGACGTAGGCACCAAATATTTGAAGTTGGGAGGTTAGTATTGCAGCGTTTAGTTCGGCATTAAAAAGACCCAAAGTAGTCGATTGGCGGGGCGGATGTATTAAACCAAAAGAGCAAAAACACAGGAAAGTAACTTTACCTTATCAGACGTCTGTGCGCACTTTGTTAGAGGTAACCTAGAAAAGAGAAATATACCATAAGTACGGATCTTGATAAAATAGATTTGCCCTTATAAAGTTCTCACCCGGATCGCACACATTTTACAATTACAATTAAACTAGAAAGAAGAAAAAATTGCAATTCTTGTGGAAAAACATTTATAGATAAAGATGTTACATTCTTCTCATTCAGCCCCCCCATAATACAGAGGAGGGCAGGAAGTCTAGAGATATTACTGCATAGTCTTTGTTTCTCTATCAGTGCAGAACGGCTGCCAGGGTCACATACACAGCAGCAAGGCCGGCTTCCAGACCATAATATGCTCAGCTCTCCATTATCCCAATACCAGTTCCAAACAGTCATTTCTCCACTCTAAGCAGGCGGATGAACACCGCTCAGGTCCCTCAGGTGTGACTTTGGACGTCAGAGTCGCATGACAAGTCGATTCCCAATGATAACCATTCATATCTGTGCGACTTCAAAAGTAGTCCCTGCACTACTTTGATGCGAATTGAGGTCCATAGACCATGTTTACACAGGCACCCCCCTGAAATCGCGGCCTCTTAGTTTTCACGTCTCCCACTCGGTGGTGCCTTGCTTTGGGGGGGGGGGGGGGGAATAAAATAAAAAATCGGTGCTCCCCAGCCGTAGGTCCCCCAGACAACAAACTGCACACTTGTAGAGAAGAAATGGGGCTACATGTGTGCCAAGTTCCGGGTCCAGGGGACCTACGACCGGCAGATACCGGGCCCCCAAAGTCACCAGAGAAATGACTGTTTAAAAAACGGAGTCTATGAAAGTGGTGGGGAAGAAAAAAAAAAAAAAAAGGGGGGGTGCTCGCCGGCCGTAGGTCCCCCGGACAACAAACTTTGCACACTTGAAGAGGGGGACCTACGGCGGGCTGGTACCAGGTCCCCAAAGTCCGGGAGATCAAACGCAAAAAGGTGACTCGAGTATAAGCAGAGGAGGGGCATTTTCAGCCAAAAAAAAAAAAAAAGTGCTGAAAAACTCAGTATAAAAAAATTAAAAATAATAAATAAGACATTTTTTAAAGTACAGAAAACTACTTGTTCCTCCTGCTTTGCCAAAGTACCCCCCCCCCCCCCGGACTACACAACACCCTGTGATACAAAGAGACAGAAGTAATATCCAGAAAGATCAAGGGTACCTTTACTTGCATGTTCAAGAGACAAAACAGGGAAAATACACATGTATTGCAGAGATGTGCTGAATAATTTTTATGTGCAGACACACAACACACACACACACACACACACAAACACACAAAGTTGTGTTCCGTTTAGCAGCTTAAAGCGGTGGTTCACCCTAATAAAACATTTTTTTTTTCCATCATTAAATTGGGCATAGTAGCGCGAGCTACAGTATGCCTGTAATTATTTTTTTAGCCCGGTACTCACTGTGCAATCCTAGCGAGACGATTCTGACTCCCCGCGGGGAATGGGCGTTCCTATCAAGAGGGAGGATGATTGACGGCCGGCTATGGCGCGTCACGCTTCTCCGGAAATAGCCAAAATAGGACTTGGCGCTTCACGGCGCCTGCGCATAGTCTGTGCGCAGGCACCGTGAAGAGTCGAGACCTACTCCGGCTATCTTCGGGGAGCATGACGTGCCAGAGCCGGCCGTCAATCATGCTCCCTCTGGATAGGAACGCCCATTCCCCGCGGGGAGTGGGAATCGTCTCGCTACGATTGCACAGTGAGTACCGGGCTAAAAAAATAAATACAGGCATACTGTAGCTCGCGCTTCTATGCCTAATTTAATGATGGAAAGTTGTCAATAAGGGTGAACCACCGCTTTAAGTTGCCGCAGAGTCACAAAGTACCATGTGTGGGTTTTACTCACACTACCCACTCTATTCAGACATATGCAACCGGCCGGCCGAGCACTCAGGACTGATTTCACACAGACACTTTCCACATTATGTCACACAGACACTTTCCACATTATGTCACACAGACACTTTCCACATTATTGATGAAGTAGCAATTAAAGTATAAAAAAAAAAAAAAGGAAGGAAGAAGAAGACAAAAGCCGCCTCTTTGCTCAGCATTCACATTACAGAGCAGCCAGAGAGCGGCCCGTCAGACGGCTTTTGTTTGAGAAATAGTTTGAGCATTGCACAATCCAAGTGACATCATCCTGTGCACAGCACACAAGGCTCTCATCCCTCGCAGACTCCGTCCACAAAGACCATCTGAGCCGCTCTACTCACAATGGAAGGGAAAGAAGAACAGCGAGGACAACTTCACCAAACCGAGATTCCAATACGAGCCGAGTCCTTAAAGTAACACTGTGGGTATAGGATTGGGTGTATGGATTGTATATTTAATTTATTTCTTTTTTATTATTGAACTAGATGGACTTGTGTCTTTTTTCAACCCAACTATGTAACACATCCAGAAGACAAAGATTGGGAGGGTACAGAACCGTCTCATAAATCAGCAATGTGGAGAGTTTAGAAGCTCCAATGACTGAAGAGTGATTCCGGTGATCAGAGACTTGTACCTTCTACCGATATGATAACCAAGGATTCTCCTCCACCAAAAAGCCGGACATGGAAAGGAGTAATTAGGTTCATAAACTGAGAAGACTGATCTCCATAAGGCCTGGTTCACACTTATGCAATAAAATAAAATGGCAAGTGTCCGCAATCCCCTCCTAACAATGAAGTCTAGAGGAGTGCAAGAAGCATGCAATGTGCAATTTCCATGATTTTATCTAGTGTAGGGCGAGAACATGGCAGCTTGTCTTCCCATATTTACAAACACATGCCGTGTGCTCCGACACGAGTCGCCCGTCACAATGCCCGCCGTGTGCGCTCCGACACGAGTCACCCGTCACAATGCCCGCCGTCTGCTCCGACACGAGTCGCCCATCACACTTATGCAATAAAATAAAATGGCAAGTGTCCGCAATCCCCTTCTAACAATGAAGTCTAGAGGAGTGCAAGAAGCATGCAATGTGCAATTTCCATGATTTTATCTAGTGTAGGGCGAGAACATGGCAGCTTGTCTTCCCATATTTACAAACACATGCCGTGTGCTCCGACACGAGTCGCCCATCACAATGCCCGCCGTGTGCGCTGACAGTCGCCCGTCACAATGCCCGCCGTGTGCGCTCCGACACGAGTCACCCGTCACAATGCCCGCCGTCTGCTCCGACACAAGTCGCCCGTCACAATGCCCGCCGTGTGCGCTGACAGTCGCCCGTCACAATGCCCGCCGCGTGTGCTCCGACACGAGTCGCCCGTCACAATGCCCGCCGTGTGCGCTCCGACACGAGTCACCCGTCACAATGCCCGCCGTCTGCTCCGACACAAGTCGCCCGTCACAATGCCCGCCGTGTGCGCTGACAGTCGCCCGTCAATGCCCGCCATGTGTGCTCCGACACGAGTCGCCCGTCACAATGCCCGCCGTGTGCTCCGACACGAGTCGCCCGTCACAATAAACCCGCCGTGTGCTCCGACACGAGTCGCCTGTCACAATAACCCGCCGTGTGCTCCGACACGAGTCGCCTGGCACAATAACCCGCCGTGTGCTCCAACACGAGTCACCTGGCACAATAACCCGCCGTGTGCTCCAACACGAGTCGCCTGGCACAATAACCCGCCGTGTGCTCCAACACGAGTCGCCTGGCACACTGCCTGCCCCGTGTGCTCTGACACGAGTCGCCTGGCACAATAACCCGCCATGTGCTCCGACACGAGTCGCCCGTCACAATGCCCGCCGTGTGCTCCGACACGAGTCGCCCGTCACAATAACCCGCCGTGTGCTCCGACACGAGTCGCCCGTCACAATAACCCGCCGTGTGCTCCGACACGAGTCGCCCGTCACAATGCCCGCCGTGTGCTCCGACACGAGTCGCCCGTCACAATAACCCGCCGTGTGCTCCGACACGAGTCGCCCGTCACAATAACCCACCGTGTGCTCCGACACGAGTCGCCCGTCACAATGCCCGCCGTGTGCTCCGACACGAGTCGCCCGTCACAATAACCCGCCGTGTGCTCCGACACGAGTCGCCCGTCACAATAACCCGCCGTGTGCTCCGACACGAGTCGCCCGTCACAATAACCCGCCGTGTGCTCCGACACGAGTCGCCCGTCACAATGCCCGCCGTGTGCTCCGACACGAGTCGCACGTCACAATAACCCGCCGTGTGCTCCGACACGAGTCGCCCGTCACAATGCCCGCCGTGTGCTCCGACACGAGTCGCCCGTCACAATAACCCGCCGTGTGCTCCGACACGAGTCGCCCGTCACAATAACCCACCGTGTGCTCCGACACGAGTCGCCCGTCACAATGCCCGCCGTGTGCTCCGACACGAGTCGCCCGTCACAATAACCCGCCGTGTGCTCCGACACGAGTCGCCCGTCACAATAACCCGCCGTGTGCTCCGACACGAGTCGCCCGTCACAATAACCCGCCGTGTTCTCCGACACGAGTCGCCCGTCACAATAACCCGCCGTGTGCTCCGACACGAGTCGCCCGTCACAATAACCCGCCGTGTGCTCCGACACGAGTCGCCCGTCACAATAACCCGCCGTGTGCTCCGACACGAGTCGCCCGCCACAATAACCCGCCGTGTGCTCCGACACGAGTCGCCCGTCACAATAACCCGCCGTGTGCTCCGACACGAGTCGCCCGTCACAATAACCCGCCGTGTGCTCCGACACGAGTCGCCCGTCACAATGCCCGCCGTGTGCTCCGACACGAGTCGCCCGTCACAATAACCCGCCGTGTGCTCCGACACGAGTCGCCCGTCACAATAACCCACCGTGTGCTCCGACACGAGTCGCCCGTCACAATGCCCGCCGTGTGCTCCGACACGAGTCGCCCGTCACAATAACCCGCCGTGTGCTCCGACACGAGTCGCCCGTCACAATAACCCGCCGTGTGCTCCGACACGAGTCGCCCGTCACAATAACCCGCCGTGTGCTCCGACACGAGTCGCCTGTCACAATAATCCGCCGTGTGCTCCGACACGAGTCGCCTGTCACAATAACCCACCGTGTGCTCCGACGGTCTCTTGGGCTGGAGCACCCCTCCCACTCTTCATTACCTCACATTAGTGGCCACTAGTGTATAGGAAGAATCCCTTCAGTTCTCCCACAGAGGAGTTTATCTCCCATGGTTGAGACCCAGGTTCTTTCATTCTATTACTAGGGTAGGACCCACTAATTCGGGGTACTTTGTCGCAGTAAGTGAGCTTCGCACTATATGACTATATAGTGTGACCAAACCCCCGTATTTTTGAATATGTTCAGGTGTTTTTAACTAGCCTTGCAGGACAAATGTCATTTTTGCATGTGTGCGCTATAATCTGTTTTGTACTGTATTTGGTCTTATAGCAGCACCATCTTACATGTATGGCATTTTTTGGCTGTGCCCCCCAAGTATCTTTTTGTATTGTGTGCTCCGACACGACTCGCCTGTCACAATAACCCGCTGTGTGCTCCGACACGAGTTGCCTGTCACAATAAACCCGCCGTGTGCTCCAAAACGAATCGCCTGCCACACTGGTTGACATTGCAGGCGAGTAGGACAGGTAAGTTTTCTTATTAAAAGTCAGCAGCTACAGTGTTTGTAGCTGCTGACTTTAAAAAAAAAAAAAAGGGTGTAGAATCCCTCTGACAATACAACCTGGAAGCCGATTGGTTTCTACGTAGAGCTTCGCCAGATTTTTCACTCTCCAGTTTTAGTAAATTAGCTCCCATGTTTCCAAATATCATGCAATTCAATGACCTCTAATCATCTGATGTACACTGGGATCATAAGAGGATTGCATTATATTTTAGGAACATCGAGAGTAACGCTGGATCATCTCAGACTGTTTTTGTAATATTCTGAGTGAGTGGCGCTCTCACAGATTCTAGCAGGAACACACATTGTTAAATACAGTGTTTTTTCACGTAGGTGTACACATGGGGTATTTATCACATCTAAAAGTTGTTCACAACAAATGGGACTTCATTGGAAAACAAAGCCTTGGGCTGTTTCCAGAGGCAATTTGATGAGGTTCTCTCCAGCCAGGTTCCTTTGGATATTACAGTTGCTGACATTTGCGTTTTTTTGCCTGGACCGTCACCAACATCTTTAGCGTCTGACGGGAAGCTGCAGATAACGTGAGCGGGGGGGGGGGGGGGGGGGGGGGGTGTCCCTGCAGCACAGACATGATAGTACAGTCAGCGTGTCCACTTCAAAAGAAAGCCGACTAATTCAAAGAACAGATCAGATATCCGAGGTCATGAACAATGAGAAAAGGAAACGGTTATAGAACATCATTGCATCCGTCATATAATGGAGGATAATCCTGGCTATACTTGTATATATATATATATATATATATATATATATATATATATATATATATATATACACATACATATATATATATACACACATATATATACACATACAACACACACACACACACACACACACATATTATACATACATATACACACACACACACACACACACACACACACATATATATATATTATACATACATACATACATACATACATACACACACACACATTAGGGTTGGTCACAGGATCCGTACAATAAATGTAATTCCACATCATCATTACCTCCATACATTAGTGAGGTGAAGATCTATTCTAGGAAATCAGACTCATCTAACACAGGCGGCACACACACCTCTAAGTGACTTGGATAAAGACACAGGACAGGATTCAACTAGTAAGAACCCTACAATATAAAACGTGTCATTCCTCTATTATACAGTATGAGGCGCACTCAGTCAATGGCAAATCAACAGAACTCAGGGCCCTCCATGCCGCTACACACTGCTCCATTACATAGGAACGAGTCATTATAAAGCCAGGCTGGATAAACCTGAATAAAAATAAATATTATTATTATTATTATTATTATTATTATTAATAATAATAATAATAGCTTAATATCCCAAAGAGGCATCAAATATAAAAAGCTACCACAAGCAGCACTTGACCTAAATCAGCATTTCTCAAGCTGTGCTGCATCCCATGTTTTTGCACAATTTTATGAGTTTCCAAAGGGTATATGTGCAGCCAATGACTGTTGTAGAATGGAGGGCAGGTAGCCCCTGGACCGTCGTGAAGGGGGAGCAGGGAGCCCCCGGACCGGCGTGATGAAGGGGGGCAGGGAGCCCCCGGACCGTCATGAAGAGGGGGGGCAGGGAGCCCCCGGACCGTCGTGAAGGGGGGGCAGGAAGCCCCCGGACCGTCGTAAAGAAGGGGGGCAGGAAGCCCCCAGACCGTCGTAAAGAAGGGGGGCAGGAAGCCCCCAGACCGTCGTAAAGAAGGGGGGCAGGAAGCCCCTGACTTTTGTGAAGGGGGGGCAGGGAGCCCCCGGACCGTCATGAAGAGGGGGGGCAGGGAGCCCCCGGACCGTCATGAAGAAGGGGGGGCAGGGAGCCCCCGGACCGTCATGAAGAGGGGGGGCAGGGAGCCCCCGGACCGTCGTGAAGAAGGGGGGGCAGGAAGCCCCCGGACCGTCGTAAAGGGGGGGCAGGAAGCCCCCGGACCGTCGTAAAGAAGGGGGGCAGGAAGCCCCCAGACCGTCGTAAAGAAGGGGGGCAGGAAGCCCCCAGACCGTCGTAAAGAAGGGGGGCAGGAAGCCCCCGGACTTTTGTGAAGGGGGGGCAGGGAGCCCCCGGACCGTCATGAAGAGGGGGGGCAGGGAGCCCCCGGACCGTCATGAAGAAGGGGGGGCAGGGAGCCCCCGGACCGTCGTGAAGAAGGGGGGGCAGGGAGCCCCCGGACCGTCGTGAAGAAGGGGGGGCAGGGAGCCCCCGGACCGTCGTGAAGAAGGGGGGGCAGGAAGCCCCCGGACCGTCGTAAAGAAGGGGGGCAGGAAGCCCCCAGACCGTCGTAAAGAAGGGGGGCAGGAAGCCCCCAGACCGTCGTAAAGAAGGGGGGCAGGAAGCCCCCAGACCGTCGTAAAGAAGGGGGGCAGGAAGCCCCCAGACCGTCGTAAAGAAGGGGGGCAGGAAGCCCCCAGACCGTCGTAAAGAAGGGGGGCAGGAAGCCCCCAGACCGTCGTAAAGAAGGGGGGCAGGAAGCCCCCAGACCGTCGTAAAGAAGGGGGGCAGGAAGCCCCCAGACTTTTGTGAAGGGGGGGCAGGGAGCCCCTGGACTGTCATGGAAAGGGGGAGGACTGTGGAGGGGGGGGCAGGGAGCCCATTGACTATGCTGTGACCAAAAAAAAGGGGGGGGGAATTGAGAAAGTCTGCCCTAAAATCAGCCTTATATATATTAGAAATTACTCCCCACCAGAAAAAAAAAATATATAATAAAGCATTTTTCAAAGGGTTAATTATATTCAGCACATATTTGTTGATTGGGCTCCAATATTGTACCCCAGGACAGGCCCTTCCACGAGGCTGCTGACCGCTGTTGTTGCAGAAAGTCACCTCTGGGCCTCGGAATGTCAGATTCTCACACCGAGTGAACAAACATGACATGTAGAGTTCCCAGCACCCTGCACTGCAGCCTCCGCTCCTCGCCCAATAGCTCAGATATGCCAGGAATTTCATCAGACTACAGGCCGGAATATGGGAGGAGGGTTTATAGAACCCGCAGCAGGCAATGTGCACAGGACGGGGGCACCTACAATTCTGCCCAGGTCAGGGGAGACACAAGTATGCAGACAGTGTGACCTCCGACCCCCCCCGACAGATGGAAGGAGAGAAAATCTGCAGCTGTCACAGGGAAAACACATCTATACACAGGGAAGGACACACACACACACACACACACACACACACACACCTCTCTCTATACACAGGGAAACACACACACACACACACACACACCTCTATACACAGGGAAACACACACACACACACACACACACACACACACACCTCTCTCTATACACAGGGAAACACACACACACACACCTCTATACACAGGGAAACACACACACACACACACACACACTTCTATACACAGGGAAACACACACACACCTCTATACACAAGGAAACACACACACACACCTCTATACACAGGGAAACACACACACACACACACACACTTCTATACACAGGGAAACACACACACACACCTCTATACACAAGGAAACACACACACACCTCTATACACAAGGAAACACACACACACACACCTCTATACACAAGGAAACACACACACACCTCTATACACAAGGAAACACACACACACACCTCTATACACAAGGAAACACACACACACACCTCTATACACAAGGAAACACACACACACCTCTATACACAAGGAAACACACACACACCTCTATACACAAGGAAACACACACACACCTCTATACACAAGGAAACACACACACACCTCTATACACAAGGAAACACACACACACACACACACACACACACACACACACACCTCTATACACAGGGAAACACACACACACACACACACACCTCTATACACAGGGAAACACACACACACACACACACACACACACCTCTATACACAGGGAAACACACACACACACACACACACACACCTCTATACACAGGGAAACACACACACACACACACACACACTTCTATACACAGGGAAACACACACACACACACACACACACACACTTCTATACACAGGGAAACACACACACACACACACACACACACACACACTTCTATACACAGGGAAACACACACACACACACACACACACTTCTATACACAGGGAAACACACACACACACACACACACACACACTTCTATACACAGGGAAACACACACACCTCTATACACAAGGAAACATACACACACACACACACACACACACACACCTCTATACACAGGGAAACACACACACACACACACCTCTGTACACAAGGAAACACACACCTCTGTACACAAGGAAACACACACACAAACACCTCTATACACAGGGAAACACACACACACACACTTCTATACACAAGGAAACACACACACACACCTCTATACACAAGGAAACACACACACACACACACACACAGGGAATCACACACACACACACCTCTATACACAGGGAAACACACACACACCTCTATACACAGGGAAACACACACACACACACACACACACACACACACACACACCTCTATACACAAGGAAACACACACACACACACACACACACACACACACACTTCTATACACAGGGAATCACACACACACTCCGATGGAAGGTGTACACTTCTATACACAGACAGGTCACTGGCACAACCAGCAGCTCTCCAGCAACCCACAGGAGGAGGCGGAGGAGGACTCTGCTAGAACTTGTTCCTGTTTACTCCATGCAGACTTTATAGTAACACTTTTGAGGAATGAAGAGAAATCGGTCACACTCCATTACACACAGGGGGGGTGTGTGCGGCTCAGAAATGTAACTGTACAGCATGCAGATCAAAGACGCCTCTCTACAAACATTCCACGAGTCCCAGGACGTCTGTGCTCTACAGACTGGGTGTCTGGGGGCACAACAAGCGGGACATTGGGGTATTAGGGGGAATACATGTAGGACTGTCTCATTCATTTAGCGGATAAAACAAAACACACACACACACACACACACACACACACTATTGTATTACATCAGCATGCAGCTTGACAGGAAATCTTACATTCATGAAAGCCCTAATCAAAAAAAAAAAAAAAAAAGTGTTTATTTTTATTATTTTTTACTACCCCACCCTTTCCATCGTAGCCTCTTCTAAGCTATGCGACAGTCTCTCTCCCCCCCCCCCCCCCCCCCATGGTGATAGCATCCTGGGACCACCAGTACCCCTGCGTTGTCACTCTTTCCCGAGATCACTCCACCAGCAGCCATCCAATAGGAAGAGTCCACGCAACAAAGGCACCAATGTGGACACCTAAAATAGGACCCAAAGCAGTAAGTAAACAGAGAACACTCTAGGACAGGGCTCTCCAAACTACGGCCCTCCAGTTGTTCAGGAACTACAATTCCCATCATGCTCAGTCATGTCTGAATGTCAGAGTTTTACAATGACTCATGGGAAATGTAGTTCCGCAACAGCTGGGCGGCCGTAGTTTGGAGATCCCTGCTCTAGGACAGGGGTAAGCAACATCGGCCCTCCAGCTGTGGTGAAACTACAAATCCCATCATGCACAGGGAATGTGCATGAGGTGCCTCTAGGACTCATGCCTGTGATAGTCGGGGTCATGCAATGCCTCATGGGACTTGGTTTCACCACAGCTGGAGGGCCGAGGTTGCCTACCCCTTGCTCTAGAATGTTGTGTGATGCGACAACAGCTTAAAGCAAGAACTGGCATCTACATAAATGCAGAAAGTCAGAAAGATTCATTTGGCAAGAATTCTTCTTCTTGAATCCATGCCGATTACTACTAATGATACTGTTCTCATTACTAAAATCTTGTATATAGTCCCTTAGCCACTCCAAGAGCTTACATACTATTGATGTTAGGCTGACTGGTCTAATTCCCAGGGATGCATTTTGGCCCTTTTATAAATATTTGTGCTACATTGGCTTTTCTCCAATCAGCCGGTACCATTCCAGTCAGTAGACTGTTCCTTAAAAATAAGGAACAATGGTCTGGCAATTACTTGACCGAGTTCCCCCAAGTACCCTCGGGTGCAAGCCATATGGTCCTGATGATTTATCAATGTTAAGGGGTTGTAAAAGGTTCAGGTTTTCTCACCTTAAAGAGGAAGTAAACCACCCTCAAAAAAAAAAAAAAAAGACCCTGCAAGACAAAGGCATAATGAGCTAGTATGCATAGTAGCTCATTATGTAGTACTTGCCTCTGTTAGAAGCCCCCGCAGCGGTCCAAGTCTCCTCCTCCGGCCGCCAACATATTGTCCCACAGTCACTTCCTTGTATCGCGGATCCGCCGCTGCGATTGGCCGGAGCCGCGATGACTTCACTCCCGCGCTTGCGCACGGGAACAGCACAGTACAACTCAAGCAACGGCACATAGTGCGATTGCTTCAGTTGGCTTAAGTGCGCATGTGCCGTGTGACGTTGGCAAATACAGGGATATCTCCTAAACCGTGCAGGCTTACCTGTATCATTAAGTTGTAAACGAGGGTTTACAACCACTTTAATGCATCCTATGCCCCCCAGCCTCCCCCCTCCCCCGTTTACTTACCTGATCCTGTTTAACCTGCTGTGCGTCCTCTTCTCCAGAGTCTGGCCGTTGATTGGATAGATTGATAGCAGTGCAGCCATTAGCTTAGAAATGGCTGCTGGGATCGAGTCATACATTCTGTGTCTATGGACACTGTGTTCAGACAGGGAGCGCGCCTGCACAGTACAACAGGGAGCGCGCCTGCACAGTACAACAGGGAGCGCGCCTGCACAGTACAACAGGGAGCGCGCCTGCAAGCTAACCCCCCCTCGGGATAGAATGAATCCATACAATCACTAAGTTTCCCAAGTCTATTTCTAATTCTATCCTCCGTTAGCCATGAGGGTGCTTCCTGTGATGTGTCATGGAGGATAAACATTAGAGCTTTGATTACTGAAACCCCCCCCATTCCCTCGTGAAGACTGAAGAATAAATTCAATACCTGACCATATTGTCAGGATTCACCCGCATGCCTGACCAGCAGCCGACTTTGCTTCTCAGCGCACGGTTGAGAACCTGAGCCCGTCACTTTTGCTCCCCATCCTCAAGTGCTGGAGAAGCAAAGTAGAGAGCACTGACAGTCACCACTCTCAGCTCCGGGTGGGCTGACAACTGAGTGATCAACGGTCATGCGACTGCTCAGTTCTCACGCTTGGAGCCGGTAGGGGAAAACTGCAGCATCAGACTGATGCAGGCACATGGAGTGTATGAACGTTTATTTTTCCCCCCAATTCTCACACTTCTCCTTTAAAACTAGACCCTGGGAATGCAGACAACTGACTTGTTGCTAACCAAGCCTGGGCCAAGATGTGTTTATATACAGAGACTAATCTGCCCCGACGCAAACAGCAGGACTTCTGACTCGGCTGTTCACAAGTATGTTACAAATGTTAACCATTCTGGTCACAAATCTTTCATACCTCGAGAGTGCAATAGGATTGCAATGCGTGTGGATATAAGAGTGCAATAGGATTGCAATGCATGTGGATATAAGAGAGTGCAATAGGATTGCAATGCGTGTGGATGATCTACACCTAAAACTGGTTTACAGCAGCCTAGACTGGTCAGGTTTGCCACACCGGGAATGAGTAATACACAAAATCATTAGTAGACACCCACGATTACAGAGGTACGGCCATATAATTCAGCTAGGTGCTTCCGTTGGTACTACGCCAAGTGCACAGGCTGAAATGGTGGTACCCCATGTGCTGTGTGGGGGGGGGGGGATATACTTTTGGCTACGGACACCCTGCTTTCCATGTCGGACTATTGGTACCCAAAACCACCCAAACGCTAGCCATAAACCAAATGCAGCCACACAACCAAAAGGATACACAAGAAAAAAAGATGGCCGACTCGATCAGCCAAAAACACGATCTCAGTCAAGTGCATGTCTACAAAAGATGGTGGGAAGCAGCCGGACGCCACAATATCAACCCATGTGATCGCCACGTTCCCAGGTGACAATACCTGCAGGTACCACAACATGAGGAAATTTGAAGCCAAAGAACTAAGAGGTCAGTCACTTCATTCAGCCAAAAGGATCATAAAACAGATATTTAGTCAAACAACCTCCCTTCTCATGCATACACACTAAAAAATAAAAAAAATAATAAATAATAAATGTAAAAATATAAAAATAAAATATAAATAATGAAAAATTAAAAAAATTATATATATATATATATATATATATATATATATATATATATATATATATATATACACATACACATATATACATATACATATATACACACACATACACACATTATATATATATATATATATAAAAATATATAATAAATGTAAAAAAATATAAAAATATATAATTTTTTTTATTTTTTTTAAAGCATGCACTGCGTCTACGGAGGACTGCACCATCAGGGTGGGTAAAAAAATAACTTCTAGCTACAGATAGTTTTCCATTTAAAGATAGATTAATAATTTAGTTTATTCAGCATGAAATGGAGCTTAGTTATGTAGCATTTTCAGTAAGCTCTGCAAGCTGAGATAACATTGAGGCATTTACACAATGGAGGGTCATTTACGAAAGGCAAATCCACTTTGCACTACAAGTGCAGACTACAAGTGCAAAGCACATGAAATTGCACTGAAAGTAGGGCTGGGGAAAAAAATGGATTTAAAATCTGAAACGAGTTGCAAGGGCAAATCGATTCAGATTTTGATCGATTTGATTTATTTTTTTCCATAGGACCCGGTGCTCCGCTGACTAGGCCGAAGCTGCAGCCTCACCAAAAAAAAAAAAAAAAAAAAAAAAATCCTGCCCGCAGCTTGCCGCCATCCTGGTGAAAAGACACCGCGCACTAGGCCGAAGCCAGGGGCCTTTTCCCAGGATTTTTTTTTTTTTTAGGAGAGGCCGCGGCTTCGTCCTAGTCCTATAGCAGACTAGGCCGAAGCCTAAAACTCCTGCCGGCGCAGTGTCCACCAGAAAAAAATAAAATAAAATAAAAACCCCCACACTCGATTTGAACCGTGAATTTTATATATATTTTTTTTTTTAAATCACTTTTTTTGCCCAAAATCACCCAGCCCTAACTGAAAGTGCAGTTGCTGTAAGGCCCCTTTCACACTGGGGCGGGAGCCGCGGTGGCGGTATAGCGCCGCAAAAAAATAGCAGCGCTAAAGCCCTCGGGCTTTCACATTGAGTATGCAGTGCAGGAGTTTCAGGCGGTAGAGCAGCGCTATTTTTAGCGCTGAACCGCCTGAAAAACTCCTCAGTGTGAAAGGGGTCTAAATCTGAGGGGTAGATCTGAAATGAGAGGAAGCTCTGTTGATTTTATCATCCAATTACGTGCAAGCTAAAATGCTGTTTTCTTTATTTCCCTTGCATGTCCCCCTCGGATCTATAGCGAGTGCACTTGTAGTGCAAAGTGAATTTGCCTTTAGTAAAATAACCCCCATCCTCTGGGATAAATTAGAGTGGAGACTGCCAGCCAGGCCTCCTCATCAGTCCCTGACCTCACAAAATGTGGGTGTAAAGGCAGGTGTCCCAATACTTTTGACAATTTAGTGTATTTCAGTCAGCTAGTAGTAGAAAAGGACAAAACAAAGCGGCAAGAGGGGGCAGGGCCAAGTTTCACATTTTATAGATTAACCTCGAGACCCAGTAATGGCCTCGTCTGTCCACACCTCTACCCGCTGGTTACTTTGAAATGCGGTTGTTATGGATTTATAACCTTTGCTTTCAACATATATTATACGTTTGTATTGCCCGGGGTTAACGACCGATCTCTTTCGGTTGTCAATCATTGACAGGACTCTAAATGTAGATACACAGATTCCAGAAAGTCAACAGGGTCCAGACTTAGTGAGAGACTTATCAAAACCGATTAGGCTTCTTGTCTCCGGAATGAAACAGAAAACAGCGGCACAGGGCGGCGAAGGGTCAGAAGTCTTCCCGGCAGATCCATTGAACTCCACCTCAGAGGCGGAGGGTTAATCGGCGTATTGAAGAGGCTCAGAGGAGAGTCAAGTCCTGAGGTTGGAGCTCCGGGACGGGGCATGCACGCTTTTCCCGATAAGGCCTCTCACTTTTGCCGCAACAGATTTTTCCCTATTCGTGGGACGCCGCGATATTTAGATGTTTTGCAAACAATTGGTCAGATGATATCTCGATCAACATCTCTCAACATTGGACCTTTATCCACTCACCTACAGGACACTATCCCCCCCTTCCTGCCCAGGCCAATTTTCAGCGCTGTCACGCTTGAATGACAAGCAGTCATGCAACACTCACTGTACATCAGGGGTCGACAAAATCCGGGCGCCAGGTCGCAATTGCGACAAGAAATTGAGACCCGACGCCCACGGCAGCCGGTAATTAAGGCAGATGGCGGCAGCTCACAGAAGGAAGAGCTTGGTACTTCACAAAGCCGCTGATCACGCGGCGGGGAGGCACAGGATCCTGTGTCTCCGTGCACCCCCCGCTCCCCCCACCATCGCGGTGGGCCCGCGACGGCCGGTAATTGAGGCCGCGGCTTTGCGGCCTTGTAAAGTCCCAAGCTCTTCCTTCTGTGAGCTGGCGCCATCTGGTGGTGGCCGTTGGCATTAAAAGTTAAACAGCTGTTCTAATGTGTAATCTTTCACTATTATCACTGCCAACTCCTTCCCTCCAAGTAGAACCCCCAAACATTATATATATATTTTTTTATTCTAACACCCTAGAGAATAAAATGGTGATCGTTGCAATACTTTCCGTCACGCCGTATTTGCGCAGCAGTCTTACAAGCGCACTTTGAGGAAAAAAGACCTCCTAGAAAATGTGTGATCGCACTTGTAGCCGTCATTCAGCCGTAGCGAGGTCAGGAAGAGGTTATAGAGGAGAGTGCAGATGTGAACTTCGAATAGCTCAAGGGAGCGGGGGAACAGAGCAACTGTGCAGCTCTCGGGGCACTTTTATACCGACAGCGCAGGGGTTTTTGTAGTGAAGCAGCTCTAGTTTTAACCCTCGCTAGCAGCCGAAAAAAAGGGTTAAAAGCACCCGCAAAGTAGAGCTGCGCGATTAATCGTCAAGAATCGTTACCGCAATTCCCCCCCCCCCCCTTGCGATCTTGACAAAGTATTTCCCTTTTTTTGTATGCAGAGAATTCTCTCAGCCCTCAAAAGAAAGGCGGATACAAATCTGGGCAGTCTGCCAAAAGTATCACAACATTCATGTCTAAACATTGTAACAATTTGTCTTTTACATCAAAAGAATAGACTTCTGTATGTAAATTAGGAAAGTTTAACCACTTCAGCCCCCGGACCATTTTGGTGGTCAATGACTTTGCCCCTTTTTGCGATTCGGCACTGCGTCGATTGGGAGCCATGTCGCACGATCGCGCAAACAAAAATGTACGCCTTTTTCCCCCCGGGAATAGAGATTTCTTTTGGTGGCATTTGATCACCTCTGCGGTTTTTATTTTTGGCGCTATAAACAAAAATAGAGCAACAATTTTGAAAAAAAAAAAAAAAAAATGAATATTTTTTCACTTTTTGCTATAAAAAAATATCCCCCAAAAATATATAAAACTATTTTTTTCCTCAGTTTAAACCGATACGTATTCACAATAAGCGTTTATTAAAGTTCTAGCGTCTACAAAATAGGGGATAGTTTTATGGCATAATTTATACACACACACACACATATATATATATATATACACATACACACACACACACACACACACACACACATATATACATACATACACACACACACACACACACACACACACACACACACACACACACACAGACAGTATTTATCGGCGTATACCGCGCACTATTTTGCCCTGAAAATCAGGGCAAAATCGTGGGTGTGCGATATACGCCGATACCCGCCACGAGTTTTGAATACTGCGCCGGCATATACCGAGCGCAGTACACTCGTGTAACTTCGGGCAGTCTCGGTGCCTCTCGCACTGACGTCCTGAGCGTACAGGACGTCAGCGCGACAGTTGCCGAGCCTGCCCGACGTTACAAGAGTGTACTGCGCTCGGTATATGCCGGCGCAGTATTCAAAACTCGTGGCGGGAAACGAGCGGGGAGGGCGCGAGGACGCCGAAGACGGATGCCCGACCCGCCGAAGACGGATGCCCGACCCGCCGAAGACGGACGCCCGACGCAGAAGGACGCCCGACGCAGAAGGACGCCCGACCCGACGCAGAAGGACGCCTGACGAGGCCGCCGATGAACGCCGCGCAAGACACCAAAACTGTAAGTACAAAAAAACTTTTTTTCCACAGGAATTCGGGCCACTTTGGGGGTGCGCGGTATACGTGGGAGCGCGTTATACCGCGATAAATACGATATATATATATTTTTTTTTACTAGTAATGGCGGCGATCAGTGATTTTTATCGGTACTGCGACCTTATGGCGGACACTTGACACATTTTTGGGACCATTGGCATTTTTATAGCGATCAGTGCTATAAAATGCATTGATTACTATAAAAATGTCACTGGCAGGGAAGGGGTTAACACTAGGGGGCAAGGAAGGGGTTAATGTTCCCTGTGTGTTCTAACTGAAGGGGGGGGACGGGACTGACTAGGAAAGTGACAGATCGCTGTTCTTACATTGTACAGACGATCAGTCATTTCTCCCCCTGAAAGGACTGGGAGCTGCGTGTTTACACACACAGCTCCCGGTTCATGCTCGATCACGGGCGATCGGCGGTGATCACGCCCGCCGGGCACCAGGGGACATGCGCCCCTAGTGGCTGAAATACAAAATCGTGTAATATTACGTGATTTTGCGCAGCTGAGCCGACCTCCCGCCGTAAAACGGCGGCGGCTGGTCGGCAAACAGTTAACCACTAAAACACTAAACCTTTGACATTTGTTGTTTTCAAGTTAAAATCTTTTTTTTTTTTGCTAGAAAATTACTTCGAACCCCCAAACATTATATAAACCATTTTTTTTTTATTTTTTTTTTTTTTAGTAGAGACACTAGAGAATAAAATGGTGGTTGTTGGAATATTTTATGTCACACTGCATTTGCGCAGCGGTCTTTCAAATGCAATTTTTTTGGGGAAAAAAAATACTTTAATTAAAAGAAAATTAAAATATATATTGCGATTCTCATTTTGGCCAGAATCGTGCAGCTCTAGCGCAAAGCATTGGTGCCGAGGCCCTTTGGTGGTGCTGCCTGTAGATTTCAATGGGCAGGGGGTGCTGTAGGAGCAAGGTATACGTCAGATGCAGCTCTGCTTAGAAACCAGATTCCAGGTTTTGTCAAAGCTTAACCACTTCGGCCCCGGACCATATTGCTGGTCAAAGACCAGAGCACTTTTTGCGATTCGGCACTGCGTCGCTTTAACTGACAATTGCGCGGTCGTGCGACGTGGCTCCCAAACAAAATTGGCGTCTTTTCCCCACAAATAGAGCTTTCTTTTGGTGGTATTTGATCACCTCTGTGGTTTTTATTTTTTGCGCTATAAACAAAAATAGAGCGACAATTTTGAAAAAAATAAATATTTTTTACTTGTTGCTATAATAAATATCCAAAAAAAATATATAAAACTATTTTTTTTCCCTCAGTTTAGGCCGATACGTATTCTACCTATTTTTGGTAAAAAAAAAAATCCCAATAAGTGTTTATCGATTGGTTTGCGCAAATTTATAGCATTTACAAAATCGGGGATAGTTTTATTGCATTTTTATAAAAAAATTTTTTTACTACTAATGGCGGCGATCAGCGTTTTTTTTTCTCGTGACTGCGACATTATGGCGGACACAGCGGACAATTTTGACACATTTTTGGGACCATTGTCATTTTCACAGCAAAAAATGCATTAAAAATGCACTGATTACTGTGAAAATGACAATTGCAGTTTGGGAGTTAACCACAAGGGGGCGCTGTAGGGGTTATGTGTGACCTCATATGTGTTTCTAACTGTAGGGGGGTGTGGCTGTAGGTATGACGTCATTGATTGTGTTTCCCTATATCAGGGAACACACGATCGATGACGGCGCCACAGTGAAGAAGGGGGAAGCTGCGTTTACACACAGCTCTCCCCGTTCTTCAGCTCCGGGGACCAATCGTGGGACCCCAGCGGCGATCGGGTCCGTGAGTCACACGGCCGCAGTCACAGAGCTGCGGACCCACGGCTGGGCTTTTTAACAATCACGTACAGGTACGTGATTATGCCCAGCCGTGCCATTCTGCCGACGTATATCGGCGTTAGGCGGTCCTTAAGTGGTTAATAAGCACACACTCACCTGTCCAGGGTGCCCGCAATGTCAGCCCCCGAAGACCGATCTATCCGTCCATCGGATCGGGTGCCAGCGCCACCATTCGTGCACCACAGTGGTGTTGTGAGTAGCACTTTCGCCTAGCAGCAAAAGGTTCGCTGGTTCGAATCCCAACCACGACACCATCTGCCTGGAGTTTGCATGTTCTGCGTGTGTCTGCGTGGGTTTCCTCCGGGTACTCCGGTTTCCTTCCACACTCCAAAGACATGCTGGTAGGTAAATTGGATCTCGTCCAAATTGGCCCTGTATATATGTGTGTACGACTGTGTGTCCCTAGCGTGTCATGATCCTATGGGGTAAAAATGACCGCACCAGCCAAGCTGATACTGGCTGGAAAAAGCGCCCAGAGGCGATTCAGCTCGCATGCATTGCGCTATACAAGTCATTCATTCATTCGTACTAAAGGAAACAGGCAGTGGACTGAGCGCTTCCTACAGCGAATGCACGAGTCGCACATCGCTTTGTGAATGGCCGGCCGTCTTCTGGGACTTACACAGGTCCCTGAAGACAGCGCACCTGATTCCCTGAGGAGGAGAAGAATGAAGACTACCGCGGAATAGGAAGTGATAGATTAGGACGATCTGCCTAGCAATAGTCATTTCTGGCAAGTATAAAAAAAATAAAAAAGTTTTCCCCATTTAAATTTTTTACATTTTTATGTATATATATTTTTTTTTTTTTTTAGGGTGGACCTCCGTTTTAATTGAACAAGCCAAGGTAAGAAGCAGAAGGAAGAAAAAGGGAAAAAAAAAAAAAAAGGTAGCAACCGCTCCAGGTGAATGTGCTTGGTAATTGGTCTCCTCTCAGAACCACGGGTGCTGGCAATGCATAGAGCAGAAATGGAAAGCAGTATTTCGACAGCAACACTTCAAAAAAAAAAAATATATATTTTGGTTGCCTTTATTGGTAAAAATAGAACACTACAAGCCACAGCAAAAATAGGACACAGCCGACGCGTTTCGCACTAATGCTTAGTCAAAGCTATGACCAAGCATTAGTGTGAAACGCGTCGGCTGTGTCCTATGTTTGCTGTGGCTTGTAGCGCTTTTACCCTATTTTTACCAATAAAGGCGACCTAAATGTTTTTTCAGAAGTGCGGCTGTACAAATATTTCTTTCCATTTCTGAGGGAAGTAGCGGATTGGTAACCAGGCACAGCTGCACCAGATTCAGAGTGCTCCAGTTTTAGTAAATCAACCCCTGTGGGCAGGGAGGGATTTGCTCTCCCTGCCGCCCCAAGGCCAGGTTCCACAATGCACCCCCTCCCTGCCAACCGAATCCCCCCCCCCCCAAATCAACAGAGAATGTGCGGCACAGTTAGTTCAAATATGTTTTGCTTGTTTTTTTACTTTATCACTTTTTTTATTTTTATTTATTTGTAGCTTGTCGCTTACTTTTTTAAATGTTTGTATCATTTTCTAATTGTTTTTCTTATTCTTTCCTTTTTTATTTTATTAATTTAATTATTATTATTTCTTATTTATTTGTTATCAATTTTTTTTCACTTAACTTTTTTGCTATCACACAGGAGAAAAACATTTCCTGTATGTTAGCAATTGGAGGTGACATGTTCTCTTTATGGACCATGTCACCTCCAAAACAGGAGTACTAGCACTGTGCTAGAACTCCTGTCACAGCTGAGATGGGAAGAGCACAGCTCTCCCCTCTCACTTCATACATCGGCAGCAGGGACAGGAGACAGACTTGGTGGCCGGGGGGAGGACGGAGTCCCGAAGACAGAGCCAGCAGAGAGAGGTATGTGGGGTGGGGGTGGGGGGGGGGACGGATGGGAGCACACATTTTACAAGTGATTTCGGCGACATTGCCACAATCACTTGTTAAGGAGCGAGCGGATTCCCCCGTAACTTACCGCCCTTAACTGTATGTTCCGGGCGTCAGGGGACTCTATGCCACTGCCGCTCCTTGGAGCCCTGCCGCCCCAAGGCCTGGCCTCAGTGGCCTTGTGGGAAATCTGGGCCTGCCTGTGGGTGCATGAGGGTCAAAAGGTGACACTAAGCTACAGGGAAAAAAAAAAAAAAAAATCTCCAAGTAAAAGTGATTCGTTTGTCATTTTGATTCATTCATTTATGAATTTGATCTTTTTTTTGGCCTGTGAACATTTGTAAAGATATTAAGTGGCCCATAAACTGAAAAGTCCGGAGACTTTCGTTCTAAAAAGGAAAACTGCGAGACCACCAGGTGAAGTGAAAGCCCCCGGCAATGATCATACCAGATGAAGAACATCCATAATTAAACATACCAATAAAAACATAAAAATATTTGATGAACTCATTTTTAAAGCCACCCAATTTTTATGGAGTAAAAAAGAACAAAAAGAAAGCAAATCCCTCCCAAGCAGACAATTTGTACTCTGAGTGGAATAATGATGGCGACAATTATTTAGCTCTCTATAAAACTGCCAATAAAAAACTTCAACCAGACGCCGCCTACAGGGGAGAAAGCCGACGGAGACGGATTCTCCGAGTGTCACATTGCAGAAGATACATTTAAAGTCTTGTCCTCGGGTTTTCCAGATCTGCATCCTTAACCACTTAAGGACCGGACCAATATGCTGCTAAATGACCCAATGGGTTTTTACAATTCGGCACTGCGTCGCTTTAACAGACAATTGCGCGGTCGTGTGACGTGGCTTCCAAACTAAATTGGCGTCCTTTTTTCCCCACAAATAGAGCTTTCTTTTGGTGGTATTTGATCATCTCTGCGGTTTTTATTTTTTGCGCTATAAACAAAAATAGAGCAACAATTTTGAAAAAAAATGCAATATTTTTTACTTTTTGCTGTAATAAATATCCCCAAAAACATATATAACATTTTTTCTTCCTCAGTTTAGGCCGATACGTATTCTACTTATTTTTGGTAAAAAAAAAAAGAAATCGCAATAAGCGTTTATCGATCGGTTTGCGCAAAATTTATAGTGTTTACAAAATAGGGGATAGTTTTATTATTTTTTTTTTTATTACTATTGGCAGCGATTTTTTTCGTGACTGCGACATTATGGCGGACACTTCGGACAATTTTGACACATTTTTGGGACCATTGTCATTTTCACAGCAAAAAATGCATTTAAATTGCATTGTTTATTGTGAAAATGACAGTTGCAGTTTGGGAGTTAACCACAGGGGGCGCTGTAGGAGTTAGTGTTCACCTAGTGTGTGTTTACAACTGTAGGGGGGTGTGGCTGTAGGTCTGATGTCATCGATTGTGTCTCCCTATAAAAGGGATCACACAATCGATGACGCCACCACAGTGAAGAACGGGGAAGCCGTGTTTACATACAGCTCTCCCCGTTCTTCAGCTCCGGGGACCGATCGCGACGGAGCGGCTAGAAACGAATAGCTGCGCCGTCGTCCCGGATCGCTCCCCGAGGGAACCTGACCGCCGCAAGTACCGGGGGGGGGGTCCCGATCGGACCCCCGACCAGGCAGGCACGTACAGGTACGTTGATGTGCCTGTCCGTGCCATTCTGCCGACGTATATGTACATGCGGCGGTCGGGAAGTGGTTAAAAAACAGAACAACGCCATCTGAGCACCAAACTGAAAACCGAGTCCCGCAGCGCTTTGTGAATGGGCAGCTTGTCTTCTGGGACACACACACGTCCCAGATGACAACGGGGGTGCTCCCCGAAGAAGAGGACGTGAAGTCCTGGGCCACGCCCCGCCTGAATCGAAAGTGTACACACACACACACATTTTTTTATTATTATTATTTTTATAATAAAAATATATAAATCATATGCTGGAGATGTAATAGTGCGATGGGTACTCACTTCCTCATTTTCAGGGAATGTCTGTGTAAACTTGAAGTCTATGGACCTCATCTCACATGAAAGTCAGACCAAAGTAGTGCAGGGACTACCTTGAAGTGGCACACAGTATATAAATGGCTATCATGGGGAACGACTTGTCATGCGACTTTGCAGTCGCACAAGTGTGAAAGGGGCCTAATAGAAGCAAGAAAATGTATGAAAAATTCAAATGGAGAAATGAATGCGATTTTACATTCTGGACGACAGATAAAATGTAGACGCAACGAGCGAACAAACTTTACCCGTCAATCACCCATCGCCTTCAGCTACAGAAGGGTCATTACAAGTTTACTTGTGGAGCTTTTACCAGGAATAAAAAAGTGAAATGATCTTCTGCCGATCGGTGTGCAGATCTGCTGACTACGACACAGCAAGAAGCCACCTGTTCACCCAGAGCAAACGACACGTGGAGCCGCACACACACACACACACACACACACAGGAATGGTTTGCATTGCACGTTTTTACTTTCACAGAACACACAAAGAAAATAAAAAATAAACACACATCATCCAAAACCACAGCAAGTCCGAGATCCCTGACCCGGGCACGCTCCTGACCCTCACCAATCACCTTGTAAGACCACGGAGTCTTTTGTACAAATCAGACATTTAGGTCCAGAATGCAATAAAAACTACAGTGATAACAAGGATTACCACACACACAGGATTCTCAGCTGTCCCTCTTCTCACGGCCTGTACAGGGAGAGGCACTATGTACAGTACAAGCTGGAATGAAGTATGAGCTCAGCATACATCAGATGTCCATTATCCTCTATGGACAGGCCACCGCACCAATGTGAAAGCCGAGTCAGACCTCTGTACTGAGATTCAAGGATTACATATTTAAATAATAAAGAAAAAACACACAACCTACAAAACAAGTCATACTTTAGGCTCTGTAATGGTTTTGCACAGATCCTCCTCTTCTTGGGTTCCCCGCCAGCAAACTGGGCTCCTCCCTCCTGCCTCCATAGAAAGTCGCTTTGCTATTTGGGGGGGGTGTACCGGGGCACTTGATTCCCAAAACCCACTGTGACCATAAGACACAGAACAGAGCTCGGCCCCGCCCCCCACTCCACTGGGGGTGATTGATAGCAGCAATAGCCAATGGCCCCCACTGTTGTCAGAAACAACGAAGCAGCAGAGGGCTGGTGTTCTGTCGAAAAGTGCCCCCGCATACACAGGACGGAGCCGCACTCCAGCCGAGTTGCCGATCAGCAAGGGTGACGTGACCAGGGCGCAAGCGCACATCGCAGGAGGCATCTCTCGATGGGAGACACCATTTCACAGGCACAATTGAAACCTATGCAAACAGCGGGGGGGGGGGGGTTGACCATAGTTCTCTTGCGGGGAGGCTTTACAGTGTGCCGTTTAAATTGTGACGTTGAAAGGGTGTCCCATAGAGATACCTCCTTACGATGTGCGCATGCGCCATGGAAAGTCTGCCCAGCTGATTGGCAAATCAGCTGTTGTGCTACGACGTACGGCGCATGCACAGTTTGTCCTGGGCACTATTCAATGGCGCGGGGGGAGCTGGAGACAGCAGCAACTCTTGTGCACATCAATGAAAATCAGGATCAGATAAGTATTGGGGTGGAGTGGGGGGACCTGCATAATGAAGGTTCTTATGCATTCAATGGGAAGCAATTTTGTATTGAAGTCAATGGGACACAGCATGCCAATATATTTGGCAGCCAATATATTGGCGTGTTCCTACACAAGGTAAAAATCCTAAAATCCTTTGGGCTTTACAGGCTACAAGCAGGGGAGGCATAGGTTGCCTTTGTTAAAATGTAAAATGTAAACCCAGTTTAAAAGTTTTTTTTTTTTTTTTTTTTATTTCTTCGTTTTGGATGGAGTGAGGAAGGTTTAGAGTGTCCATTGGGTAACTTTAAAATGTTCTGAATGTCATGGGGGGGGGGGGGGGGGGGGGGGGTTGGGGTATGGGAGATCAGCCATCGATCATGTTACCACTGCGATTGGCCATCACATGATTGGGACCCCGGTCCTGCCAGCTGCCGATCGTTGGGTCTGGACTGAGATCTGTCTGACAGCTCGGTCTGTGCAATGGGAGTACGCCCTCAGTACAGAAACATCAGCCACCTGGCGAAGCATTATGTGTAGCATGTGGGCATTAAGAGCTCGCTTCTTTGCTGCTGCACGCGTGTTATGTTGGTGGCAAGAGGGCAACTCTGTCAGAGTCCTAGTTGGCGACTACAAATACTGCGGCTGCTGACCTTTCAGAAAAAAAGGACTTCCCAGGGGTCCTCACCCAAACTAGTTCTGCCGGGGTTCGGCAGGTTTACTGTGGGCAGCTAGCTGCGATTCCTTGCCACGTCACAGCTGGCTGCCCACTTGACATGCTCAATTTGAATGTTCCTGCAGCCTTCTGGGACCTAGAACAACTTGTCCCTGTGGTTGCGGGTGGGGTTTAGGAGAACTTTTTCTAGTGGATCGCAGCAGCAACCGAACCAAAAGTAGAAGCGGGTCAAACCCAGCCTCCCCCAAGAGTGCCACAAATAGGAGGGGGGGTAAAGTTCCACTTTAACCACTTCCCGCCCAAGGACATCATATGATTTCCTGGACTTTCAGTGGGAATATCTGAAAGATGGGTGCAGCTACAGGCATCATTCAGATATCCATCTCTTCAGCCGGCGATCCTGTGTACCATAGGAACAATCATAGGGGCAGTTACGCCGATTGATGGTTCTTATAGGCGATGGGAGGGGACGTCCCACCCCCCTCTCGCGGCCATCCGGTGCTTCTCCGGGCTCTCCCGTGCCATCGGAGAAACGATCTGCCGGCGCCGGATGGGAGGCATAGAGATGACTGGTGACCAGATGGTCACCCGTCATCTATGATCGTCGGATGTTATGACGTCACGCCCGGGTACCGGAATGTAAACAAAGCCGCAATTGCGGCTAAAAGCATGAGATCTGAATACTTTCACGATCTCATGCTTTCCAGCCTAGAGGAGAGATGTGAGGTCTTATTGACACCGCCTCTCTCCATAAAAAGAACCTGTCACGAACCATTCCTATTACAAGGGATGTTTACATTACATTTGCGACTTTAGTAACCGAATTTCTACTTGCGACTATTAAAGCGGAAAAAGTCGGACGATCTGTCGTACGATTTTCGTATCATGGATCATTGTCATTCGTATACGGATCATTAATCTGACCTGGAGCATCTGAGAGCAAATAAGTAAATAAAATAAATATAGGTGCCAATTACTCAATCCAAGATTGTTTTGGATCGAGTTGTGCTTTAAACTACCCCGTGCCACAGTCATCCTCCCTTCCGAGGGACAGGCTACGAATAGATGAGAGTCACCTGAAAACACCTCTCGGAAAACACCTAGAAAACAGCAGCAGGTATCAGGCTGCCTTACGAACGGAGGCATTTTTACTAAAAGAAGATCCTGAATAAAGAAGGATTGCTGTATGCCGAGTATTGGAAATGCAGACCCTATGAAAGCTCCTGTAATATAGCAATATCATGGTCTGCGCTCTCTGATGTCATGTCCCAGCAATCCCCCCTCCTGACCACCACTACAGGCAGCCAATATCCGTCTCATCGCAGACAGAATGAACAGAAGGCGAGCGGCGGCGGCCACGCCTGCACGCGGAAGCCGTGTGTCATGAGAAGAACAGATGCAGCACGCTATCCGCTCTCATCCTAAAACACAGTCGCTCTACTCAGGACTCAGAATATAGAATCTGCATCTATTTCCATCTATAGCGATACAATCCGGCCACATCCAACGCTCCTCACATACAGCGCGCGTCTCCGGGATATTCATGGGATTCTCACACGCCACTTCTATATTGGTTAATATGACTGCAAATCTTCTGCCACGTGCTTCTCCTCCGGAGAGGGAGGGTCCGGAACAGAATTGTATTGCCGTGTGCTGCAGGAAAATCATTCCAACCTGAAAGTGCAGTAAACCCGATACAAGTCCCGTAGAGGGCATATTGATTATACCCCCCCCCCCCCCAGTCACAAGGAGGAAGAGCTTTTCCTAAAGAGAGACGTCAGCCAACTCCAAGGAATTCCCATAGCAGCTGGCGCTGGTCTAGTATATCAATGAAGTGAAATCCAACACTTTACTGGTTACTATGGACAGCAGATCCTGGAGCTTTTCTAAAATTCTTAGGAAAAAATAAAAATAAAAGGTGGGGTGAGGGGCATAAAGAATATTGAACGGCTCCCGATAATTCCTTGCATTGTCTCAACTGAAATCCTATCTAAAAAGGAGACGGTCACACAAGTCTCTTTAAAGCTCAACCCCCAACCCACTTACATATTCTCTATGATCTCACAGCACCGTGTTCCTCCACAATCATGGAACACAGGCTTTGTGACGTGTCCTCCTTACAGAACAGCAGCTGGCCGCCATGTCTGAGCACTGCACCATTGAGGCAGTCACATCATATACCCCACATCTAATGAGGGTCAGGCGACACAGGTGACTACAAGTAGGTTGGGTGGTCCGAAAATAGCTGTCACATTATCTTTAATTGACAACGGGACAGTCTATTGAAACAGTCTAGATAGAAAAGAGGCCACTTACAGCCCCCCTGATCCAACCCAACATCACATCCAGAGCCATATTCAGGAAAGGACTGGGCTGCCTATGGCTACCCCGAGGACACGTGCAGCCCCAATCCCACATCCATAGCCAGGAAAGGACTGGGCTGCCTATGGCTACCCCGAGGACACGTGCAGCCCCAATCCCACCCCACCCCACATCCATAGCCAGGAAAGGACTGGGCTGCCTATGACTACCCTGAGGACACGTGCAGCCCCAATCCCACATCCATAGCCAGGAAAGGACTGGGCTGCCTATGGCTACCCCGAGGACACGTGCAGCCCCAATCCCACCCCACCCCACATCCATAGCCAGGAAAGGACTGGGCTGCCTATGACTACCCTGAGGACACATGCAGCCCCAATCCCACATCCATAGCCAGGAAAGGACTGGGCTGCCTATGACTACCCTGAGGACACATGCAGCCCCAATCCCACCCCACCCCACATCCATAGCCAGGAAAGGACTGGGCTGCCTATGACTACCCTGAGGACACATGCAGCCCCAATCCCACCCCACCCCACATCCATAGCCAGGAAAGGACTGGGCTGCCTATGACTACCCTGAGGACACATGCAGCCCTGATCTCACCCCACCCCACATCCATAGCCAGGAAAGGACTGGGCTGCCTATGACTACCCTGAGGACACATGCAGCCCCAATCCCACCCCACCCCACATCCATAGCCAGGAAAGGACTGGGCTGCCTATGACTACCCTGAGGACACATGCAGCCCCAATCCCACCCCACCCCACATCCATAGCCAGGAAAGGACTGGGCTGCCTATGACTACCCTGAGGACACATGCAGCCCTGATCTCACCCAACCCAACATCACCACATCCATAGCCAGGAAAGGACTGGGTCACCTATGGCTTCCCTGAAGAGAAGACACATACATTCCTGACCTCACCCAACCCAACATCACATCCATAACCAGGAAAGGACTGGGTCACCTATGGCTTCCCTGAAGACACATACATCCCTGACCCCACCCAACCCAACATCACATCCATAACCAGGAAAGGACTGGGCCACCTATGACTACCCCGAGGACACGTACAGCACCAATCCCATATCCATAGCCAGGAGAGGACTGGGCCACCTATGACTACCCCAAGGACACATACAGCCCTAAACCCACCAAACATCACATCTACAGCCAGGAAAGGACAGGGCCACCTATTGCTTCCCTGAATGGGCAATAACTAGTTCGAAATCTCTATGCAACCTGGTCAACTCTTTAATTTTTTTTTTTTGGGAGGGGGGGGGGGGAAGTGGGGGCTTCAGGAGGAGTGGGACTTCCTGTCCCACTTCCTCCTTACGCCAAGGGGCTGCCAAGGTGAATAGTCTAATCACATTTTGGCAGCCCCTCCCTGTAGGCGATCGCGGGGTGACACGTGACAGGTCCCAGGCGATCGCCTGTCCAATCGGATGGCGCAGCGCATGCGCAGTGGGTGCCTGGCCGTGAAGCCGAAAGCGGTCACGGCCTGGTGCCCACACTTAGAATGAAGTCGTCAGCTGTAGAGGGGGGGGGGGGTAGAGGAGCGGAGCCCAGGCCGGCGCGTCACTGGAACGTGGAGCAGGCGAGTGTATGTTTATTAAAGCCAGCAGCTACACTTTTTGTAGCTGCTGACTTTTTAACAAACATTAAAAATTACTGGAACTCCCCTTTAAGTGTTTAATCTTTCCAACTTGTCTGCAGATGATTTTCACTTTGAAAATGCAATACATTTTCCTGCTCCAACGGGTCATCTGAGAATTTGCATCTAGAATAATAGAACAGAATATTCTACAAACCTGCAGTGATCTGCGCGTTGTTGTCAGCTTAAGTGAAAGCAAACCTGTCGATCTAGGATGAGGCTTTCTCTACAGGCAGGCTTCAGATGTAAAAGGTCCGGCGTCATCCACAAAGATAGGAAAAGGCCGCAGCCTGAAGGCCCACCAGCCGAGTTATCCAAGCAGCAGAAATATGGTTCACATGGCTAATCGGGTCCTCCTGGAAGGAACATGCAGAAAGTGAAATGCATCCCAGCAGAGAAAAGCCTCCCGGGTGAGGCCACCTCAGTCTTCCCGATTATCCAGGATACTCCTCCCCCGTCTCTGACAAGATAATCCTGAGCACGAGTGTTGTCCTCAATCACGGCACAAGGAAGTGACCACGCTTGAGTGGCACAATCAGATCACCAACATGTGCTCAGAGCTCCTTCACAGCTGATCACTGAATGATCCAGCAATCCAGACTATAAAATCGGGAGGCATTTCCAGGCTAGGGGGACGCTGACGGCACAAGTTCCAGATTGTTACCTGGGCTCCGGGATATGTAGGGCCTTGTTCATGCAGGTGTTATAAGAGAACGCTCAGCACATTCCAGATGCTCAGGGACAAAACTAACTACAGGACGGGTGACTAGAACAGCTCAGTACACAAGAACATGCAAACGCAATCACCAAAAAGTCATCAGTATCACTAGAAAACTGCAATTACAAAAGTACTTTTAATAAATAATAATAATAATTAAAAACAATACAATAAAAAATAGTATTCTTAATTTATTACCAATTTGTTATAATAAAAAAATGCATTATTATTTTGTTTATCATTTTTTTATCCCTGGTGATCCTGCCATGAAGGCCCTCGTTCAATAACTTCCTGTTATAGGGGTGACAACGCTCTGTTCCTTTCTTCCAGCTGCACCATGTGTTGTCACCCCATCAGCAGGCTTCTGGTCATTCAAAAAACACACATTGCACAGGCCTGGACCACTACTGTCACCATCAGTCAGGGAGTTCCTGAAGACAGAGTGGTTGCAAAGAGGCTGCAGGCGTTCAGCAGCACTGAAATGTAATGAAAGAAAAAAAAAAAGAAAGAAAAAAAAAGAAAGAAAAAAAAATGAAACAACGCTCGGCCACTACAAAGTGGCCATAATTATTCCCCATGCTGCAGCTTCCCTGCAACCCATGCCAATATAATGGAGCCACGCCGCAGGTGCCCTGCAACCCATTCCAATAAAAAGTGAGCCATGCTGCAGCCCATTCCAATAAAAAGTGAGCCATGCCGCAGCTGCCCTGCAACCCATTCCAATAAAAAGTGAGCCATGCTGCAGCTGCCCTGCAACCCATTCCAATAAAAAGTGAGCCATGCTGCAGCTGCCCTGCAACCCATTCCAATAAAAAGTGAGCCATGCTGCAGCTGCCCTGCAACCCATTCCAATAAAAAGTGAGCCATGCTGCAGCAGCCCTGCAACATATTCCAATAAAAAGTGAGCCATGCCGCAGCTGCCCTGCAACCCATTCCAATAAAAAGTGAGCCATGCCGCAGCTGCCCTGCAACCCATTCCAATAAAAAGTGAGCCATGCTGCAGCTGCCCTGCAACCCATTCCAATAAAAAGTGAGCCATGCTGCAGCTGCCCTGCAACCCATTCCAATAAAAAGTGAGCCATGCTGCAGCTGCCCTGCAACCCATTCCAATAAAAAGTGAGCCATGCTGCAGCAGCCCTGCAACATATTCCAATAAAAAGTGAGCCATGCCGCAGCTGCCCTTCAACCCATTCCAATAAAAACTGACATATGCTGCAACTGCCCTGCAACCCATTCCAATAAAAAGTGAGCCATGCCGCAGCTGCCCTGCAACCCATTCCAATAAAAAGTGAGCCATGCTGCAGCTTCCCTGCAACCCATTCCAATAAAAACAGCCATGCCGCAGCTGCCCTGCAACCCATTCCAATAAAAACTAAGCCATGCTGCAGCTGCCCTGCAACCCGTTCCAATAAAAACTAAGCCATGCTGCAGATGCCCTGCAACCCGTTCCAATAAAAACTAAGCCATGCTGCAGATGCCCTGCAACCCATTCCAATAAAAAGTGAGCCATGCCAGAGCTTCCCGGCAACCCGTTCCAATAAAAACTAAGCCATGCTGCAGATGCCCGGCAACCCGTTCCAATAAAAAGTGAGCCATGCTGCAGCTGCCCGGCAACCCGTTCCAATAAAAAGTGAGCCATGCTGCAGATGCCCTGCAACCCGTTCCAATAAAAACTGAGCCATGCCGCAGCTGCCCTGCAACCCGTTCCAATAAAAACTGGGCCATGCTGCTGTTACCCTACCACCATGATTAATGCATTGCGATCTTTAAAACGTTAAAGCAGGCAGTGAGGAGAGGACCTACTGCCTCCAAGTCAGCTGCCCTCTGAAAATGCGATCCATGGATGATTGTTTTTCAGAGGACAGGTGGCTTGGATGTGGTAGATCACTTCCTCGGTGGTGAACACCAATTGCTAGTGTAAACAAGCCCTAAGGGTTCAATATCTCCTTTGAAACTGAAAGTATTTAATTGACTCACGCGTTATCCCCGATGCTCCGAAACTTCTAAGTTGGACCGCTGTCACTGCAGAAAGTCTGACATTTGGGACAAAACTACCCAAAAACAAAGCAAGAGCTGCAAGTACTGCTGCCTTCGCTGCCTGTGTGAATCTACTGGAGAATAAAATCATGACAAAAGAAAAAAAAAAGTGCTAAAATGCCAGCACACGGGGTGCCGGATCTCTAATAATATCCTAGTTAGGAAACAATGCAAACGCCTGTTTATCATTGGCTGAATTCTGAACCATAGTGAGTTTTCATTATGAATGTGTAATAAGTGGAGCAGAAGGAGGAGAGGAGAGGCTACACCGAGCCAAAAATGAGGAGAGAGTAACATTATCCCTTATGTCAAGTATTACCCATCTACATACCAGAGCTGGGCTACCAAAAAAACAACAACAAAAAACAAACAACTTTCCAAATAAAAAAAAACACACACACACCAACATCCTGTATCAGGCTCCCTCTGCGATTCTTCCCACCACCTCACACGACTTGCAGTGACCTACGAGCTGGAGAAGCCACAGTGGCGAGTATTCTATGCATCAGGAAGTATAGAAGGGTAGTAGAGGGATGGGGAGGACGACGGCTTTTTTCCTGCATACCACCAGAAAAGGCGAGCATATGAACCCTCTTTCATAGGTGAACGCTTTTGTCAATATCCCCATCTTTATTTAGCACCAAAAAAAGTAAGAAAGAATAGAATCACTGTACACAAAAACAAAAAAAAAAAAACAAAACAAAAAATGTATACAGAGACACTGCAAGTATGGTGTGCAGGTAGACCCCGCCCCCCTGGCCGCATGTGCACACAGGTACCACAACCCCTCATGCTGCATGTGCACACAGATAAACACCCCCCCCCACCACAGGCCGCACGTGCACAGATACCACCCCCCAACCCACCGGTGCACACATATACCCCAACCACAGCCCGCATGTGTACACAGATACCACCACAACCCCCCCCCCCCCCAACCACAGGCTGCATATGCCCACAGATACCACCACACCCCCTCAACCACAAGTGCAAACATATACCCAACCACAGGCCACGTGTACAGATACCCCCCCCCATAGGCTGCGTGTATACAGATACCAACCCCCCCCCCCCATAGGCTGCGTGTATACAGATACCCCCCCCCCCCCCCATAGGCTGCGTGTATACAGATACCCCCTCCCCCCCCCATAGGCTGCGTGTATACAGATAACCCCCCCCCCATAGGCTGCGTGTATACAGATAACCCCCCCCCCCCATAGGCTGCGTGTATACAGATAAACCCCCCCCCCCCCATAGGCTGCGTGTATACAGATACCGCCCCCCCCCCCCATAGGCTGCGTGTATACAGATACCGCCCCCCATAGGCTGCGTGTATACAGATACCCCCCCATAGGCTGCGTGTATACAGATACCGCCCCCCCCCATAGGCTGCGTGTATACAGATACCGCCCCCCATAGGCTGCGTGTATACAGATACCCCCCCATAGGCTGCGTGTATACAGATACCGCCCGCCCCCCCCCCAATAGGCTGCGTCTATACAGATACCGCCCCCCCCCCCCCCATAGGCTGCGTGTATACAGATACCACCCCCCATAGGCTGCGTGTATACAGATACCCCCACATAGGCTGCGTGTATACAGATAACGCCCCCCCCCCCCCCCATAGGCTGCATGTATACAGATAACCCCCCACCCATACGCTGCGTGTATACAGATACCCCCCCATACGCTGCGTGTATACAGATCCCCCCCCCCCCCCAATACGCTGCGTGTATACAGATCCCCCCCCCCCCCAATACGCTGCGTGTATACAGATACACCCCCCCCCCCATACGCTGCGTGTATACAGATACACCCCCCCCCCATACGCTGCGTGTATACAGATACACCCCCCCCCCCATAGGCTGCGTGTATACAGATACACCCCCCCCCCCATAGGCTGCGTGTATACAGATACACCCCCCCCCCCCATAGGCTGCGTGTATACAGATACCCCCCCCCCCCCATAGGCTGCGTGTATACAGATACCCCCCCACAGGCTGCGTGTATACAGATACCCCCCCACAGGCTGCGTGTATACAGATACCCCCCCACAGGCTGCGTGTATACAGATACCCCCCCACAAGCTGCGTGTATACAGATACCCCCCCACAGGCTGCGTGTATACAGATACCCCCCCACAGGCTGCATGTATACAGATACCCCCCCATAGGCTGCATGTATACAGATACCCCCCCATAGGCTGCATGTATACAGATACCCCCCCATAGGCTGCATGTATACAGATACCCCCCCATAGGCTGCGTGTATACAGATACCCCCCCATAGGCTGCATGTATACAGATACCCCCCCATAGGCTGCATGTATACAGATACCCCCCCATAGGCTGCATGTATACAGATACCCCCCCATAGGCTGCATGTATACAGATACCCCCACATAGGCTGCATGTATACAGATACACCCCCATAGGCTGCATGTGGGATGTTATACAGTATCTGGAGTATATGATAATCTTAGCAGGAACTGAACTACGGCTCCCAACACAGCAAGGCCAGTAAACACAAATCGCTATGCGGTGTCAGCTTAGACTCCCAACGAAAACACCACAGCAACTGCCCAAGCATGCTTATACAAGGCCGGGGGAGGTAATGAGGACAAGTACTGATCAGATGGATGAATGAAGCCACTGCCATAGCAACACTCCACATGAAAAATAAATCCCCAGGAGTATACTACCTGAGTAAACACTCCTATCAGGATGGAAAAAAGCTTCCCCATGCACGTTACCCTTCACATTACAACAGAAAAAAGATCTGAATGGCCAATATGCAATAAAAATAAATGCATACCATGAAAACCCCCACAGAAGGTATTAGGGAACGTTCACACCAAGAACTGCATGTGAAGTCCCTGTGCGCTTCCCATGCAGCTCACGGTTCGGATCGTTCCTCGGATCAGAGCCACCGATCGGATCACCACCATATATAGTCCCCCACTGCAATATCCACATCCCCCCCCCCCCCCTGCTGCATGGTCTACATCTCCCCAGTCAGCGCCACTCTGGGAAGCTCATCTAGGCCGCCGCTCCGGAGCTAGGCCGAAGCCGCTGCCTTTCCTATGGGCGCAATCCGCGGATCACGTGGTGTACCGATCCGCAGACGTTGACCCATTCGGATCAATGACGATCCGTTGCACCCCTAGCATGTACTACTTTTTTGAAAATGCGCAACTGCATCGCATGGTAGATTTGTGCTTGCTGGCCACACTGTATAAGCTGTATACCAGGCATGTCCAAAGTCAGGCCCAGGGGCCAAATGTGGCCCCCCTGTTGATTTAATATGGCCCCCCTGGGTATTTGGATATATATATATTGTTTGTGGCCCCCAGGGCCACAAAAGATATATACTGTATTTATTGACGCTGCCTTGGAGGGGACAGGGAGGGGGCAGGACGAGCGCCGTCAGATTACATAAAAATAATCTCCTGTTTACTCAGCAGCGTCTCTATTGGAAGTCCCGTCTCCTGGGATGCCATTGGACGAATGTTCTGTCTATCATCGGAGGCAGGACTTTGTATTAAAGAGGCCACAGGGTAAACAAGACATTCTCCTGTTTGTAATCTGTCGGCACTTGTCCCGCCCCCTCCCTCTGCCCTCCGAGGCTGCAGATGGGCATCGTTCAGGCTGCACTGATGGCAATGGTATGGCTACATTTATGGCACATGTGAGGCTGCATTGGTTGCAATGATGAGGTTGCAATGGTAAGCCTGCATTGGTTGCAATGTTAAGGCTGCATTCATGGCAATGGTAAGGATGCATTCATGGCAATGGTAAGGATGCATTCATGGCAATGGAAAGCCCAAGCTCATCCTTAGTCCTAAGCAGCGCTCTGGGATTCGTTGGGGCCACAAATAAAATATATACAGTATATCCAAATAACACGCCCAAGCTCATCTCTTCACCACACACAGCCACAAAGGCAAGAGAATTGTTGTTGGGCAGTGTATTAGTGCTCAGACGAACACACTTAGACAGAATTTTAATGGTTCAAAGAATGTCAGGCAAAATAGTCGGCCCTCGCGCATGCTCACTTAATCAAATCTGGCCCTCTTTGAAAAAAGTTTGGACACCCCTGCTGTATACAGTACACAGTGCTGTGTATCAGCAGTGGGATGAAGACCAAATCCTCCTACATAAGCTGTCCCTGTTTATCTGCAGTCTTCTCTTCATTTAACCACTTAAGGACCGGACCAATATGCTGCCTAAAGACCCAAGGTGTTTTTACAGCTGTAACAGACAATTACGCGGTCGTGCGACGTGGCTCCCAAACAAAATTGGCGTCCTTTTTTCCCCACAAATAGAGCTTTCTTTTGGTGGTATTTGATCACATCTGCGTTTTTTTGTTTTTGCGCTATAAACAAAAATAGAGCGACAATTTTGAAAAAAATGCAATATTTTTTACTTTTTGCTATAATAAATATCCCCCAAAAACATATATATATTTTTTTTCCCTCAGTTTAGGCCGATACGTATTCTACCTATTTTTGGTAAAAAAAAAAAATAAAAAAAAAAAAATAAAAAATCGCAATAATCGTTTATCGGTTGGTTTGCGCAAAATTTATAGCGTTTACAAAATAGGGGATAGTTTTATTGCATTTTTATTTTTTTTACAACTAATGGCCGCGATCAGCGATTTTTTTCGTGACTGCGACATTATGGCGGACACTTCGGACAATTTTTACACATTTTTGGGACCATTGTCATTTTCACAGCAAAAAATGCATTTAAATTGCATTGTTTATTGTGAAAATGACAGTTGCAGTTTGGGAGTTAACCACAGGGGGCGCTGTAACATTTAGGGTTCACCTAGTGTGTGTTTACAACAGTAGGGGGGTGTGGCTGTAGGACTGACATCGATCGAGTCTCCCTAATAAAAGGGACCACTCGATCGATGCGCCGCCACATAAGGCTCTCCCCGTTCTTCAGCTCCGGGGAGCGATCGCAACGGGGCGGCTATAAACGAATAGCCGCGCCGTCGTCCCGGATCGCTCCCCTAGGCTTACCGACCGCCGCATGTACCGGGGGGGGGGGGGGGGGTCCCGATAGGACCCCCCACCCACGTCAAGCAGAGCACGTACAGGTACGTACATGTGCCTGTCCGTGCCATTCTGCTGACGTATATGTACATGAGGAGGTCGGCAAGTGGTTAAAGTCCAGAATAAAGCTTGTTTGAGCTGTCAGAAAGCAGGGGGCGGAGAGCTGAAATGACACTCTGCGGAGCTCAGCAAGGAGAGCTCTGATATCGCAATATAGATTCGTATTGTATTGATTCGTATTGTGACTGTACTGTCTTCCCTGATGTAAAGCGCTGCGCAAACTTTGGGCGCTATATAAATCCTGTATAATAATAATAATAATAATAATAATAATAATAATAATAATATCGGATTGGAGGGAAGAGACACAAAAACAGAGCTTAGGCTATCAGCTGGAGATCACTCCCCTGTCACCTTTTATCCCTTGGTGTCAGGAAAAAAACTGTCCGAAGTGACTCGGATATAGAGGAAGGAAGCAGCAGACAGAAATGACACTCGGAGCTCTGGATTGAGACAAGTACACACTATAGAGGAATATGCTTTGTTCATATTTCATGTCTGAGATTTACTCGAGATTTAACCCCTTCACACTGACGTAATGCAAATATGCGGCCTTCGGCTTAAAAAGTGTGTTATACCAGGGTGATGCATGTAGATACAGATCTATGATCACTAAGTAAAAGAAATCTCAAACATTCTGATCTCTCCAGCTGCCATTCACAGCGAGCAATGAATGAAGAAAGCGGTTGAAGAGCTTACATGTCGCCAGATTGTCGCCGTGTCCTCAGATGCCCCCCAGTTACTGGATGGATTGAGGATTCCCCCGTAATATGCTTATGAGTCCTGTCACTGGAGATAATTATTGCTGTAAAGACCAGCGGGGATAAGACCGACTGGAATGATCAGGTCACAACAACTGGACAGATTCTGTTCGCAAAGCTCCCCCCCCCCCCCCCCCCCCCACAATACACACCACTATTAACCGCCATCATCACCAACTTCACACCTTCAAATGCTAAAAGATAACAACATTTTAGAAAGTGTAAGAGAAGACGACGTAGCAGTGTGAAAACCAACGAGCCGAGAAAAAGATTAGTTGGAATAAAAGGGATTTTCCAGTTTCAACAGAAAGTGAAATTTGAACAGGGGAAGATCTTCTCACCAGCGGTCAACCACAACCATTCGGCAAACCAGTGACAACCCAAAGCTGGGCCATCAGACTGGTATGCCGAGCACAACAGAGCCATAGCTAAAGACTGACAAAAACAACTAAAAATAAAAAATGTAGTGCACAGTCACACTTGTGTGACTTTGAATATCAAAGTCGCATGTCAAGTTGTACCGCAAGTTCTCCCATCTATAACCATACAAAGGCTGTATGTGCAACTCTTACACACCACTTTAACATATAATAAGGCTTACTTGTAGGTACTGGAAAGATCTAGGAGGCATTTACCATATATGCTTGACCAAACGTCACCGGCGCATGCGCACTGAAGAAAGGGCACAATCGTGACGTTTCTATGGTGCCCGAGCCATGACCGTCAGCTCCCGCGCGCATTCACAGGAGTGATGTCACGCTACTCTGGCCAGTAACCGAGCCGGCCCTGGAAGGAAGAGGGGCGAAGGTGGATGCTTCCTGCAGCAGAAAGTGCCACATAATGGGCTGGTATGCGATGCATACTAGCCCATTATGCTTTTACTTTGCAGGAAATGAAAGAGGAAGCAAAAACTCATTAGGGTCATTGGGAGTAGAAATTGTGCCGCCCCCAGGGCAAAGGCACAGCGCCCCCAGGGCAAAGGCACAGCGCCCCCAGGGCAAAGGCACAGCATCTTGTATCAGTGGGAAGAAGGTGCCTCAAGGACCAGATAAAAGGGGAGCAAAGGGCCCCAGTTTGGAGACCACTGGTCCAAATCCACATTTTGGACAAATGTTACATCTGTATTTAGGGTGCAATATGGTGCAAATGGGACCCACACCCCAAATCCTCTTCCCCCCGCAGCAGTGGTCACTTGTGAAGTTCGTACAGCTGTGTCATTCATTCAGAGATATGCGAGTGTATGAACTACAAGTCCCAGCAAGGGATTGATCTACAAAGTGCCATAATCAGCACAGTCAGACTTTTTCCTTTAACCAAAAGTCGGTACCCCCCAATTTAGATATAGAACTGGGGGAAAGTCTAAAGGGAGGCAGACATTGCATTCCCAATTCACTGATTACAGTTGCAATGATTTACTAAAAGAAAGAAAATGTTTTTTTGGCTGCAAATATTCTAGTTTGTTATTTTTTTATTTTGTTTTATATTATAATATGTAAAATATTTTTTGTAGTAATAAAAATTAATATTAATTTTTAAATATAATATACATTTTCTTATTATTAAAAATGAATATTTGCAGCCAAAAAAAAAACGTTTTTTTCTGCAAATATTCTAGATTTTTATCATTTTTAATAAAAGAAAAACGTATATTATAATAAAATGTAAAAATAATAATTTGTATTACTACAAAAAAAAAATATTTTACATATCATAATATAAAACAAAATTAATTAAAAAATGATAATAAACTAGAATATTTGCAGGGGAAAAAAAGATTGATTATTTTTCTTTACTTTGCAAAGCATTGCAACTGTGATCAGTGAATTGGGAATGTAGTAGTAATAAAAAGGGGGACAGGTTTTGACAAAATACCTAAAATAGTTTGCATTACTAGCGGCGAAGTTCTGCTAGGACGGCGGCATACTCCGGATTTTTGTAGAACTCTTGCAGCGCGGTCACTGCCGATGCTCTCTATGCACTGAATTGGAGATGACAGCTGAAAACCAAAAACAGAAGAGCCATCGGAATTCCTGTTCCATCACCTGGATGCCGAGGTGTGACGCGCTGGGCGATGTCATGGGTGTGGGGAGGGCCGCATAAATTTTAAATGTAGGATTGCTGAAGTTATAATTGTCCGACTCTCTCCATATGCTGAATTGCAGACTCTGTATTATAGTGATCACCGCTCTCCATAGACATGACAACGCTCTAATAAAAAAGACACCTAAAACCCTAAAATTATATCCGACACCCGGACCTTGTTTTAGTTCTGGATATAGAACATCGGGAAAGAGTGAGGAGGTTACTACCGTCTCTTCCTCCACACCGGGGAGATTTATATATTTTGTACGCAAGTGGTTTCTGAAGGGACGGGGGGCGTATCACTTGAAGGGGCTCAGTCTGCTGGGAGGAGAAGAACTCCCCCTAGAATGACCCCAGCATGTGGCTAGATCTGGAACCAAAAAAAGGACAGTGACCCCTCTCACCATCAGACCTCCTATAACACGGGTGCTCAACCTGCAGCCCCCTCCAGTTGTTGTGAAACTACAAGTCCCATCATGCCTCTGGCTTTGGGAGTCCTGCTTGTAACTGTCAGCCCTGCAGTGCATCATGGGACTTGTAGTTCTGCAACAGCTGGAGGGCCGACAGGTTGAGCGCCCACGTCCTATCAGTTCCCCCAGGGACTGTACTGCACTCATCCTTCTGTGGATAAAGGGAGACGCCAATGAAGAAGAATTTGGGTATTTCTGTGCAGCAAGCGGAGGGCGGCGACCGATGTGGGCGGGGTTTATTGTCGCCCTTCCCGATATCCCGGCCTATAATAATCCTCTACCAGAACAAAAAAGAAAGAGGAGTCCCGGGAAGGAACACGGCACTGTCCTAATGATCCTTCAATACACACAAATCTTTTTATTCCACAGAAATAGATTGTCCCGCGTTTGTTCTGCCCAGCAATTGTTGGTGACATTCTTTAATCCACAAATCACAGTGACACCGCCCTTCAACAGTTTATTATTGTCATTACACTGACAGTGTGTCACTCCGCTCATTAACCCTTCGTGCTACCGGCAGTGTGCCGAGTCATCGTAATCGGACCAGTCACTCCTTCACTGGATATCTCAGACATCATCAGATGGTGGGCAACCACAATCTTTCACACTCGAGTGACCCCCCCCCCCCCCCGACGTCCCTACACCCGAATCCTCACACCCGAGTGACCCCGACGTCCCTACACCCGAATCCTCACACCCGAGTGACCCCGACGTCCCTACACCCGAACCCTCACACCCGAGTGACCCCGACGTCCCTACACCCGAATCCTCACACCCGAGTGACCCCGACGTCCCTACACCCGAACCCTCACACCTGAGTGACCCCGACGTCCCTACACCCGAATCCTCACACCTGAGTGACCCCGACGTCCCTACACCCGAATCCTCACACCTGAGTGACCCCGACATCCCTACACCTGAGTGTCCCCCGACGTCCCTACACCCGAACCCTCACACCTGAGTGACCCCGACATCCCTACACCCGAATCCTCACATGTGAGTGACCCCGACGTCCCTACACCCGAATCCTCACACCTGAGTGACCCCGACATCCCTACACCTGAGTGACCAGACGTCCCTACACCCGAACCCTCACACCAGAGTGACCCCGACGTCCCTACACCCGAATCCTCACACCTGAGTGACCCCGACGTCCCTACACCCGAATCCTCACACCTGAGTGACCCCGACATCCCTACACCTGAGTGACCCGACGTCCCTACACCCAAATCCTCACATGTGACCCCCAACCTGAACCTTCACATACGACCCCGATATCAACACCCGAATCCTCACACGTAGCCCCGACGTCCCTATACCTGAATCCTCACACCTGACCCAGGCGTCGCTACACCGGAATACTCACGTGACCCAGACCTCCCTACACCTGAATCCAGACGTTCCTACACCTGTATCCTCACATGACCTACACCTGAATCTCGAAACATGATGACCCAATGTCCCTACACCCGAATCCTCACATACGACCCAAACATCTCTACACATGACCCCAACGTCTCTACACCTGGATCTGCACACATGACCTCATACATTTCATCCATGCATATCCTTGTGTTCGAAACAGCAAACAAAACCCCATGAGCCGTGCAACAGTCATCCGGTATAGTGAGAGAAGGTGCAGGGAGATGGTTACACAGGACCGGCCAGTACCCAGCATGGAGCACAGGTGCAGGCAGGATATCAACACAGTACAGAGGATGGAGCATAATGTTCAGCAAGATGTTCAGTCTACAAATAGGAAGCACAGAATATATAAAGGATATATAAAGGTGATGAGTACTAATCCACTCTACAGGTAGTTACAGTGTAAAGACTCCATATAGAGCGATGATGAATGGGGGTACAGGGGGAATAGGGGTGCGCTCATTCATTTAACAGTCAGGGTACGTAAAGGGGGTAGTGGTCTTTTATAAACCATGCAGTTGGAGTATGGGGAAATGGGGATTTGGACCCTCATACAGGGGGCAGCCAGGGTATGTAAAGGGGGATTTAGACCCTCATACAGAGGGCAGCCAGGGTATGTAAAGGGGGATTTAGACCCTCATACAGAGGGCAGCCGGGGTATGTAAAGGGGGATTTAGACCCTCATACAGAGGGCAGCCAGGGTATGTAAAGGGGGATTTAGACCCTCATACAGAGGGCAGCCGGTGTATGTAAAGGGGGATTTAGACCCTCATACAGAGGGCAGCCAGGGTATGTAAAGGGGGATTTAGACCCTCATACAGAAGGCAGCCAGGGTATGTAAAGGGGGATTTAGACCCTCATACAGAAGGCAGCCAGGGTATGTAAAGGGGGATTTAGACCCTGATACAGAAGGCAGCCGGGGTATGTAAAGGGGGATTTAGACCCTCATACAGAGGGCAGCCAGGGTATGTAAAGGGGGATTTAGACCCTCATACAGAGGGCAGCCGGGGTATGTAAAGGGGGATTTAGACCCTCATACAGAGGGCAGCCGGGGTATGTAAAGGGGGATTTAGACCCTCATACAGGGGAGCAGCCGGGGTATGTAAAAGGGGATTTAGACCCTCATACAGAGGGCAGCCGGGGTATGTAAAGGGGGATTTAGACCCTCATACCGAGGGCATCCGGGGTATGTAAAGGGGGATTTAGACCCTCATACAGAGGGCAGTGAGTGTTAAGGCAGTTAGAGGGGGCAGTGAGGAGGAAAATAAATGATATGCCATTATACAGGGGGCAGTGACAGTATATGGGGGGCAGCAAATTAAGACATAATACAAGTGACACTCAGTGTATATGAGTAGAGCCAGTTATATGGGGGGGGGGGGGGCGCGCATTACTCAGGAGGAAGGCCTGCAAACAGGAGGCAAGCACTGTATACCTGAGAAGAGGGGGAGAGAGACCTCATAAAGGGGACAGGCGGGGTATACAGAGTACAGGGCTCTGGCCATCATACAGGGGACAATCAGATCATAATTTAAGGGGCAATCCGTTTAAAAAAAAAAAAAAGGGAGGGGTGCAGAACAGACCCTCATATGGGGGTATATAGGGAGGGGGTGAGGCAGAACAGACCCTTATACAGGGGGGCAGTCGGGATCCTAAACCAAGGCACAGCCAGGTGTATGGGTGGAAGAGGGCGCGGGCGCGGCAGACCATCATTTAGGGGGAAGTCTTGTTTTATGGAAGGGAGGGGACCCTGTCTCGGGGGGGGGGGGATAATTGTGTTGTCTGAAGGAGATATAGACTCTCATACAGCGGTAGTCACAGTATAAGGAAGGAGTGGCCTGGAGGTAAGTGCTTATATTACATACATGATGTGTGTGGAGGGTGTGGACCCTCAGAGGGGTAGTTAGGATATGTGGGAGACCGTTGGGGTACACAGAGGGGGTATAGACCGTCAGAGGGGTATTCAGGGCATAGGGGAGACCGTTGGGGTACAGGGATAGGGGTATAGACCCTCAGAGGGGTATAGGGGAGACCGTTGGGGTACAGGGAGGGGGTATAGACCCTCAGAGGGATATATGGGAGACTGTTGGGGGTACACGGAGGTGGTATATACCCTCAGAGCGGTAGAGGGGTAGTTAGGATATATGGGGGGGGGGTAAATATACCATATACAGGATAAAAAGGGTGTGCAGTTGGGGCATATGGAGGGAGGAGAATAGACCTCAATATGCTGTAACCCCCCCCCCTCCAGATGAGAGTCTATTACACACACCCCCCTTTTATATATTCTGTGTATAGTATAATGACTCCTCCCCCTTATATCCCAACTACACCTCTGAGGTGCTGTACACCCTCCAGGGAAGGGAGGGGACCCTGTCTCGGGGGGGGGGGGATAATTGTGTTGTCTGAAGGAGATAGACTCTCATACAGCGGTAGTCACAGTTTAGGGAAGGAGTGGCCTGGAGGTAAGTGCTTATATTACATACATGATGTGTGTGGAGGGTGTGGACCCTCAGAGGGGTAGTTAGGATATGTGGGAGACCGTTGGGGTACACAGAGGGGGTATAGACCATCAGAGGGGTATTCAGGGTATAGGGGAGACCGTTGGGGTACAGGGAGGGGGAATAGACCCTCAGAGGGGTATAGGGGAGACCGTTGGGGTACAGGGGGGGTATAGACCCTCAGAGGGGTATAGGGGAGACCGTTGGGGTACAGGGAGGGGGTATAGACCCTCAGAGGGGTATAGGGGAGACCGTTGGGGTACAGGGAGGGGGTATAGACCCTCAGAGGGGTATAGGGGAGACCGTTGGGGTACAGGGAGGGGTATAGGGGAGACCGTTGGGGTACAGGGAGGGGGGTATAGACCCTCAGAGGGGTATAGGGGAGACCGTTGGGGTACAGGGAGGGGTATAGGAGAGACCGTTGGGGTACAGGGAGGGGGGTATAGACCCTCAGAGGGGTATAGGGGAGACCGTTGGGGTACAGGGAGGGGTGTATAGACCCTCAGAGGGGTATAGGGGAGACCGTTGGGGTACAGGGAGGGGGTATAGACCCTCAGAGGGGTATAGGGGAGAATGTAGGGGTACAGGGAGGGGTATAGGGGAGACCGTTGGGGTACAGGGAGGGGTATAGGGGAGACCGTTGGGGTACAGGGAGGGGTATAGGGGAGACCGTTGGGGTACAGGGAGGGGGGTATAGACCCTCAGAAGGGTATAGGGGAGACTGTTGGGGTACATGGAGGGGGTATAGACTCTCAGAGGGGTATTCAGGGTAGTTAGGATATATGGGGGGGGTAAATATACCATATACAGGATAAAGAGGGTGTGGAGTTGGGGCATATGGAGGAGAATAGACCTTCATATGCTGTAACCCCCCCCCCCTCCATATGAGAGTCTATTACCCCCCCCCCCTTTATATATTCTGTGTATAGTATAATGACCCCCCCTCCATATGAGGGTCTATTACCCCCCCCTTTTATATATTCTGTGTATAGTATAATGACCCCTCCCCCTTATATGCCAACTACACCTCTGAGGTGCTGTACACCCTCCATGTACCCCTCCCCCCTTATTTAACCTGTATATAGTATAATGACCCCCCCCCCCCTCCACCCACATAGGGGGTGATCATTACATATTGGGTGGGGGAAATTATACCATATACAGAATATAGGGGGCTAGGTTGTGTCATACTATACAGTTTAAATAGGGGGGGGGGGGGTAACATGGAGGCATGTAGCACCTCAGAAGGTGTAGTAAGGATATATGGGGGGGGGGTAAATATACAGGATATATGAGGGGTAAATATACTATATATGGGGTGCAGTCAGGCCATATGGAGGAGAATAGACCACCCCCTCCCCATATAGGGGTGATAATTACATATTGGGTGGAGGGGGGGGGGGGATTAGATCATATACAGGACATATGTGGGTGGGGGGTAAATATTCTATATACAGGATAAATAGGGGAGGGGTAATAGACTCTCATAGAGGGGTAGTTATATGGGGGGGGGGATATCCCAGGTACATTGGAGGTCAGGGGCTCATACAGAGTACAGTCCACTTGGGGGGGCGCCTCAGTCTGGGTTTTGGGGGGGACCCATACAGAGTACAGTCTAGGTATTGGGGTGCCCCTCAGTCCAGGTATTAGGGGCCCTCAGGCCTTGCATTGTGGGGGGCCCCCCTCAGGCCTTGCATTGTGGGGGGGCCCCCCTCAGGCCTTGCATTGTAGGGGGGGCCCCTTTAGGCCTTGCATTGTAGGGGGGCCCCCTTTAGGCCTTGCATTGTAGGGGGGCCCCCTTTAGGCCTTGCATTGTAGGGGGGCCCCCTTTAGGCCTTGCATGGTAGGGGGGCCCCCTTTAGGCCTTGCATGGTAGGGGGGCCCCCTTTAGGCCTTGCATGGTAGGGGGGGCCCCCTCAGGCCTTGCATTGTGGGGGGGCCCCCCTCAGGCCTTGCATTGTGGGGGGGCCCCCCTCAGGCCTTGCATTGTGGGGGGGCCCCCCTCAGGCCTTGCATTGTGGGGGGGCCCCCCTCAGGCCTTGCATTGTGGGGGGGCCCCCCTCAGGCCTTGCATTGTGGGGGGGCCCCCCTCAGGCCTTGCATTGTGGGGGGGCCCCCCTCAGGCCTTGCATTGTAGGGGGCCCCCCTCAGGCCTTGCATTGTAGGGGGGCCCCCCTCAGGCCTTGCATTGTAGGGGGCCCCCCTCAGGCCTTGCATTGTAGGGGGGCCCCCCTCAGGCCTTGCATTGTAGGGGGGGCCCCCTCAGGCCTTGCATTGTAGGGGGGGCCCCCTCAGGCCTTGTATTGTGGGGGGTGGGAGGAAGCCGGTACCCGCCCCGGTATTTCTCTCACCTTCTCTCCCGGCGGTGACCAGCGGCCTGTTCCCGGGACTGTCTCTCCGGTAAGTGAGGGTCGGTTTTTCCCCGGTGTCTCGGTAGGTGTGTCTCCGGTAAATCTCGGTCGGTCTCTCTTGTCACAGAAGCCGCTACAACCCGCAGAAGCCTCCACACAGACCGGCCGCTCCCCCTGAGATTCTGACAGACTGAGGTCTCAACCAATCAGAAGTCCCGATCAATTCCAAGGCCGGGCGCCCCGGCCAATGAGCAGGGAAGAAGAGACTTTGTGGGCGGGGCAAGGCGCGGCGCAACGTCCGCTAATTATCCAATGGCAGGGCGAGGAGAACTCCCGGTGCCGCAGCTGGGACGGGAGGCGGGGCTTGGAGAGACAGGCGGATAACGAGCGGCGGCCTCAGCCAATCAGCGGGCGGGATAAAGGCGCTTCCAACGTGGAGAGGCGGCAGAGTGTGAATGTTGTGTGAGGAAGACGGGGGAGAGGGCGGGGACCGGGATTCGGTGTGTCCGGGGTGATCCGGTGTGACAGATGATCTCAGACCTGCAAATTTTTACCTCATAGAGCCGCGTGTGAGCCGCTACTCTGACCAGGCCAGGACAGCCAATCAGCGCCAAGGTGTGGCCCTGACTGACAGGCCAAGGACCAATGAGAAGGCGAGGCGCCTGGAGCGGGGATTTCCCGCTGGATGTGTGAGGAGACAGATGTGAGGGGGCGGGGCCGAGCCTGAGAGAGTACCAGAGGATCAATACTCCTCCCCCTCCCCCATCACAGAGTACTCCCCCCACCAGACCCATCACCCTGAGAGAGTACCAGAGGATTAATACTCCTCCCCCATCACAGAGTACTCCCCCCACCAGACCCATCACCCTGAGAGAGTACCAGAGGATTAATACTCCTCCCCCATCACAGAGTACTCCCCCCATCAGAGGAGAAATACTCCCCCACCAGACCCATCACCCTGAGAGAGTACCAGAGGATTAATACTCCTCCCCCATCACAGAGTACTCCCCCCACCAGACCCATCACCCTGAGAGAGTACCAGAGGATTAATACTCCTCCACCATCACAGATTACTCCCCCCACCAGACCCATCACCCTGAGAGAGTACCAGAGGATTAATACTCCTCCCCCATCACAGAGTACTCCCCCCACCAGACCCATCACCCTGAGAGAGTACCAGAGGATTAATACTCCTCCCCCATCACAGAGTACTCCCCCCACCAGACCCATCACCCTGAGAGAGTACCAGAGGATTAATACTCCTCCCCCATCACAGAGTACTCCCCCCATCAGAGGAGAAATACTCCCCCCAGACCCATCACCCTGAGAGAGTACCAGAGTACTTCTCCCCATCAGAAGAATAATACTCCCCCATCACCCTGAGAGAGTACCAGAGGATTAATACTCCTCCCCCATCACAGAGTACTCCCCCCCATCAGAGGAAAAATACTCCCACCCACCAGACCCATCACCCTGAGAGAGTACCAGAGGATTAATACTCCTCCCCTCCCCCATCACAGAGTACTCCCCCCATTAGAGGAAAAATACCCCCCATCACCATGAGAGAGTACCAGAGGATTAATACTCCTCCCCCATCACAGAGTACTCCCCCATCAGAGGAAAAATACTCCCCCCCCCACCAGACCCATCACCCTGAGAGAGTACCAGAGGATTAATACTCCTCCCCCTCCCCCATCACAGAGTACTCCCCCCATCAGAGGAAAAATACCCCCCCACCAGACCCATCACCCTGAGAGAGTACCAGAGGATTAATACTCCTCCCCATCAGAAGAATAATATTCCCCCATCACCCTGAGAGAGTACCAGAGGGTTAATACCCCCCCCATCAGAGGAAAAATACCCCCCCACACCAGACCCATCACCCTGAGAGAGTACCAGAGGATTAATACTCCCCCCCCATCAGAGGAAAAATACTCCCCCCAACCAGACCCATCACCCTGAGAGAGTACCAGAGGATTAATACTCCTCCCCATCAGAGGAAAAATACTCCCACCAGACCCATCACCCTGAGAGAGTACCAGAGGATTAATACTCCTCCCCCATCACAGAGTACTCCCCCCATCAGAGGAAAAATACTCCCACCAGACCCATCACCCCGAGAGAGTACCAGAGGATTAATACTCCTCTCCCATCACAGAGTACTCCCCCCATCAGAGGCAAAATACCCCCCCCCACCAGACCCATCACCCTGAGAGAGTACCAGAGGATTATTACTCCTCCCCTCCCCCCACCAGAGGAAAAATACTTTCCCCCCCACCAGACCCATCACCCTGAGAGAGTACCAGAGGATTAATACTCCTCCCCCATCACAGAGTACTCCCCCCATCAGAGGAGAAATACTCCCCCCAGACCCATCACCCTGAGAGAGTACCAGAGTACTTCTCCCCATCAGAAGAATACTACTCCCCATCACCCTGAGAGAGTACCAGAGGATTAATACTCCTCCCCTACCACAGAGTACTCCCCCCCCATCAGAGGAAAAAATACTCCCCCCCACCCTGAGAGTACCAGAGGATTAATACTCCTCCCCCACCACAGAGTACTCCCCCCATCAGAGGCAAAATACTCCCCCCCCACCACCAGACCCATCACCCTGAGAGAGTACCAGAGGATTAATACTCCTCCCCCATCACCCTGAGAGAGTACCAGAGGATTAATACTCCTCCCCCATCACAGAGTACCCCCCCCCCCACCAGACCCATCACCCTGAGAGAGTACCAGAGTACTTCTCCCCTCCCCCATCAGAGGAAAAATACTCCCTCCCACCAGACCCATCACCCTGAGAGAGTACCAGAGGATTAATACTCCTCCCCCCCATCAGAGGAAAGATACTCTCCCCCCACCAGACTCATCACCCTGAGAGAGTACCAGAGGATTAATACTCCTCCCCCCATCAGAGGAAAAATACTCCCCCACCAGACCCATCACCCTGAGAGAGTACCAGAGGATTAATACTCCTCCCCATCAGAAGAATAATATTCCCCCATCACCCTGAGAGAGTACCAGAGGATTAATACTCCTCCCCCATCACAGAGTACTCCCCCCACCAGAGGAAAAATACTCCCCCCCACCAGACCCATCACCCTGAGAGAGTACCAGAGGATTAATACTCCTCCCCTCCCCCATCACAGAGTACTCCCCCCATCAGAGGAAAAACACCCCCCACCACCAGACCCATCACCCTGAGAGAGTACCAGAGGATTAATACTCCTCCCCCATCACAGAGTACTCCCCCATCAGAGGAAAAATACCCCCACCAGACCCATCACCCTGAGAGTACCAGAGTATTAATACTCCTCCCCCATCACAGAGTACTCCCCCCACCAGAGAGAGTACCAGAGTACTTCTCCCCATCAGAAGAATACTACTCCCCATCACCCTGAGAGAGTACCAGAGGATTAATACTCCTCCCCCATCACAGAGTACTCCCCCCCCACCAGACCCATCACCCTGAGAGAGTACTTCTCCCCTCCCCCATCAGAGGAAAAATACTCCCTCCCTCCCACCAGACCCATCACCCTGAGAGAGTACCAGAGTATTAATACTCCTCCCCTCCCCCATCACAGAGTACTCCCCCCATCAGAGGAAAAATACCCCCCTCACCCTGAGAGTACCAGAGTATTAATACTCCTCCCCATCAGAAGAATAATATTCCCCCATCACCCTGAGAGAGTACCAGAGGATTAATACTCCTCCCCCATCACAGAGTACTCCCCCCACCAGAGGAAAAATACCCCCCCACCACCAGACCCATCACCCTGAGAGAGTACCAGAGGATTAATACTCCTCCCCATCAGAAGAATAATATTCCCCCATCACCCTGAGAGAGTACCAGAGGATTAATACTCCTCCCCATCACAGAGTACTCCCCCCATCAGAGGAAAAATACTCCCACCAGACCCATCACCCTGAGAGAGTACCAGAGTACTTCTCCCCATCAGAAGAATAATACTCCCCCATCACCCTGAGAGAGTACCAGAGGATTAATACTCCTCCCCCATCACAGAGTACTCCCCCCACCAGAGGAAAAATACCCCCCTCACCCTGAGATTACCAGAGTATTAATACTCCCCCCATCAGAGGAAAAATACTCCCACCAGATCCATCACCCTGAGAGAGTACCAGAGGATTAATACTCCTCTCCCATCACAGAGTACTCCCCCCATCAGAGGCAAAATACCCCCCCACCAGACCCATCACCCTGAGAGAGTACCAGAGGATTAATACTCCTCCCCCATCACAGAGTACTCCCCCATCAGAGGAAAAATACTCCCCCACCACCAGACCCATCACCCTGAGAGAGTACCAGAGGATTAATACTCCTCCCCATCACAGAGTACTCCCCCCAGACCCATCACCCTGAGAGAGTACCAGAGGATTAATACTCCTCCGCATCACAGAGTACTCCCCCCCCCAGACCCATCACCCTGAGAGAGTACCAGAAGATTAATACTCCTCCCCCATCACAGAGTTCCCCCCCCCACCAGACCCATCACCCTGAGAGAGTACCAGAAGATTAATACTCCTCCCCCATCACAGAGTACTCCCCCCCACCAGACCCATCACCCTGAGAGAGTACCAGAGGATTAATACTCCTCCCCATCACAGAGTACTCCCCCCAGACCCATCACCCTGAGAGAGTACCAGAAGATTAATACTCCTCCCCCATCACAGAGTACCCCCCCCCACCAGACCCATCACCCTGAGAGAGTACCAGAGTACTTCTCCCCATCAGAAGAATAATACTCCCCCATCACCCTGAGAGAGTACCAGAGGATTAATACTCCTCTCCCATCACAGAGTACTCCCCCCATCAGAGGAAAAATACTCCCCCCCCACCACCCTGAGAGAGTACCAGAGGATTAATACTCCTCCCCTCCCCCATCACAGAGTACTCCCCCCATCAGAGGAAAAATACCCCCCCCCCCATCACCCTGAGAAGTACCAGAGGATTAATACTCCTCCCCATCACAGAGTACCCCCCCACCAGATCCATCACCCTGAGAGAGTACCAGAGGATTATTACTCCTCCCCCATCACAGAGTACTCCCCCCCCCATCAGAGGAAAGATACTCCCCCCCCATCACCCTGAGAGAGTACCAGAGGATTAATACTCCTCCCCCATCAGAGGAAAAATACTCCCCTCTACCAGACCCATCACCCTGAGAGAGTACCAGAGGATTAATACTCCTCCCCCATCACAGAGTACTCCCCCCATCAGAGGAAAAATACCCCCCCCACCAGACCCATCACCCTGAGAGAGTACCAGAGGATTAATACTCCTCCCCTCCCCCATCAGATCCATCACCCTGAGAGAGTACCAGAGGATTAATACTCCTCCCCATCACAGAGTACTCCCCCCATCAGAGGAAAAATACTCCCCTCACCAGACCCATCACCCTGAGAGAGTACCAGAGGATTAATACTCCTCCCCCATCACAGAGTACTCCCCCCATCAGAGGAAAAATACCCCCCCACCACCAGACCCATCACCCTGAGAGAGTACCAGAGTACTTCTCCCCATCAGAAGAATAATACTCCCCCATCACCCTGAGAGAGTACCAGAGGATTAATACTCCTCTCCCATCAGAGTACTCCCCCATCAGAGGAATAATACTCCCCCCACCACCCTGAGAGAGTACCAGAGGATTAATACTCCTCCCCTCCCCCATCACAGAGTACTCCCCCCATCAGAGGAAAAATACTCCCCCCCCACCAGACCCATCACCCTGAGAGAGTATCAGAGTACTCCTCCCCTCCCCCATCACAGAGTACTCCCCCCATCAGAGGAAAAATATTCCCCACCAGACCCATCACCCTGAGAGTACCAGAGTATTAATACTCCTCCCCCACCACAGAGTACTCCCCCCACCAGACCCATCACCCTGAGAGAGTATCAGAGTACTCCTCCCCTCCCCCATCACAGAGTACTCCCCCCATCAGAGGAAAAATACCCCCACCAGACCCATCACCCTGAGAGTACCAGAGTATTAATACTCCTCCCCCATCACAGAGTACTCCCCCCCCACCAGACCCATCACCCTGAGAGAGTACTTCTCCCCTCCCCCATCAGAGGAAAAATACTCCCTCCCTCCCACCAGACCCATCACCCTGAGAGAGTACCAGAGTATTAATACTCCTCCCCTCCCCCATCACAGAGTACTCCCCCCATCAGAGGAAAAATACCCCCCTCACCCTGAGAGTACCAGAGTATTAATACTCCTCCCCATCAGAAGAATAATATTCCCCCATCACCCTGAGAGAGTACCAGAGGATTAATACTCCTCCCCCATCACAGAGTACTCCCCCCACCAGAGGAAAAATACCCCCCCACCACCAGACCCATCACCCTGAGAGAGTACCAGAGGATTAATACTCCTCCCCATCAGAAGAATAATATTCCCCCATCACCCTGAGAGAGTACCAGAGGATTAATACTCCTCCCCATCACAGAGTACTCCCCCCATCAGAGGAAAAATACTCCCACCAGACCCATCACCCTGAGAGAGTACCAGAGTACTTCTCCCCATCAGAAGAATAATACTCCCCCATCACCCTGAGAGAGTACCAGAGGATTAATACTCCTCCCCCATCACAGAGTACTCCCCCCACCAGAGGAAAAATACCCCCCTCACCCTGAGATTACCAGAGTATTAATACTCCCCCCATCAGAGGAAAAATACTCCCACCAGATCCATCACCCTGAGAGAGTACCAGAGGATTAATACTCCTCTCCCATCACAGAGTACTCCCCCCATCAGAGGCAAAATACCCCCCCCACCAGACCCATCACCCTGAGAGAGTACCAGAGGATTAATACTCCTCCCCCATCACAGAGTACTCCCCCATCAGAGGAAAAATACTCCCCCACCACCAGACCCATCACCCTGAGAGAGTACCAGAGGATTAATACTCCTCCCCATCACAGAGTACTCCCCCCAGACCCATCACCCTGAGAGAGTACCAGAGGATTAATACTCCTCCGCATCACAGAGTACTCCCCCCCCCAGACCCATCACCCTGAGAGAGTACCAGAAGATTAATACTCCTCCCCCATCACAGAGTACTCCCCCCCACCAGACCCATCACCCTGAGAGAGTACCAGAAGATTAATACTCCTCCCCCATCACAGAGTACTCCCCCCCACCAGACCCATCACCCTGAGAGAGTACCAGAGGATTAATACTCCTCCCCATCACAGAGTACTCCCCCCAGACCCATCACCCTGAGAGAGTACCAGAAGATTAATACTCCTCCCCCATCACAGAGTACCCCCCCCCACCAGACCCATCACCCTGAGAGAGTACCAGAGTACTTCTCCCCATCAGAAGAATAATACTCCCCCATCACCCTGAGAGAGTACCAGAGGATTAATACTCCTCTCCCATCACAGAGTACTCCCCCCATCAGAGGAAAAATACTCCCCCCCCACCACCCTGAGAGAGTACCAGAGGATTAATACTCCTCCCCTCCCCCATCACAGAGTACTCCCCCCATCAGAGGAAAAATACCCCCCCCCCCATCACCCTGAGAAGTACCAGAGGATTAATACTCCTCCCCATCACAGAGTACCCCCCCACCAGATCCATCACCCTGAGAGAGTACCAGAGGATTATTACTCCTCCCCCATCACAGAGTACTCCCCCCCCATCAGAGGAAAGATACTCCCCCCCCATCACCCTGAGAGAGTACCAGAGGATTAATACTCCTCCCCCATCAGAGGAAAAATACTCCCCTCTACCAGACCCATCACCCTGAGAGAGTACCAGAGGATTAATACTCCTCCCCCATCACAGAGTACTCCCCCCATCAGAGGAAAAAATCCCCCCCCACCAGACCCATCACCCTGAGAGAGTACCAGAGGATTAATACTCCTCCCCTCCCCCATCAGATCCATCACCCTGAGAGAGTACCAGAGGATTAATACTCCTCCCCATCACAGAGTACTCCCCCCATCAGAGGAAAAATACTCCCCTCACCAGACCCATCACCCTGAGAGAGTACCAGAGGATTAATACTCCTCCCCCATCACAGAGTACTCCCCCCATCAGAGGAAAAATACCCCCCCACCACCAGACCCATCACCCTGAGAGAGTACCAGAGTACTTCTCCCCATCAGAAGAATAATACTCCCCCATCACCCTGAGAGAGTACCAGAGGATTAATACTCCTCTCCCATCAGAGTACTCCCCCATCAGAGGAATAATACTCCCCCCACCACCCTGAGAGAGTACCAGAGGATTAATACTCCTCCCCTCCCCCATCACAGAGTACTCCCCCCATCAGAGGAAAAATACTCCCCCCCCACCAGACCCATCACCCTGAGAGAGTATCAGAGTACTCCTCCCCTCCCCCATCACAGAGTACTCCCCCCATCAGAGGAAAAATATTCCCCACCAGACCCATCACCCTGAGAGTACCAGAGTATTAATACTCCTCCCCCACCACAGAGTACTCCCCCCACCAGACCCATCACCCTGAGAGAGTATCAGAGTACTCCTCCCCTCCCCCATCACAGAGTACTCCCCCCATCAGAGGAAAAATACCCCCACCAGACCCATCACCCTGAGAGTACCAGAGTATTAATACTCCTCCCCCATCACAGAGTACTCCCCCATCAGAGGAAAAATACTCCCCTCCACCAGACCCATCACCCTGAGAGAGTACCAGAGGATTAATACTCCTCCCCCATCACAGAGTACTCCCCCCATCAGAGGAAAAATACCCCCCACCAGACCCATCACCCTGAGAGAGTACCAGAGGATTAATACTCCTCCCCCATCACAGAGTACTCTCCCCACCAGACCCATCACCCTGAGAGAGTACCAGAGTACTTCTCCCCATCAGAAGAATAATACTCCCCCATCACCCTGAGAGAGTACCAGAGGATTAATACTCCTCCCCCATCAGAGGAAACATACTCCCACCAGACCCATTACCCTGAGAGAGTACCAGAGTACTTCTCCCCTCCCCCATCAGAAGAATAATACTCCCCCATCACCCTGAAAGAGTACCAGAGCACTTCTCCCCTCCCCCATCAGAAGAATAATACTCCCCCATCACCCTGAGAGAGTACCAGAGGATTAATACTCCTCTCCCATCACAGAGTACTCCCCCCATCAGAGGAAAAATACTCCCTCCCACCAGACCCATCACCCTGAGAGAGTACCAGAGTACTTCTCCCCTCCCCCATCAAAGGAAAAATACTCCCACCACCCTGAGAGAGTACCAAAGGATTAATACTCCTCCCCCATCAGAGGAAAAATACTCCCTCCCACCAGACCCATCACCCTGAGAGAGTACCAGAGGATTAATACTCCTCCTCTCCCCATCAGAAAAATAATATTCCCCCATCACCCTGAGAGAGTACCAGAGTACCATTCCCCTCCTACATCAGAAGAATAATACTCCCCCATCACCCTGAGAGAGTACCAGAGGATTAATACTCCCCCATCACAGAGTACTCCCCCATCATAGGAAAAATACTCCCTCCCACCAGACCCACCACCCTGAGAGAGTACCAGAGGATTAAAACTCCTCCCCATCAGAAGAATAATACTCCCCCATCACCCTGAGAGAGTACCAGAGTACTTCTCCCCTCCCCCATCAAAAGAATAATACTCCCCCATCACCCTGAGAGAGTACCAGAGGATTAATACTCCTCTCCCATCAGAGTACTCCCCCATCAGAGGAAAAATACTCCCTCCCACCAGACCCATCACCCTGAGAGAGTACCAGAGGATTAATACCCCTCCCCCATCACAGAGTACTTCCCCCATCAGAGGAAAAATACTCCCTCCCACCAGACCCATCACCCTGAGAGAGTACCAGAGGATTAATACTCCTCCCCATCAGAAGAATAATACTCCCCCATCACCCTGAGAGAGTACCAGAGTACTCCCCCATCAGAAGAATAATATTCCCCCATCACCCTGAGAGAGTACTTCTCCCCTCCCCCATCAGAAGAATAATATTCCCCCATCACCCTGAGAGAGTACTTCTCCCCTCCCCCATCAGAAGAATAATACTCCCCCATCACCCTGAGAGAGTACCAGAGTACTTCTCCCCATCACCCTAAAAGGATACTCATCCCCCATCAGAGGAATAATACTCCCCCATAACCCTGAGAGAGTACTTCTCCCCTCCCTCATCAGAGGAAATAAACTCCCCCCCCCCACCAGACCCATCACCCTGAGAGAGTGCCAGAGGATTAATACTCCCCATCAGAAGAATAATACTTCCCCATAACCTTGATAGATTACCAGAGCCATCAGAAGAATAATATTCCCCCATCACCCTGAGAGAGTACCAGAGGATTAATACTCCTCCCCCATCACAGAGTACTCCCCCCACCAGAGGAAAAATACTCCCCCCCACCAGACCCATCACCCTGAGAGAGTACCAGAGGATTAATACTCCTCCCCTCCCCCATCACAGAGTACTCCCCCCATCAGAGGAAAAACACCCCCCACCACCAGACCCATCACCCTGAGAGAGTACCAGAGGATTAATACTCCTCCCCCATCACAGAGTACTCCCCCATCAGAGGAAAAATACCCCCACCAGACCCATCACCCTGAGAGTACCAGAGTATTAATACTCCTCCCCCATCACAGAGTACTCCCCCCACCAGAGAGAGTACCAGAGTACTTCTCCCCATCAGAAGAATACTACTCCCCATCACCCTGAGAGAGTACCAGAGGATTAATACTCCTCCCCCATCACAGAGTACTCCCCCCCCCACCAGACCCATCACCCTGAGAGAGTACTTCTCCCCTCCCCCATCAGAGGAAAAATACTCCCTCCCTCCCACCAGACCCATCACCCTGAGAGAGTACCAGAGTATTAATACTCCTCCCCTCCCCCATCACAGAGTACTCCCCCCATCAGAGGAAAAATACCCCCCTCACCCTGAGAGTACCAGAGTATTAATACTCCTCCCCATCAGAAGAATAATATTCCCCCATCACCCTGAGAGAGTACCAGAGGATTAATACTCCTCCCCCATCACAGAGTACTCCCCCCACCAGAGGAAAAATACCCCCCCACCACCAGACCCATCACCCTGAGAGAGTACCAGAGGATTAATACTCCTCCCCATCAGAAGAATAATATTCCCCCATCACCCTGAGAGAGTACCAGAGGATTAATACTCCTCCCCATCACAGAGTACTCCCCCCATCAGAGGAAAAATACTCCCACCAGACCCATCACCCTGAGAGAGTACCAGAGTACTTCTCCCCATCAGAAGAATAATACTCCCCCATCACCCTGAGAGAGTACCAGAGGATTAATACTCCTCCCCCATCACAGAGTACTCCCCCCACCAGAGGAAAAATACCCCCCTCACCCTGAGATTACCAGAGTATTAATACTCCCCCCATCAGAGGAAAAATACTCCCACCAGATCCATCACCCTGAGAGAGTACCAGAGGATTAATACTCCTCTCCCATCACAGAGTACTCCCCCCATCAGAGGCAAAATACCCCCCCCACCAGACCCATCACCCTGAGAGAGTACCAGAGGATTAATACTCCTCCCCCATCACAGAGTACTCCCCCATCAGAGGAAAAATACTCCCCCACCACCAGACCCATCACCCTGAGAGAGTACCAGAGGATTAATACTCCTCCCCATCACAGAGTACTCCCCCCAGACCCATCACCCTGAGAGAGTACCAGAGGATTAATACTCCTCCGCATCACAGAGTACTCCCCCCCCAGACCCATCACCCTGAGAGAGTACCAGAAGATTAATACTCCTCCCCCATCACAGAGTACTCCCCCCCACCAGACCCATCACCCTGAGAGAGTACCAGAAGATTAATACTCCTCCCCCATCACAGAGTACTCCCCCCCACCAGACCCATCACCCTGAGAGAGTACCAGAGGATTAATACTCCTCCCCATCACAGAGTACTCCCCCCAGACCCATCACCCTGAGAGAGTACCAGAAGATTAATACTCCTCCCCCATCACAGAGTACTCCCCCCCACCAGACCCATCACCCTGAGAGAGTACCAGAGTACTTCTCCCCATCAGAAGAATAATACTCCCCCATCACCCTGAGAGAGTACCAGAGGATTAATACTCCTCTCCCATCACAGAGTACTCCCCCCATCAGAGGAAAAATACCCCCCCCCCACCACCCTGAGAGAGTACCAGAGGATTAATACTCCTCCCCTCCCCCATCACAGAGTACTCCCCCCATCAGAGGAAAAATACCCCCCCCCCCATCACCCTGAGAAGTACCAGAGGATTAATACTCCTCCCCATCACAGAGTACCCCCCCACCAGATCCATCACCCTGAGAGAGTACCAGAGGATTATTACTCCTCCCCCATCACAGAGTACTCCCCCCCCATCAGAGGAAAGATACTCCCCCCCCATCACCCTGAGAGAGTACCAGAGGATTAATACTCCTCCCCCATCAGAGGAAAAATACTCCCCTCTACCAGACCCATCACCCTGAGAGAGTACCAGAGGATTAATACTCCTCCCCCATCACAGAGTACTCCCCCCATCAGAGGAAAAAATACCCCCCCACCAGACCCATCACCCTGAGAGAGTACCAGAGGATTAATACTCCTCCCCTCCCCCATCAGATCCATCACCCTGAGAGAGTACCAGAGGATTAATACTCCTCCCCATCACAGAGTACTCCCCCCATCAGAGGAAAAATACTCCCCTCACCAGACCCATCACCCTGAGAGAGTACCAGAGGATTAATACTCCTCCCCCATCACAGAGTACTCCCCCCATCAGAGGAAAAATACCCCCCCACCACCAGACCCATCACCCTGAGAGAGTACCAGAGTACTTCTCCCCATCAGAAGAATAATACTCCCCCATCACCCTGAGAGAGTACCAGAGGATTAATACTCCTCTCCCATCAGAGTACTCCCCCATCAGAGGAATAATACTCCCCCCACCACCCTGAGAGAGTACCAGAGGATTAATACTCCTCCCCTCCCCCATCACAGAGTACTCCCCCCATCAGAGGAAAAATACTCCCCCCCCACCAGACCCATCACCCTGAGAGAGTATCAGAGTACTCCTCCCCTCCCCCATCACAGAGTACTCCCCCCATCAGAGGAAAAATATTCCCCACCAGACCCATCACCCTGAGAGTACCAGAGTATTAATACTCCTCCCCCACCACAGAGTACTCCCCCCACCAGACCCATCACCCTGAGAGAGTATCAGAGTACTCCTCCCCTCCCCCATCACAGAGTACTCCCCCCATCAGAGGAAAAATACCCCCACCAGACCCATCACCCTGAGAGTACCAGAGTATTAATACTCCTCCCCCATCACAGAGTACTCCCCCATCAGAGGAAAAATACTCCCCTCCACCAGACCCATCACCCTGAGAGAGTACCAGAGGATTAATACTCCTCCCCCATCACAGAGTACTCCCCCCATCAGAGGAAAAATACCCCCCACCAGACCCATCACCCTGAGAGAGTACCAGAGGATTAATACTCCTCCCCCATCACAGAGTACTCTCCCCACCAGACCCATCACCCTGAGAGAGTACCAGAGTACTTCTCCCCATCAGAAGAATAATACTCCCCCATCACCCTGAGAGAGTACCAGAGGATTAATACTCCTCCCCCATCAGAGGAAACATACTCCCACCAGACCCATTACCCTGAGAGAGTACCAGAGTACTTCTCCCCTCCCCCATCAGAAGAATAATACTCCCCCATCACCCTGAAAGAGTACCAGAGCACTTCTCCCCTCCCCCATCAGAAGAATAATACTCCCCCATCACCCTGAGAGAGTACCAGAGGATTAATACTCCTCTCCCATCACAGAGTACTCCCCCCATCAGAGGAAAAATACTCCCTCCCACCAGACCCATCACCCTGAGAGAGTACCAGAGTACTTCTCCCCTCCCCCATCAAAGGAAAAATACTCCCACCACCCTGAGAGAGTACCAAAGGATTAATACTCCTCCCCCATCAGAGGAAAAATACTCCCTCCCACCAGACCCATCACCCTGAGAGAGTACCAGAGGATTAATACTCCTCCTCTCCCCATCAGAAAAATAATATTCCCCCATCACCCTGAGAGAGTACCAGAGTACCATTCCCCTCCTACATCAGAAGAATAATACTCCCCCATCACCCTGAGAGAGTACCAGAGGATTAATACTCCCCCATCACAGAGTACTCCCCCATCATAGGAAAAATACTCCCTCCCACCAGACCCACCACCCTGAGAGAGTACCAGAGGATTAAAACTCCTCCCCATCAGAAGAATAATACTCCCCCATCACCCTGAGAGAGTACCAGAGTACTTCTCCCCTCCCCCATCAAAAGAATAATACTCCCCCATCACCCTGAGAGAGTACCAGAGGATTAATACTCCTCTCCCATCAGAGTACTCCCCCATCAGAGGAAAAATACTCCCTCCCACCAGACCCATCACCCTGAGAGAGTACCAGAGGATTAATACCCCTCCCCCATCACAGAGTACTTCCCCCATCAGAGGAAAAATACTCCCTCCCACCAGACCCATCACCCTGAGAGAGTACCAGAGGATTAATACTCCTCCCCATCAGAAGAATAATACTCCCCCATCACCCTGAGAGAGTACCAGAGTACTCCCCCATCAGAAGAATAATATTCCCCCATCACCCTGAGAGAGTACTTCTCCCCTCCCCCATCAGAAGAATAATATTCCCCCATCACCCTGAGAGAGTACTTCTCCCCTCCCCCATCAGAAGAATAATACTCCCCCATCACCCTGAGAGAGTACCAGAGTACTTCTCCCCATCACCCTAAAAGGATACTCATCCCCCATCAGAGGAATAATACTCCCCCATAACCCTGAGAGAGTACTTCTCCCCTCCCTCATCAGAGGAAATAAACTCCCCCCCCCCCCACCAGACCCATCACCCTGAGAGAGTGCCAGAGGATTAATACTCCCCATCAGAAGAATAATACTTCCCCATAACCTTGATAGATTACCAGAGTACTTCTCCCCTCCCCATCAGAAGAATAATACTCCCATATCACCCTGAGAGAGTACCAGAGGATTAATATTCCTCCCATCACAGAGTTCTCCCCCTATCAGAGGAAAAATACTCCCCCCACCAAACCCATCACCCTGAGAGAGTACCAGAGGATTAATACTCCTCCCCTCCCCATCACAGAGTACTCCCCCATCAGAGGAAAGATACTCCCCCACCAGACCCATCACCCTGAGAGAGTACCAGAGGATTAAAACTCCTCCCCATCAGAAGAATAATACTCCCCTATCACCCTGAGAGAGTACCAGAGTACTAATCCCCTCCCCCATCAGAAGAATAATACTCCCCCATCACCCTGAGAGAGTACTTCTCCCCTCCTCCATCAGAGAAAAAATACCCCCCACCAGACCCATCACCCTGAGAGAGTACTTCTCCCCTCCCCCATCAGAGAAAAAATACCCCCCACCAGACCCATCACCCTGAGAGAGTACCAGAGGATTAATACTCCTCCCATCAGAAGAATAATATTTCCCCCATCACCCTGAGAGAGTACCAGAGTACTTCTCCCCTCCCCCATCACCCTGAGAGGGTACTCAGCCCCCATCAGATGAATAATACTTCCCCATAACCCTGAGAGAGTACGTCTCCCCTTCCCCATCAGAGGAATAATACTCCCCATTACCCTGAGAGAATACCAGAGGACTCCTCCCCCAACCAAAGGAAGAGTACTCCTCCCTCCCCTATCACCCTGAGAGAGTACTTCTCCCCTCCCCCAATCAAAGAATAATACTCCCCCATCACCCTGAGAGAGTACCAGAGTACTTCTCCCCTCCCCCATCAGAAGAATAATACTCCCCCATCACCCTGAGAGAGTACTTCTCCCCTCCCCCATCACCCTGAGAGAGTACCAGAGTACTTTTCCCATCACCCTGAGAGGGTACTCATCCCCCATCAGAGGAATAATACTTCCCTATAACCCTGAGAGAGTACTTCTCCCCTATCAGAGGAATAATACTCCCCATTACCCTGAGAGAATACCAGAGGACTCCTCCCCTCCCCCAATCAGAGGAAGATTACTCCTCCCTCCCCCATCACCCTGAGAGAGTACTCCCCTCCCCCAATCAAAGAATAATACTCCCCCATCACCCTGAGAGAGTACCAGAGTACTTCTCCCTTATCAGAGGAAGAGTACTCCTTCCCCACACAGGGTACCAGAGGAAGAGTACTCCTCCCCCCACACAGAGGACAAATGCTCCTCCATCACCCTGAGAGAGTACCATAGGATTAATACTCCTCCCCAATCAGAGGATTAATACTCCTCCAATCACCCTGAGAGGGTACTCCCCCCAAACAGAGGAAGAGTACTCCTCCCCCCACACAATGTACTCCTCCTCTCCCCCCCACACAGAGGAAAAATACTCCCCCATCACCCTGATAGAGTACCAGAGGATTAGTACTCCCCCATTACCCTGAGAGAATACCAGAGGATTAATACTCCCCCAATCACCCTGAGAGAGTACCAGAGTACTTCTCCCCTCCCCCAATCAGAGGAAGAGTACTTCTCCCTTCCCCATCACCCTGATAGAGTACCCCTCCCCAATCAGAGGAATAATACTCCTCTCCCAATCAGAGGATTAATACTCCTCCAATCACCCTGAGAGGGCACTCCCCCATCAGAGGAAATATACCCCTCCCCCAATCAGAGGAAGAGTATTACTCCCCCCAATCAGGGGAAAAGTACTCCTCCCCACAATCAGAGGAAGAGTACTCCCCCCCAATCCAAGGAAGAGCACCCCTCCCCCCAATCCGAGGAAGAGTACTCCTCCCCCCAATCAGAAGAAGAGTACTCCTCCCCCCAATCAGAGGAAGAGTACTCCCCCCCAATCCGAGGAAGAGCACCCCTCCCCTCAATCAGAGGAAAAGTACTCCCCCCCAATCAGAGGAGCAGTACTCCCCCCCCCCAATCCAAGGAAGAGCACCCCTCCCCCCAATCCGAGGAAGAGTACCCTCCCCCCAATCAGAGGAAGAGTATTACTCCCCCTATCAGAGGAAGAGTACTCCTTCCCCCAATCAGAGGAAGAGTACTCCTTCCCCCAATCAGAGGAAGAGTACTCCTCCCCCCAATCAGAAGAAGAGTACTCCCCCCCAATCAGAGGAAGAGTACTCCCCCCCAATCAGAGGAAGAGTACTCCTCCCCCTATCAGAGGAAGAGTACTCCTTCCCCCAATCAGAAGAAGAGTACTCCTTCCCCCCAATCAGAGGAAGAATACTCCTTCCCCCAATCAGAGGAAGAGTACACCTTCCCCCCAATCAGAGGAAGAGTACTCCTCCCCCATCAGAGGAAGAGTACTCCTCCCCCATCAGCGTACCAGAGGAAGAGTACTCCTCCCCCATATCAGAGGAAGAGTACTCCACCCACATCAGAGTACCAGAGGAAAAGTACTCCCCCCAATCAGAGGAAGAGTACCCCCCCAATCCAAGGAAGAGCACCCCTCCCCCCAATCCGAGGAACAGTACTCCTCCCCCCAATCAGAGGAAGAGTACTCCTCCCCTATCAGAGGAAGAGTATTACTCCCCCTATCAGAGGACGAATACTCCTTCCCCCAATCAGAGGAAGAGTACTCCTCCCCCCAATCAGAGGAAGAGTAATCCCCCCAATCAGAGAAAGAGTACTCCCCCCAATCTGAGGAAGAGCATCCCTCCCCCCAATCAGAGGAAAAGTACTCCCCCCAATCAGAGGAAGAGTACTCCCCCCCAATCCGAGGAAGAGCACCCCTCCCCCCAATCAGAGAAAAAGTACTCCCCCCCAATCAGAGGAAGAGTACTCCCCCCCAATCCAAGGAAGAGCACCCCTCCCCCCCAATCAGAGGAAGAGTACTCCTCACCCCAATCAGAGGAAGAGTATTACTCCCCCTATCAGAGGAAGAGTACTCCTTCCCCCAATCAGAGGAAGAGCACCCCTCCTCCCAATCAGAGGAAGAGTACTCCCCCCAATCAGAGGAAGAGTACTCCTTCCCCCCCCCAATCCGAGGAAGAGCACCCCTCCCCCCAATCCGAGGAAGAGTACTCCTCCCCCCAATCAGAGGAAGAGTACTCCTCCCCCCAATCAGAGGAAGAGTACTCCTCCCCTATCAGAGGAAGAGTATTACTCCCCCTATCAGAGGACGAATACTCCTTCCCCCAATCAGAGGAAGAGTACTCCTTCCCCCAATCAGAGAAAGAGTAATCCTCCCCCCAATCGGAGAAAGAGTACTCCCCCCAATCTGAAGAAGAGCACCCCTCCCCCCAATCAGAGGAAAAGTACTCCCCCAATCAGAGAAAAAGTACTCCCCCCCAATCAGAGGAAGAGTACTCCCTCCCAATCCAAGGAAGAGCACCCCCCCCCAATCCGAGGAAGAGTACCCTCCCCCCAATCCGAGGAAGAGTACCCTCCCCCCAATCAGAGGAAGAGTACTCCTCACCCCAATCAGAGGAAGAGTATTACTCCCCCTATCAGAGGAAGAGTACTCCTTCCCCCAATCAGAGGAAGAGCACCCCTCCCCCCAATCAAAGGAAGAGTACTCCTCCCCCCAATCAGAGGAAGAGTACTCCTTCCCCCCCCCAATCCGAGGAAGAGCACCCCTCCCCCCAATCCGAGGAAGAGTACTCCTCCCCCCAATCAGAGGAAGAGTACTCCTCCCCTATCAGAGGAAGAGTACTCCTTCCCCCAATCAGAGTAAGAGTACTTTTCCCCCAAATCAGAGAAAGAGTAATCCTCCCCCCAATCAGAGAAAGAGTACTAGTCCCCCCCAATCTGAGGAAGAGCACCTCTCCCCCCAATCAGAGGAAAAGTACTCCCCCAATCAGAGAAAAAGTACTCCCCCAATCAGAGGAAGAGTACTCCCCCCAATCTGAGGAAGAGCACCCCTTCCCCAATCAGAGAAAAAGTACTCCCCCCCCAATCAGAGGAAGAGTACTCCCCCCCCAATCCAAGGAAGAGCACCCCTCTCCCCAATCCGAGGAAGAGTACCCTCCCCCCAATCAGAGGAAGAGTACTCCTCACCCCCAATCCGAGGAAGAGTACCCTCACCCCAATCAGAGGAAGAGTATTACTCCCCCTATCAGAGGAAGAGTACTCCTTCCCCCAATCAGAGGAAGAGTACCCCTCCCCCCAATCAGAGGAAGAGTACTCCTTCCCCCCCAATCCGAGGAAGAGCACCCCTCCCCCCAATCCGAGGAAGAGTACTCCTCCCCCCAATCAGAGGAAGAGTACTCCTCCCCCTACAGGGCTGTCTTTTCCATTGGGCACGCTGGGCAGTTGCCCGGGGGCCCCACTTGCCTGGGGGGCCCCCATCGGCTGCCCAGCAACCCCAGTAAAAAAAATGGTGGAGAGCAGCGGGTCAGAACTGTAGAACTGTATCGTGTCTACAGTCTCTGAGGAAGAGCCTGAAGAGGAGTCAAGAGTGGGAGCGCCTCCGGGATGGGGGTCATGGGAGAAGTCAGACATGAGGAGACATTAGGATAAAACCAGAGCAGCCAAGCTGGAGCCATCTGACTGAGCCGTGCATGTTGCACCTGAGAGGAGATCAGTGATACCGCCGCCAGGCCAGTCTAAGGGGCAGGTGGTTGCTGATGTAAGGGGGGAGTGAATACAAAAATATTAGTGACCCCCCCTTACCTTAGTGTATTTACTCTACGGAAGGTGATCTCTGGTCACCAGAGTGCCCTACACATCAGAGTTCCTGGTGTTCCCCTTTACATCAGAGTCTGCAGGATTCCCCCTTACAGTGCAAGGACCCTGATGTAAGTGGGAACTCTGATGTAAAGAGAAAGCAGTGAACTCTGATATAAGGTAGTCTCTGGTCACCAGAGTCCCCCTCCACATCAGAGTTCCCCCTTACATCATGATCTGCAGCGTTCCCCTTTACATAAGAGTTTCCTTTCACTGTAAGGGGGAATCCTGCAGACTCTGATGTAAGAGGAAACTCTGAGAAGGCTGGGTTATAGTACCCTAACCTTCATGTCAATGAAGAAATTTGTAAAACTGTAATTTTAGGTACTTTTTTTTGCAGTGCCAGTAAAATAAATGTGGTTCTGCCAGTAAATTTCATGATATTTGTCAGTAAATTCTCGTGCACAATTGTGTAGACAGGGCCCCGGTGCACTGTATTGCCCGGGGGCCTATAATGCTCTTAAGATGCCACTGTCCCCCTATCAGAGGAAGAGTACTCCTTCCCCCCAATCAGAGGAAGAGTACTCCTCCCCCATCAGAGGAAGAGTACTCCTCCCCCATCAGAGTACCAGAGGAAGAGTACTCCTCCCCCCTATCAGAGGAAGAGTACTCCTCCCCTCCCCCATCAATGTTTTTCTCTATAGGGACGGACCTTCATACAATGTTTTTCTCTATAGGGACGGATCTCATACAATGTTTTTCTCTATAGGGACGGACCTTCATACAATGTTTTTCTCTATAGGGACGGACCTTCATACAATGTTTTTCTCTATATGGACGGACCTTCATACAATGTTTTTCTCTATAGGGACGGACCTTCATACAATGTTTTTCTCTATATGGACGGACCTTCATACAATGTTTTTCTCTATAGGGACGGACCTTCATACAATGTTTTTCTCTATAGGGACGGACCTTCATACAATGTTTTTCTCTATAGGGGCGGCCCTTCGTACAATGTTTTTCTCTATAGGGACGGACCTTCATACAATGTTTTTCTCTATAGGGACGGGTCTCATACAATGTTTTTCTCTATAGGGACGTCCTTCATACAATGTTTTTCTCTATAGGGACGGACCTTCATACAATGTTTTTCTCTATAGGGACGGACCTTCATACAATGTTTTTCTCTATAGGGACGGACCTTCATACAATGTTTTTCTCTATAGGGACGGATCTCATACAATGTTTTTCTCTATAGGGACGGATCTTCATACAATGTTTTTCTCTATAGGGACGGATCTCATACAATGTTTTTCTCTATAGGGACGGACCTTCATACAATGTTTTTCTCTATAGGGACGGATCTCATACAATGTTTTTCTCTATAGGGACGGATCTCATACAATGTTTTTCTCTATAGGGACGTCCTTCATACAATGTTTTTCTCTATAGGGACGGACCTTCATACAATGTTTTTCTCTATAGGGACGTCCTTCATACAATGTTTTTCTCTATATGGACGGACCTTCATACAATGTTTTTCTCTATAGGGACGGACCTTCATACAATGTTTTTCTCTATAGGGACGGACCTTCATACAATGTTTTTCTCTATAGGGACGGACCTTCATACAATGTTTTTCTCTATAGGGACGGATCTCATACAATGTTTTTCTCTATAGGGACGGATCTCATACAATGTTTTTCTCTATAGGGACGGATCTTCGTACAATGTTTTTCTCTATAGGGACGTCCTTCATACAATGTTTTTCTCTATATGGACGGACCTTCATACAATGTTTTTCTCTATATGGACGGACCTTCATACAATGTTTTTCTCTATAGGGACGGACCTTCATACAATGTTTTTCTCTATAGGGACGGACCTTCATACAATGTTTTTCTCTATAGGGACGGACCTTCATACAATGTTTTTCTCTATAGGGACGGATCTCATACAATGTTTTTCTCTATAGGGACGGATCTCATACAATGTTTTTCTCTATAGGGACGTCCTTCATACAATGTTTTTCTCTATAGGGACGGATCTCATACAATGTTTTTCTCTATAGGGACGGATCTCATACAATGTTTTTCTCTATAGGGACGGATCTTCGTACAATGTTTTTCTCTATAGGGACGGACCTTCATACAATGTTTTTCTCTATAGGGACGGACCTTCATACAATGTTTTTCTCTATAGGGACGGACCTTCATACAATGTTTTTCTCTATAGGGACGGACCTTCATACAATGTTTTTCTCTATAGGGACGGACCTTCATACAATGTTTTTCTCTATAGGGACGGATCTCATACAATGTTTTTCTCTATAGGGACGGATCTCATACAATGTTTTTCTCTATAGGGACGGATCTTCGTACAATGTTTTTCTCTATAGGGACGTCCTTCATACAATGTTTTTCTCTATAGGGACGGACCTTCATACAATGTTTTTCTCTATATGGACGGACCTTCATACAATGTTTTTCTCTATATGGACGGACCTTCATACAATGTTTTTCTCTATATGGACGGACCTTCATACAATGTTTTTCTCTATAGGGACGGACCTTCATACAATGTTTTTCTCTATATGGACGGACCTTCATACAATGTTTTTCTCTATAGGGACGGATCTCATACAATGTTTTTCTCTATAGGGACGGATCTCATACAATGTTTTTCTCTATAGGGACGTCCTTCATACAATGTTTTTCTCTATAGGGACGGACCTTCATACAATGTTTTTCTCTATAGGGACGGATCTCATACAATGTTTTTCTCTATAGGGACGGATCTCATACAATGTTTTTCTCTATAGGGACGGATCTTCGTACAATGTTTTTCTCTATAGGGACGGACCTTCATACAATGTTTTTCTCTATAGGGACGGACCTTCATACAATGTTTTTCTCTATAGGGACGGACCTTCATACAATGTTTTTCTCTATAGGGACGGACCTTCATACAATGTTTTTCTCTATAGGGACGGACCTTCATACAATGTTTTTCTCTATAGGGACGGACCTTCGTACAATGTTTTCATGTAGTTGGAATTCCTCCACCTGCCTGTTGTATGTTGAGAATCTCTGTATTCTCTGACAGACGTCTTCCCGGAGGGGATGGTAAAGAGACAAATCAGGCCGGTATTTACTGTCATAAATCTTGTCACCTGGAAGAATAGAGGCCCATAAAAGTGTCGGCGGTTTAAGGTGCAGCTTTGTTGTGTTGGTAATAAAGGGCTCCGCGTGCCCCTGTCACTGATATGGGAGAACAAGCTTTTCCCTCTTGTGTTGTACAGCCGTGATATTTGCTGAGTATAATACACGGGCCGTTCTACAGAGTGCACCTCTTCTCCCCTACAGTGTGTAATACACGGGCCGTTCTACAGAGTGCACCTCTTCTCCCCTACAGTGTGTAATACACGGGCCGTTCTACAGAGTGCACCTCTTCTCCCCTACAGTGTGTAATACACGGGCCGTTCTACAGAGTGCACCTCTTCTCCCCTACAGTGTATAATACACGGGCCGTTCTACAGAGTGCACCTCTTCTCCCCTTCAGTGTATAATACACGGGCCGTTCTACAGAGTGCACCTCTTCTCCCCTACAGTGTGTAATACACGGGCCGTTCTACAGAGTGCACCTCTTCTCCCCTACAGTGTATAATACACGGGCCGTTCTACAGAGTGCACCTCTTCTCCCCTACAGTGTATAATACACGGGCCGTTCTACAGAGTGCACCTCTTCTCACCTACAGTGTACAATACACGGGCCGTTCTACAGAGTGCACCTCTTCTCCCCTACAGTGTATAATACACGGGCCGTTCTACAGAGTGCACCTCTTCTCACCTACAATGTATAACGCACGGGCCGTTCTACAGAGTGCACCTCTTCTCCCCTACAGTGTATAATACACGGGCCGTTCTACAGAGTGCACCTCTTCTCCCCTACAGTGTGTAATACACGGGCCGTTCTACAGAGTGCACCTCTTCTCACCTACAGTGTGTAATACACGGGCCATTCTACAGAGTGCACCTCTTCTCCCCTACAGTGTATAATACACGGGCCGTTCTACAGAGTGCACCTCTTCTCACCTACAGTGTGTGATACACGGGCCATTCTACAGAGTGCACCTCTTCTCACCTACAGTGTACAATACACGGGCCGTTCTACAGAGTGCACCTCTTCTCCCCTACAGTGTGTAATACACGGGCCATTCTACAGAGTGCACCTCTTCTCACCTACAGTGTATGATACACAGGCCGTTCTACAGAGTGCACCTCTTCTCCCCTACAGTGTATAATACACAGGCCGTTCTACAGAGTGCGCCTCTTCTCCCCTACAGTGTATAATACACGGGCCGTTCTACAGAGTGCGCCTCTTCTCCCCTACAGTGTATAATACACGGGCCGTTCTACAGAGTGCGCCTCTTCTCCCCTACAGTGTATAATACACGGGCCGTTCAACAGAGTACACCTCTTCTCCCCTACAGTGTGTAATACACGGGCCGTTCTACAGAGTGCACCTCTTCTCACCTACAGTGTATGATACACGGGCCGTTCTACAGAGTGCACCTCTTCTCCCCTACAGTGTATAATACACAGGCCGTTCTACAGAGTGCGCCTCTTCTCCCCTACAGTGTATAATACACGGGCCGTTCTACAGAGTCCGCCTCTTCTCCCCTACAGTGTATAATACACGGGCCGTTCTACAGAGTGCACCTCTTCTCCCCTACAGTGTATAATACACAGGCCGTTCTACAGAGTGCACCTCTTCTCCCCTACAGTGTATAATACACAGGCCGTTCTACAGAGTGCGCCTCTTCTCCCCTACTGTTATGTACTGGAACGTACCTTGTAGCCAGAGCCTAGTGTGCAGGAGGAGGCCTCTCTTACAGCCCCGGCTCTGGAGCTGCTGGAGTTGGGACAGCAAGCTCGGGAGCACGGCGAGGTAGGAGTGCCTGGTGATGATAGCAGCTCAGCACAGTTGGTGGTCCTTCGGGACGGTGGTTGTAGGAGACAGCGTCTCTGGAGCTGGTACAGGCACTGGATAGCAGGAACTGGTGAAGCAAAACCGGGTTAGCAGATAATCAGGTGGGTTAGGCAAGCGTAGTCAGATTCAGGCACAGGGTCTGGTAACGATGGGCAGGAGAGCAGAGCGGAGTCAGAGCAAGCCAGGGGTCGGAGTGGAGAGGGTCGGATGGTCAGACGGAGCCGGGTCGGTTTGAGGTAACAGGTTACAACAGGTCACAAGTTTCACAGATACAATGCTGCAGATCAGACAGCAAAGTGTCACTGCAGCTGCTTGCTTTTTAAAGGCTGAGTGGCGCCAATCGCGCATTAACGCGCACGCGCGCGTTCCTGCCATCGTGCACGTGCGCGTGTAGTAGGCGCATGCGCGCGCATACGAGCGCGCACATTTGGCGCACAGATGCGCGCATTTGGCTCATATCCGCGTGCATGTGGGACGCGCCTGCGCACATGAATAGGCGATTGGTGCTGATTCTGACCATCAGTAAGTGTGCGCATGCGTGCACGCCGGAGCCTATTGGCAGGTCCCTGACACCTACAGTGTGTGCTTTGGAGTGTCAAAAGAATTCCGAGCCTAAAAAATGTATGTGCTTCATCCAGGGCCCAAAAAATTCTATGTGCTTCATCCTGGGCCCAAAATTTTTGATCTGATGCATCCAGGGCCTAAAAAATTGTATCCGATGCATCCAGGGCCTAAAAAAAATGTACCTGATGCATCCAGTTGCCTAAAATGTTTTACCTGCTGCATCCAAACCTAAAAAATATTGTAACTGAGGCATTCAATACCTTACAAATTGTACCTGCTGCATCCAGGGCCTAAACATGTTTATGTGCTGCATTCAGGACCTAAAAAATTGTACCTGATGCATCCAGTGCCTAAAGAATTGTACCTGATGCATGCATGGCCTAAAAAAATTGTACCTGCTGCATCCAGGGTCTAAAAAAAATTCCAGGGCCTAACATTTTTTACCTGCTGCATCCAGGGCCTAAAAAAATTGTAACTGAGGCATTCAATGCCTTACAAATTGTACCTGCTGCATTCAGGACCTAAACAATTGTACCTGATGCATCCAGGGCCTAAAAATTATACGTGATGCATCCAGTTGCCTAAAATTTTTTACCTGCCGCAACCAGGGTCTAAAAGTGTTATGTACTGCATCCAGGGCCTAAAAAATTTTACCTGCTGCATCCGAGGGCCTAAAAAAAAATAGTACCTGCTGCATCCAGGGCCTAACATTTTTATGTGCTGCATCTAGGGCCTAAAAAATTGTACCTGCTGCATCCAGGGCCTAACATTTTTATGTGCTGCATCTAGGGCCTAAAAAATTGTACCTGATGCATCCAGGGCCTAAAGAATTGGCCCTGGATGCAGCACGTAGGATTGTTTTGGCCCTACATGCATCAGGTACAATCAATTCCATGTGCTGCATCAAGGGCCAAATGAAATTCTCAGCCACAGTCCCTGGGGGGCAGCGACGGAGTGTGTCCTAAAACAAGACCGCAACGCATATATGCGGCGGCTGGTCATTAAGGCCCACTCACCCCCCGCCGCTACATATATAGGGTAATGCTGTTGTAAAAAGGGTTACATATACGTTAGAACGTGTTTTTTTAATACCATTTCAGTAATTCCAGCCATACATGAATAGATTTCTCCTTTCACGGTTAACAGGTTGGATGGAGGAATCTGCCGCGGCGATTGTATTCGGGGCAGCCGCAGCCTCCTAATCTTCTTTTAAGCCCCAAGGTATCCTCCGTCTTCTGGGTTGAATGTCACCTGGAATATAGGACAGACTAAGAATGAAGGGTGTCGTGGCCCCGCCTCTTCCGGGACGTTACCCTGGCCTCCTTTCATATTCTTATTCTTTCATATCTTTTTAACCACTATGCTGCTAAATGCCCAAAAGCGTTTTTACAATTCAGCACTGCGTCACTTTAACAGACAATTGCGCGGTCGTGCGACATGGCTCCCAAACAAAATTGGCGTCCTTTTTTCCCCCACAAATAGAGCTTTCTTTTGGTGGTATTTGATCACCTCTGCAGTTTTTATTTTTTGCGCTATAAACAAAAATAGAGCGACAATTTTGAAAAGAATGCAATATTTTTTACTTTTTGCTATAATAAATATCCCCCAAAAACATATATAAAAAAAAAAAATTCTCCTCAGTTTAGACCGATACATATTCTTCTACCTATTTTTGTTAAAAAAAATCGCAAAAATCGTTTATCGATTGGTTTGCGCAAAATTTATAGCGTTTACAAAATAGGGGATAGTTTTATTATTTATTTATTTATTTATTTTTTACTACTCGTGACTGCGACATTATGGCGGACACTTCGGACAATTTTGACACATTTTTGGGATCATCGTAATTTTCACAGCAAAAAATGCATTTAAATTGCATTGTTTATTGTGAAAATGACAGTTGCAGTTTGGGAGTTAACCACAGGGGGCGCTGTAGGAGTTAGAGTTCACCTAGTGTGTGTTTACAACTGTAGGGGGTGTGGCTGTAGGTCTGACATCATTGATCGAGTCTCCCTATAAAAGGGATCACTCGATCGATGCAGCCGCCACAGTGAAGCACGGGGAAGCCGTGTTTACATACAGCTCTCCCCGTTCTTCAGCTCCAGGGAGCGATCGCGACGGGGCGGCTAGAAACGAATAGCCGCGCCGTCGTCCCGGATCGCTCCCCGCAGGTTTCCGACCGCCGCATGTAGCGGGGAGTCCCGATCGGACCCCCGACCCGCGGAAAGGCGGGGACGTACCCATATGCCTGTACGTGCCATTCTGTGGACGTACATATACATGCGGCGGTCGTCAAGTGGTTATAGCAAAGAGCGGTACTGATGAAGGATGGGGTTTGGGCCGAAAACCCATCAGCCCCACAGTCCTCCAATCACCCCTGATGTCCTCAGACTCTGGGTCTTATTCCTCTTAACCAGTCCTGGGCGGCCCCCTTTGCTGCTGTGGTGCCATCAGCACTGGGGATGGGTTTGGGCTTGGACGAAACATGGCAGGGAGCTGTCATTCCCGCCAAATCAGCTGTAGCCAGTTCCCAGATTAAGGACACTGTCCCCGGGCCAAGTCTGTCCCCAGTTTTGTCCCTGGATTGGATTTGAATGGGGACTGGGGCAATTTCAAAGACAATCCCGCTATACCACACCTACTACTAGCCTAGGGGGGGTGTATTTTTTCTATTATCCGTGCCCCTGTCTGATGATCATGTGCTGGTCGGAGCGGAGGGACCATTTCTTCAGTTTCGGGCGCATGCCCATTCAGCTCCGCTCGCCTGTTGTTCTGCCTCGGCTCAACTCCCGGCCAGCCAGCCAGCCAGCCGCCTGCCTGTTTATCTCCTTTCCTTACCTGGTGGAGTGATCTTCCTCTGCTCCCCACCCAGTAGTGGCCGGGGGGCCCGGAGAGTGAGACTTAAAGGATCACTATAGGAATTTATTTTTTCTCCACGTCTCCAAGATCCACGTCTTCTGGGGTCCCTCGGCGGCTGTCTCTGGTCCTCCCCGCAAGAACTCACAACTCACCACAGTCATGCGAGAGAGCTCGCATGGTGGTGAGTACTTGCGGGCGCGCTCCCGTGATACAGCGAGCGGCCATAGCCCCTCTGCGCGTCGCGTCACAGGATGTGATTGACAGCAGCGCCAGCCAAATGGCTGTGCTGCTCTCAATCCATCCGCTCTAGCCAATCAGCGGCCAGGCTGAGCGGCGAAGAGGATCTCGGGACCGAGCGCGGGACTTTCGAGGGGTCAGGTAAGTAAAACGGGGGGCGGGGGGGCCGGCATCATCAGATGTTTTTTCACCTTAATGCATAGATTGCATTAAGGTGAAAAAATGTTTTCCTTTACAACTCCTTTAAGACCCGGACCTTTAGGCAGCTAAAGGACCCGGCCAGTTTTTTGCGATTCGGCACTGCGTCGCTTTAACAGACAATTGCGCGGTCGTGCGACGTGGCTCCCAAACAAAATTGGCGTCCTTTTTTTCCCACAAATAGAGCTTTCTTTTGGTGGTATTTGATCACCTCTGCGGTTTTTATTTTTTGCGCTATAAACAAAAATAGAGCGACAATTTTGAAAAAAATGCAATATTTTATACTTTTTTTCTATAATAAATATCCCCCAAAAATGTATAAAAAAATTGTTTTTTTTTTCCCTCCGTTTAGGCCGATACGTATTTTTCTACCTATTTTTGGTAAAAAAAATTGCAATAAGCGTTTATCGATTGCTTTGCGCAAAATTTATTGCGTTTACAAAATAGGGGATAGTTTTATTGCATTTTTATAAAAAAATTATATTTTACTAGTAATGGCGGCGATCAGCGATTTTTTTCGTGACCGCGACATTATGGCGGACACTTCGGACAATTTTGACACATTTTTGGGACCGTTGTCATTTTCACAGCAAAAAATGCACTAATTACTGTGAAAATGACAATTGCCGTTCGGGAGTTAACCACAAGGGGGCGCTGAAAGGGGTTAAGTGTGACCTCATCTGTGTGTCTAAATGTAGGGGGCGGGGCTGTAGGTGTGACGTCATTGATTGTGGTTCCCTATATCAGGGAACACACGATCGATGACAGCGCCACAGTGAAGAGCGGGGAAGCTGTGTTTACACTCACCTCTCCCCGTTCTTCAGCTCCGGTGACCGATCGCGGGACTCCAGCAGCGATCGGGTCCCGCGGTCACGGCTGGGCACTTAAAGAGGACGTACCTGTAAGTGCTTGTGCCCAGCCGTGCCATTCTGCCGACGTATATGTGCAGGAGGCGGTCCTTAAGTGGTTAATGCATAGATTGCATTAAGGTGAAAATGTTATTTCCTTTAAAGTGCAATGTCTATAATGAAATGCTCTTTATTAAAGTTCATGTAGTAAAGTCATGTAAGGTTCCAACGTGTTTCGGCTGTCAGGCCTTAATCATGGCTGCCATGATTAAGGCCTGTTGGCTGAAACCTGTTGGCTTGACTTTACTACATGAACTTTAACCACTTCCATACAGGGCACTTACGTACCTTCCCGCCCAAGCCAATTTTCAGCTTTCAGCGCTGTCGCACTTTGAATGGCAATTGCGCGGTCATGCTACATTGTACCCAAACAAAATTGGCGTTCTTTTTTCCCCACAAATAGAGCTTTCTTTTGGTGGTATTTGATCACCTCTGCGAATTTTTTTTTTTGCGCAACAACGAAAAAAAGACTAAAAATTGTAAAAAAAATCACGTTTTTATTTTTTTCTGTAATTTTTTTTGTAAATAAGTAAGTTTTCTCTTTCAATTACGGGCACTGATATGGCGGCACTGATGAGATGGCACTGATGGACATCGATGAGGTAGTACTGACGGGCACAGATAAGGTGGCACTGATTGGCGGCGCTGGTATGCGGCACTGATGGGCACACATAGGCGGCACTGATGGGCACACATGGGCGGCACACATGGGCGGCACTGATGGGCACTCATGGGCGGCACTGGGCACTCATAGGCGGCACAGATGGGCACTCATGGGTGGCACTTATGGGTGGCACTGATGGATACTTATGGGTGGCACAGATGGGCACTGGGCATGGATGGGCACTGTGGGGTGGCACTGATGGACACTGTGGGGTGGCACTGATGGACACTGTGGGGCGGCACCTATATTGCCAGTCAGTGCCCATTTGTGGGCACTGATTGGCATCTTTTATTTTTTTTCAGCCTTTTTTTTTTTGTCAGCCTTTTTTTTTAGCATTTTTTTTGGGGGGGGGGATTTTTTCAGTTTGCCCTTCCCTGGTGGTCCAGTGTGGCGATCCGAGGGGGGGCTGCGCTGATGAACAATCAGCGCGAACCCCCCCTGTCAGGAGACCCGCTGTTCGGCTCTCCTCTACTCGCGTCTGTCAGACATGAGTGAGGAAGAGCCATCAACGGCTCTTCCTGTTTACATCGTGATCAGCCGTGGTTGGACACGGCTGATCACGTGGTAAAGAGTCTCCGTGAGAGAATCTTTACCGAGAACGGTGTTGCGGGGTGTCGGACTGACACCCCGCAACAACAATCGCCGCGATGCGCGCCCCCGGGGGCGCGCAGCGGCTCAGAATCCTGAGGACGTCATATGACGTCCTCAGGATTCTACAACCACTTTGCCGCCGTCAATATGTCATTTGCGGGCGGCAAGTGGTTAATGAAGAGCATTTGATATGGCGGTTGCACCGGAGCGCCAGCTTTCTCTATGAGATGTGCTCTAGGCGTGAAAGTTCCGGGTCACTGACCCATCTCTCAGCCTCATTGTACCTACCCCCCGGCCCTCTTAGTGGTGTCCTTTACACGGCATTGTAGTGCTGCCATAATAGTAAGCCGTAATCCGGTTCCCTCTATGGATCCAGACCCGCTGGAAGGAGTCCACGCTCACAGCTGCTGCTTCTTATCAATGTCTAAATGAGGCAGCCGGGGCGGCTCCAGGTCTCTGATATCACCGTCCCAATCCACATCCCCGACGTAAGAGGAGCGTGACTTCTGTGCTGTGCTAGTAAGTGGAGGAACTTGCAATGTCACGGTCTAGTCATAGACAGGAGATCTCCCCCCCCCCCCCCCCCCCCCTGAGAACAATCAGCAGGAATAGTTTTTCCCATCCTCGATCACATCAGGAGCTGCTGCTGTCATTCGTGAACATAAACTACGCAATGCAGTTCACGAAATCTGGACACAGCCCTAGTCTTAACCACTCGCCGACCGCCGAACACGCCGATATACCTCGACAAAATGGCACAGGCAAATGGACGTACGTCCCTTTAAATTTGACGCCCAGCGGGTAAGCACGCGCCGCCGCGTGCCTCGTGAGTGCGCTCCCGCGGGTCCCGGGAACTCGATGTTTCCCCTGGGGGCGGCCCGCGATTGCGGTCGGCAACGGCAGAACAGGGGGATGCCTTTGTAAACAAGGCATTCCTCTGTTCTGCCTAGTGACACGTCAGGGATCTATTGTGATTGGTAACGGTGATCAGCTTTCAGCGCAGTCGCTGTTTAAATGACAATTGTGCGGTCATGCTACACTGTACCCAAAGTACATTTTCTTCTTCACTGATAGGCACTGATAAGGCGGCACAGATGAGGTGGCACCAACGAGGTGGCACTGACGGGAATTGATAGGCGGCACACATGGGTGGCACTGGTACGCAAGACTGATGGGCACTGAAAGGCTGCACTGATGGGTACTTATGAGTGGCACTGATAGGCGGCACTGATACGATAGGCATCCCTGGTGGCACTGGCAGGCATGGGTGTCCGCTCCATAGGGCAAGGGGGGGGCAATTGACCCCCCTGGGAAAATCGAGAAGGTGGAACCATCCTCTTCTTTCGTGGCCGCAGGCTGTCTGAGCGGTCCCGGGCCCCGATGTCACACAGGCAAAGTGAGCGGAGTGAAGCCGCCTTCCCTTCAGTGTTTATGTGTACTACACAGGGGGAGGAAACCTGCTGTGCCGGGCTGATAGCTGATCTGAGGTACTACTGAATGGGATGGGGGTCCGTCTGTGCTGAAGGGGGGGTCCATCTGTGCTGAAGGGGGGTCTGTACTGAAGGGGGGTATGTGCTGAAGGGGGGGTCTATGCTTAAAGGGAGTCCATCTGTGCTGAATGAAGGGGTCTGTGCAGAATGGGGGGGTCTGTGCTGAAGGGGGGCCTGTACATTCTCTAGGCTATATTTAAATGGGCATGGAGTGAAGCTAAATTATCTCAAGAGCTATTTCACACTGCCAGCTGGCCGCGTTATCGGTAAAGCGCCGCTTTACCATCGTTTTAGCTGCGCTATTTGGCCGCTAGCGGGGCGCTTTAAGCCCCCGCTAGCGTTTGAAGAAAGGGCTAAATGCGACTGTGTATTGCCGCTGTCGAAGCGCCCCCCCCCGGAAAAAATTTCAGTGGACGCCCATGCTGGTAGGCATTTTGGATGGGCACTGATTGGCAGCTGCCTGGGCACTCATTGGCATTTCCCTGGTGGTCTAGAGTGGCATACCTGATGGTCCTGGGCGGGCATCCGAGGGGGGCCTGCGCTGATAAACAATCAGCCCAGACCCCCCCCTCCCCGTCAGGAGAGCAGCCGATCGTCTCTCCTCTACTCGTGTCTGTCAGACGCGAGCGAGGAAAAGCCGATCAACGTCTCTTCCTGTTAACACCGTGATTGGACGCGGCTGATCACGTGGTAAAGCGCCTCCGCCGGAGCGGCGCTTTACCGAGTTCGGTGTAGCGGTGTGTGTCAGAATGTGACACGCCGCACCACCGATCGCCGCGATGCGCGCCCTCTACGGGCATGCGGTGGCTGTTATCCGGCCGGACTTCATATGAAGTCCAGTCAGGATAACGGAACCACCCGTCCGGCCGTCATTCTGTTAACGGCCGGGCCGGAAGTGGTTAACTTCAGTACTATTCTAATTCGGATACATCCGAATAACGAGAATCGCAACGAACCGCACACGTCTAGACTGGGCTCAGGTGATACACAAAGATCAAACCCCTCCTACATAAGTTGTACCTGTTTATCTGCAGCCTGCTCTACATCCGTTCAAAGTGCTGAATTTATACAGCTTGTCTGAGAGTTCAGAAAAAAAGGGGGCGGAGAGCTGAAGTTGCATAGCTTCCAACTGTCCCTGATTTGGAGCAATGTCCCTCTTTCCTCCTCATGTGTCCCCCATTTCGGTCTGATCTCTATAGTGTTGTAAAAAGTGTTTCCCAGCGCTAAACCTTTCATCTGATCTCTAAATTGCTGCATTTGTAAATTCCAAAAGCCAACATAAAGGAATAGTAGAGGTAAAAAAAAAAAAAGCACTTGTGGGTTTAACCAATCTTGTTTTTTTTTGTACAATTCTCCTTTAACCACTTCCCGCCCGGTCAGTAACAGATTGACGTCCGGGAAGTGGTTGTGAAATCCTGACTGGACGTCTATTGACGTCCTGCAGGATTTCATGCCCGCACGCGCCCGTGGAGGCGCACAGCGATCGGTGAGGCGGGGTGTTACTCCGGCGGAGTCTCTTTACCACGTGATCAGCCGTGTCCAATCACGGCTGATCACGATGTAAACAGGAAGAGCCGTTGATCGGCTATTCCTCACTGGACCACCAGGGAAGGGCAAAAAAAAAAAAAGTCAGTAAAAAAAAAAAAAAAGGGCAGTAAAAAAAAAAGATGCCAATCAGTGCCCACAAATGGGCACTGACTGGCAACATGGATCCATCAGTGCCACCCACAGTGTCCATCAGTGCCCATCCATGCCCAGTGCCCACCTATAAGTGCCTATCTGTGCCACCCATAAGTACCCATCAGTGACACCCATAAGTGCCCATCTGTGCCGCCTATGAGTGCCCAGTGCCGCCTTTGAGTGCCCATCAGTGCCACCTATGAGTGCCCATCAGTGCTGCCTATGAGTGCCCTTCAGTGCTGCCTATGAGAGCCCATCTGTGCCGCCTATGAGTGCCCAGTGCCGCCTATGAGTGCTAATCAGTGCCGCCTATGAGAGCCCATCAGTGCCGCCTATGATGGCCCATCAGTGCCGCCTATGAGTGCCCAGTGCCGCCTTTGAGTGCCCATCATTGCTGCCTAAGAGTACCCTTCAGTGCCGCCTATGAGAGCCCATCTGTGCCACCTATGAGTGCCCAGTGCCGCCTATGAGTGCCCATCAGTGCGGCCTATGAGAGCCCATCAGTGCCGCCTATGATGGCCCATCAGTGCCGCCTATGAGTGCCCATCAGTGGCGTCTACAAGTGCCCGTAATTGAAAGAGAAAACTTACTTATTTACAAAAGAATTTACAGAAAAAAATAAAAATGATTTTTTTTTCAAAATGTTTCGGTCTTTTTTTGGTTGTTGCGCAAAAAAAAAAAAAAACTCAGAGGTGATCAAATACCACCAAAAGAAATCTCTATTTGTGGGGAAAAAAGGACGCCAATTTTGTTTGGGTACAGTGTAGCACGACCGCGCAATTGCCATTCAAAGTGCGACAGTGCTGAAAGCTGAAAATTGGTCTGGGCGGGAAGGTGCGTAAGTGACCCCCCGGTATGGAAGTGGTTAAAGGGGGCGTGGCAGTGGGTGTGTCCTATTTTTGCTGATAGGTGTGCCTCATTCCCATCTTAAACAGTTGGGAGGTACGAAGTTGCACTGCAGAGCTCAATGAGGAGAGCTGATTGGAGGGGAGAGACACCCCCCACCCCCCCCTTTCACACAGAAAAAAAAAAAGCTTAGGCTGTCAATCACAGGCTGTGCGCTGGTTCTCCCTCCCCCTGTCACCTTTTTTTCTCTTGGTGTCAGAAAAACTTGTCAAGAAGTGACTCATGCAGGTAGCAGAGGGAAGAAGGCAGCAGACGGAAATGACGCTCAGTGCTCCGGACTGAGACAAGTACACGCTATAGAGGGATGTGCTTTGTTCATTTCAATGCAAAGCATGACGTTATAAAAGGCGCATAAAGCGCAATAAAAGAAGGAAAATAACACATTTCAAGCCACTGATTTCACCCTTCAGCCTCTTTCATTAGGAAAATGTCAGTAGGGGGCGGACTGACCCTTTGAAAGGACCCTCCCCTCCCCCGAGGCATGCTGTGACCCCCCCTCCCCCCAGAGATCTGCCCCGTGAGCGTCAGCGGGGGATACAGTGCAGGTCTTTGTATTAGAGCGTTCTCCGCGTGAGTCACACAGGAAGGAGGCGCCGTACGCCGGCATAGTGCGTCTTACCGGAGGGGGTTGCGGCTGAAAGTTTGAAAGACTCGGATGTGTGAAGTGCAAAACGTTAATAAAAAAAAAAAAAAAGCTGAAGCGTCTGAATGTGGAGCCGTTCCGGAAAACGCGGAAACGCCGTCCACTTCTGCAGCCCCCTGCGGCGCAATCCCTCCGCAGGTCGTTAAAAAACCGTCGCATGCAGCAGAACAAGGTTTGCTGGATATCGCATCGTATGGAAAAAAATCTCTGTGGGTGTGTTCAAATAGTTGACGCGTTTCGCATTTCTGCCTCCTCAGGACCTTTGACTCTTGACCTTTAACCAGGGCCGCCATCGGGAATTATGGGGCCCCTTACACAGCTTCAGGCATGGGCCCCCTGGAGCAGAGAACCGGGGGGGGGGGGGTTGGGGTAGCCATCCAGGGCCCTGGGGACCTCTGGCACCTTTAATAAAAAGAAAAAATAAATAAAAAAAATGTATAAAAAATAAATAAAACTTTTTTATATAAAAAAAAAAAGGGGGGTTGCCATCTGGGGACCTGGTACATCTGGGCCCTTTAATAAAAAGAAAAAAATATATATAAAAAAATATATATATTTTTTTATAAAACAAAAATTATTTTTTTTAAATAAAAAAAAAATATTTTTTAATAAAAAGAAAAAAATATATATATTTTTTTTTTTTTTTTTAGAAAACAAAAATTATTATTTTTTTTTTATAAAAAAAGGGGGGGGGGTTTCCATCCGGGGCCCTGGGGACTGCTGGGACCTTTAATAAAAAGAAAAAAGAAATAAAAAATATACTAAAAAAATTAAAACTTTTTTTATTTTTAAAAAAAAGGGGGGTTTGCCATCTGGGGACCTCTGGGAGCTTTAATAAAAAGAAAAAAGAAATAAAAGTATATATATTAAAAAAATTAAAACATTGCCATCTGGGGACCTGGGACCTCTGGGCCCTTTAATAAAAAGAAAAAAATATATATTTTTTTATAAAACAAAAATTATTATTTTTTTATAAAAAAAACCTCCAGAGGTTTTTTTTATAAAAAAAAAATTTTTTTTTAATAAAAAGTAAAAAATATATATAATTTTTTTTTTTTTAGAAAACAAAAATTATTATTTTTTTTATAAAAAAAAGGGGGGGTTGCCATCCATGGCCCTGGGGACCGCTGGGACCTTTAGTAAAAAGAAAAAATAAATAAAAAAATATATAAATAACTTATACAGCAGATAAGTAATTGTGGATGTAGAATCTGTACGCTTCCAGTTGCCAGGTCAACGTTTCGCCAAATTCAGGGCTTCCTCAGGACCCGATATATACTATATACTATATACTATATTACCACAAGTATTGGCTCCTGAGGAAGCCCTAAATTTGGCAAAATGTTGACCCGGCAACTAAAAGCGTACATATTCTACATCCACAATTACTTCTCTGCTGCATATGTTATTTATCGAGGGCAGAGGCATGATGGGAGTTGTAGTTCCGCAACGGCTGGAGGGCCACAGGTTGAGCACCCATAGTGTAAAGGTACCCATAGCATTTTATATAAATAACATATACAGCAGGGAAGTAATTGTGGATGGAGAATCTGTACGCTTCCAGTTGCCAGGTCAGCGTTTCGCCAAATTCAGGGCTTCCACAGGTGGCCAATACTTTTTGTAATATAGTGTATATCGGGTCCTGAGTTAGCCCTGAATTTGGCGAAACGTTGACCTGGTAACTGGAAGCGTACAGATTCTACACCCACAACTACTACTCTGCTGTACATGTTATTTATCTATAGACTTCCAGGGATTCTCGGGAGGGACATTTTTAGGTCAGTATTTGGATCTTGTTGAGGTTATCTATGCCGATAACCTTCTCCATGAGGAAGTCAACACATAATAATATCTCTTTGTATGTTTTTTTTTTATCAAGGGAAGCAATTGTGGATGTAGAATCTGTACGCTTCCAGTTGCCAGGTCAGCGTTTCGCCAAGTTCAGGGCTTCCTCAGGGGCCCCAATACTTTTGGTCATATAATGTATATCGCGTCCCAATACATTTGGTCATAGGAGTCGTCTTCACAGGCACTTTGTCAGGTGTAGCTGAGAGCATAAGAGCATCATTGTGTGTGGCGCTGGTGAGGTCTCTGGAGGTTGTCCAATGGCTAGCCTCGGTCTGGTTCCTCCGCCATTGTTCTGGGGCCCCCGGTGGTGTAACGGGATCCTCCGGCTTCAGATTATCCCACCTGTACAATGCCGTCACCCGATCTGCTGTCCTCACACCTGGCAGGTGACTGGGACATGGAAAGCCTCACAGAGGACAGGAACAGCTCCACCCGCCACTCGTACCTCACGCAGGACGGGGGGCGGGCCGAGGATTTGCTGCAGCAATGTAAAAAAAATTAAAATATATATAAAAAAAATACATAAAGATGATTTCCAGCTACATTGGTCAAACTGGAGCTACTACACAGCTACTACAGGGGTCTCCACTAGCTTCTGGGTCCCGTGCCGACTCAACGCAAAAAGGCCGGCATGTGCACTGCCGAAAAACGTGTTTGTTTTTGTTTTCGTTACATCTGTTGTTTTTTTTTGTATTTTTCATAAATTCGAAAATTCAGGATTTAAAAAATTCTGGTGCCCCCCCCCAGAGATTGTATCCCTAGTTGCCCCCCCAGGGATTGTATCCCTAGGTGCCCCCCGAGATTGTATCCCTAGGTGCCCCCTGGAGATTGCATCCCTAGGTGCCCCCCCCAGAGATAGTATCCCTAGGTGCCCCCCCGGAGATTGTATCCCTAGGTGCCCCCCCGGAGATTGTGTTCCCTAGGTGCCCCCCGGAGATTGTATCCCTAGGTGCCCAAGGAGATTGTGTTCCCTAGGTGCCCCCCGGAGATTGTATCCCTAGGTGCCCCCCGAGATTGTATCCCTAGGTGCCCCCCGGAGATTGTATCCCTAGGTGCCCCCCGAGATTGTATCCCTAGTTGCCCCCCCAGGGATTGTATCCCTAGGTGCCCCCCGAGATTGTATCCCTAGGTGCCCCCTGGAGATTGCATCCCTAGGTGCCCCCCCCCAGAGATAGTATCCCTAGGTGCCCCCCCGGAGATTGTATCCCTATGTGCCCCCCCGGAGATTGTATCCCTAGGTGCCCCCCGGAGATTGTATCCCTAGGTGCCCAAGGAGATTGTGTTCCCTAGGTGCCCCCCGGAGATTGTATCCCTAGGTGCCCCCCGAGATTGTATCCCTAGGTGCCCCCCGGAGATTGTATCCCTAGGTGCCCCCCCGGAGATTGTATCCCTAGGTGCCCCCCGGAGATTGTATCCCTAGGTGCCTCCCCGGAGATTGTATCCCTAGGTGCCCCCCCGGAGATTGTATCCCTAGGTGCCCCCCGGAGATTGTATCCCTAGGTGTCCCCCCAGAGATTGTATCCCTAGGTGCCCCCCGGAGATTGTATGCCTAGGTGCCCCCCCCGGAGATTGTATCCCTAGGTGCCCCCGGAGATTGTATCCCTAGGTGCCCCCCCAGAGATTGTATCCCTAGGTGCCCCCCAGAGATTGTATCCCTAGGTGCCCACCCCCCGGAGATTGTATCCCTAGGTGCCCACCCGGAGATTGTATCCCTAGGTGCCCCCCGGAGATTGTATCCCTAGGTGCCCCCGGAGATTGTATCCCTAGGTGCCCCCCCCCCGAAGATTGTATCCCTAGGTGCCCCCCGGAAATTGTATCCCTAGGTGCCCCCCCCCAGAGATTGTATCCCTAGGTGCCCCCGGAGATTGTGTTCCCTAGGTGCCCCCCGGAGATTGTATCCCTAGGTGCCCCCCCCAGAGATTGTATCCCTAGGTGACCCCCCCCCAGAGATTGTATCCCTAGGTGCCCCCCCCAGAGATTGTATCCCTAGGTGCCCCCCCAAGATTTTATTTCTAGGTGCCCCCCCAGAGATTGTATTCCTAGGTGCCCCAGAGATTGTATCTCTAGGTGCCCCCGGAGATTGTGTTCCCTAGGTGCCCCCCCGAGATTGTGTTCCCTAGGTGCCCCCGGAGATTGTGTTCCCTAGGTGCCCCCCCGAGATTGTGTTCCCTAGGTGCCCCCCCGAGATTGTGTTCCCTAGGTGCCCCCCCGAGATTGTGTTCCCTAGGTGCCCCCCCGAGATTGTGTTCCCTAGGTGCCCCCCGAGATTGTATCCCTAGGTGCCCCCCAGAGATTGTATCCCTAGGTGCCCCCGGAGATTGTATCCCTAGGTGCCCCCGGAGATTGTGTTCCCTAGGTGCCCCCGAGATTGTATCCCTAGGTGCCCCCCCGAGATTGTGTTCCCTAGGTGCCCCCCTGAGATTGTGTTCCCTAGGTGCCCCCCCGAGATTGTATCCCTAGGTGCCCCCCAGAGATTGTATCCCTAGGTGCCCCCGGAGATTGTGTTCCCTAGGTGCCCCAGAGATTGTATCCCTAGGTGCCCCCCCGAAATTGTATCCCTAGGTGCCCCCCCCCCAGAGTTTGTATCCCTAGGTGCCCCCCCAGAGATTGTATCCCTAGGTGCCCCCCCAAAGATTGTATCCCTAGGTGCCCCCCCGGAGATTGTATCCCTAGGTGCCCCCTGGAGATTGTATCCCTAGTTGCCCCCGGAGATTGTATCCCTAGTTGCCCCCACAGAAATTGTATCCCTAGGTGCCCCCCTGGAGATTGTATCTCTAGGTGCCCCCACAGAAATTGTATCCCTAGGTGCCCCCCTGGAGATTGTATCTCTAGGTGCCCCCCAGAGATTGTATCCCTAGTTGCCCCCCGGAGATTGTATCCCTAGTTGCCCCCCAGAGATTGTATCCCTAGGTGCCCCCCCAAAGATTGTATCCCTAGGTGCCCCCCGGAGATTGTATCTCTAGGTGCCCCCCCGGAGATTGTATCCCTAGGTGCCCCTCGGAGATTGTATCCCTAGTTGCCCCCACAGAAATTGTATCCCTAGGTGCCCCCCTGGAGATTGTATCTCTAGGTGCCCCCCAGAGATTGTATCCCTAGTTGCCCCCCGGAGATTGTATCCCTAGTTGCCCCCCGGAGATTGTATCTCTAGGTGCCCCCCCGGAGATTGTATCCCTAGGTGCCCCCCTGGAGATTGTATCCCTGGTGTGAGTGGGAGGAATAGTGTCCCATCATTGGTGTCAGTGGGAGGAATAGTGTCCCATCATTGGGACAGCACGGGGGACGAGAAGACAGCACGGGGGATGAGAAGACAGCACGGGGGAAGAGAAGACAGCACGGGGGACGCGAAGACAGCACGGGGGACGCGAAGACAGCACGGGGGACGAGAAGACAGCACGGGGGACGAGAAGACAGCACGGGGGACGCGAAGACGGCACGGGGGATGCGAAGACGGCACGGGGGACGAGAAGACGGCACGGGGGACGAGAAGACGGCACGGGGGACGCGAAGACGGCACGGGGGACGCGAAGACAGCACGGGGGACGAGAAGACAGCACGGGGGACGAGAAGACAGCACGGGGGACGCGAAGACAGTACGGGGGACGAGAAGACAGCACGGGGGACGAGAAGACAGCACGGGGGACGCGAAGACAGCACGGGGGACGAGAAGACAGCACGGGGGACGAGAAGACAGCACGGGGGACGCGAAGACAGCACGGGGGACGAGAAGACAGCACGGGGGACGAGAAGACAGCACGGGGGACGCGAAGACAGCACGGGGGACGCAAAGACAGTACGGGGGACGAGAAGACAGCACGGGGGACGCGAAGACAGTACGGGGGACGAGAAGACAGCACGGGGGATGAGAAGACAACACTGAGAAGACTTGTAACTCCCCCCACCACCCGACACCTGACTGTCCAGGTATCAGGTGAAGCATCGGAGCATTTCCCCCCAGAGATTGTATCCCTAGGTGCCCCCTGAAAATTGTATCCCTAGGTGCCCCCCCGGAGATTGTATCCCTAGGTGCCTCCCCGGAGGTTGTGTTCCCCGGCCCCCCCCCCCCCCCCCCGAAAATTTTGTTCCCAGGAGCCCCCCCGGAGATTGTGTTCCCAGGTGCCCCCGCCCAGAGATTGTATCCCTAGGTGCCCCCCCCCCGGAGATTGTATCCCTAAGTGCCCCCCGGAGATTGTATCCCTAGGTGCCCCCCCTGGAAATTGTGTTCCCAGGAGCCCCCCCAGAGATTGTGTTCCCAGGTGCCCCCCCCCCAGAGATTGTATCCCTAGGTGCCCCCCCCCCGGAGATTGTATCCCTAAGTGCCCCCCGGAGATTGTATCCCTAGGTGCCCCCCCTGGAAATTGTGTTCCCAGGAGCCCCCCCAGAGATTGTGTTCCCAGGTGCCCCCCCCCAGAGATTGTATCCCTAGGTGCCCCCCCCCCCCGGAGATTGTATCCCTAAGTGCCCCCCCGGAGATTGTATCCCTAGGTGCCCCCCCTGGAAATTGTGTTCCCAGGAGCCCCCCCAGAGATTGTGTTCCCAGGTGCCCCCCCCCCCAGAGATTGTATCCCTAGGTGCCCCCCCCCCCCCGGAGATTGTATCCCTAAGTGCCCCCCCGGAGATTGTATCCCTAGGTGCTCCCCCTGGAAATTGTGTTCCCAGGTGCCCCCCCCCAGAGATTGTATCCATAGGTGCCCCCCCCCCCCGGAGATTGTATCCCTAAGTGCCCCCCCGGAGATTGTATCCCTAGGTGCTCCCCCTGGAAATTGTGTTCCCAGGAGCCCCCCCAGAGATTGTGTTCCCAGGTGCCCCCCCAGAGATTGTGTTCCCAGGTGCCCCCCCCCCCCCGGAAATTGTGTTCCCAGGAGCCCCCCGGAGATTGTATCCCTAGGTGCCCCCCCCCCCGGAGATTGTATCCCTAGGTGCCCCCCCCCCCGGAGATTGTATCCCTAGGTGCCCCCCCAGACCAGTTCTAAGGAGGAGGAGGAAGAAGGAAGGAAGGAAGGAAGGAAGAAGAGGAGGAAGGAGGTCGGGTATAACGGGAGATGCCAGTGCTGATCCAGCTAAGACGATATTGTGATTCACAGCAGGGGGGACAAATCCTCGGCTTACGCGTTTTATCTTCTTATCGCCAATATTCCTCTGTCCTAGACGGGTAACACAGCCAGGCAGACGTCGGGTGTCTGGGTCACCGGGAGAGAAGAGCGCCAGGACATGCAGCAGGTCACCCATTCAAGTGACCCGTACCTGTGGTGTCCTCATTAATGTGTCCGGTCACGGCCCGGTTCTACGGAAACAGGAAATCCCGGAAAACGATCGTTAAGCTCTTTGCACACAATAGTGATTCAGCACTACTGGTCACCACTGACACCAATGATGGGACACTATTCCCCCACTGACACCAATGATGGGACACTATTGATCTTTTATTGAAAAGAATCAAGCAACCAATTTTATACAAAAGTAAAAAACATAACTATAGTACAAAACTTCAAACATAAATCCAAGGAATACACATCCAGGTTCAGAATATATACAATATATACACTATACACCACTACCAAAACATTACTACAAAACTATTTACACAAAGCAGCAGAAAGGGCCTAAGAGGCACAACCCGTCACCTATGTACGCAGCCATTTATCAAAAATGTATGAAAAATAATAATCTAGGGTGATAAGAGACAGACAGCCACACCCGGGAAAGAGACTCCTGGCAGTCAGGGAGGCTTGAAACCCCTCCACGCCTTCAGCCAAGCCCCCTGACCCCGCTTGTCTCTCTCAAGCCCCCGAATCTTCCCCACCTCATGCACAATGTCATACACCACCACCTCAACAGGAAGGATTTTTTGCCGAATGCTGACCTGACACCGTGCGTTCCAGGTGAAATAACGGACCACTAGGCTAACTAAAAAAAGTGTATCCAAACAAAAACCTCCACCGGTACTGAATGCTCCGTACACCCACTCGGCATAACCCAGCCTGGAGAGGAAAGGAACACCGAGCGCCCGCCCCACCTGTTTGTACACTTCTATGTTAAAAGGGCAACGAAGCAGAAAATGGTCCATAGTCTCCTCCTCACCTGCACACTCCTCCCGAGGACAGCTACGATCCACCCCACTGCGGAATTTCAAATTGCCCCGAACATAGAGCCTCCCGTGGAAGCACAACCAGGCCAGATCCCTAAATTTAGGAGGTATTCTATCCAAATTAATCAGTCTCAACCCCGCCCTCAAAACTGGGCCTGGGCAATCCCTTAAGGCCAGTGGGTCATGAAAGACTTCGCTCAAGACTCGACTCATAAGGTCTTTCCTCGGAACCGATCTGAGATCTTCAGCCGACAATCGCCACTGCCGCAGTAACTTCAGGCACGGAGCTACATAGCCTGGTAGTTGACCACGATGACCCCTGCGATTCTTCACTTGGCCACCTTCTTCCCAAAGTCGCAGAAAAGGCCTAAACCAAGATCTAAATATGCCTGCCCATCCAGGAGGTTCCACTGCAAGCATACTACCAATGTTAAACTTGAGAAATAGCAGTGAAAAGAAAAGAATTGGGTTGACCATACCTAAGCCACCCTCCCTCCTGGATAGGTAGGTGACATTCCTCTTGATGGGGTTCAGTCTGTTCCCCCACAGCATCTGGAAGAACACACTACTGATCCTAGCATAGAGAGACACTGGCAAGATGCAGACAAAGCTGACATACAAGAAGATCGGAATCAGGTAGGTCTTAATCAGATCAACCCTTTCCCTCATAGATAACTTCCATCTCTTCCAGTTGACCACCTTAGCATTGGCAATTTCCAGTCTGCCTTCCCAGTTTTTGAGGCCATAATCGCCGGGACCAAATTCAATGCCTAGTATCTTAATTCTTTCTCGGGGCACTGGAAAGGTGTCCGGGAGATCAAACCCCTCACCTTCCTTTCCCATCCAGAAAACTTCACTCTTTTCCTGATTGATCTTGGAGCCTGATGCTTCAGAATACCGTGATGTCAGAGAGACCACCTCCTCCGCCTCATCCGTCCCAGTGACAATCACCGATACGTCGTCCGCATAAGCAACAACCCTCAATGGCGGCTCACCCGGGAGCCCCACTGGTACCCCACACAACATGCCGCTCTCTAGCCTCCTGATGAAGGGGTCGATTGCAAACACATAGAGCAGGGGACTCAGGGGACAACCCTGGCGCACCCCGGAGCCAACCTCAAAGGACCGTCCAACCCAACCATTAACAAGAGGGAAGCTTTCTGCCCCCTTATACAAGACTTTCAGCCAATCAACAAAACCACCCGGCAGACCGTACTTACTAAGGAGCAACCACAGGTACTCATGGTTAACACGATCAAAAGCCTTTGCCTGATCCAATGTCAGCAAGTACTTTCCCCAGCCTGCAGCCCTGCACCGCTCCAAGGCCTCCCGGACAGCTAACACCGCTGTGAAGGTGCTCCTACCCTGGACCGAACAGTGCTGATGGCGAGAAAGCAAAGACTCTGCTACTGACGACAGGCGCCAGAAAAATATCTTCGCCAGTATCTTTCTATCGACATTAAGAAGGCTGATGGGGCGCCAATTCTCAATCATCGAAGGATCTTTACCCTTTGACAGAAGAATCACAGCCGAGTGCCTCATGGAAGGGGATAGCACCCCCTCAGCAAGACAACTGTTAAAAACCTCTACCAAATGTGGGGCCAGAATAGACTTAAAGGCTTTGTAAAACTCAGCCGTCAAGCCATCCGGTCCGGGTGACTTTTTGATGGCAAGCTGTTCAATTGCCCTCATCACCTCTTCAACTGTGATCTCCTCTGTCAAATTCATCAATGGAACATCTCCACCATTTAGACCTGGAGTAGAGTCCAAAAAGCTTTCCATCTTGTCACGGTCAAGCTCTTTCCTTCCAAGAAGGTCGGCATAAAAGGACCTCACGACCTCCAGAATCCCTGACCTGGACTTTGTCACGGAACCTGTACTGTCCTTAAGGCCAACGACCGCTTTAACAGCTACACCTTGTTTGCAGTTCTGGTAAGGGTCAGGCGAGTGGTACTTCCCATAGTCCCTTTCCAGAACCAAAGAGGCATGCCGGTCATATTGACACTTCCTGAGAAGGAGTTTCACTTCGGAGATTGCCCCAGGATCTCCTCCTCTCGAGACAAGAATATCCAGCTTCCTCCGCAAACGTTGGTAGGTCATGTATTTATTAAACTGTGTTCTATTGGCTAGGCCCCTGAAGAATCCAGCGATCCTCTTTTTGGTCAGCTCCCACCACTCAGCCTTGCTGCTACAAAAGTCCAGGAGGGTCACCTGTGCCTGAAAGAATTCCTCAAAGGATTGTCTAACATGTTCTTCCTTGAGTAGAGTCGAATTCAATCTCCAGATGCCCTTTCCCCTCTGAGGGGCGTCTGAAGCATTCAGGGCCACAGATAGCATACAGTGATCAGAGAACTCTACTGCCTGCACCACTGGGGGTGAGAAAGCAGAGGCCTCCTTCAAAAAAAACCTGTCTATCCTACTCTGACTATTACCACGATGAAAGGTGAACCCGGTGTCATCCGGGAGGTGCGCAATGTGCACATCCACAAGACCAGCATCCCTAACCATACTATTTAAAAAAACGCTATCATATCCCAGCCTGTCCTTGAAGGCCTTCCTGTCCTTGGGCCTAGTTACTGTATTAAAGTCACCTCCAAAGACCACTTGCCGGGATGTAAAAAGAAATGGCTTGATCCTTGTAAAAAGGCATTTCCTGTCCCACTTTGTGTGCGGCCCATAGATATTAATTAGGCGCAGGTCCTGCCCTCCCACAAGGACGTCTAAGACCATACATCTCCCAATCTCCACCTCAATAACCCGCCGGACAGTTACCATGCCGGTTTTAAACAACACCGCCACACCGCCGTAAGGCTCGGCCGCAAGAGACCAGTAAGATGGACCATACCTCCACTCTCTCTTGGCCATATGAATATCTGCCAAGGAGGTGAGCCTAGTCTCTTGCAAAAATAAAATTTCAGCATCTAATTGGCTGAACAAAAAGAAGGCCATAGAACGAGCTCTCACTGACTTAATGCTGGCGACATTTATTGTCGCCACTTTTAACGGAGGGGGAACCGCCATTTGGGTTATTGGGTGGATTGCTTCTTAGCTCCCCTCTGCTGCTCATCACCAGAAGCCTCCCTCTTTCTTGAGGCCGCCTCCAACTCCATCTCTGAATCAGAGCTCAGCTCTGAAGAAGCGCCAGATGAGGAAATGTCCCATCTAGTGGACCTACGACGGGTGGAGACAGGCACCAGAGCTTCCCGCCCCCGTTCCGTCCTCACCGCCTGCTTCTTCCGCCGCCCAACCTTCCTTCTCTCCTCCAGGTACTTGAGGTCAGCCTCAGAGATGCCCTCATCCCTTGTTTTTTTCTTTGAAGCAACCTTTTTAGTACCCGCTACCACTCCTGGTGGGGGGGGTAAATCCGACTTAACAGGGATAGACTTCTGGGGGGTAACTGACTCAGGGGGCACAGACTTGGAAGGTTCTGACACAAGAGGAGCGGGTACAGTAGGCTGGGGGGACACAGATACAGATACAGAAGGAGTACTTACAGACACAGGAGGGGTGGTCACAGGAACTGGGGAGGGAACTGGGGAGGAAACTGGGGAGGGATCCTGAGCAGGACCAGGGGGGTCGGTCACCGCAGCGGAGGATGGTACACCAGGGGCCTCCCCCTCCATCCTGTCCAGCCTTGACATCTCATCCACTACCTCCTTCTCCATATTGTGCCAGGCCTCAGGGCATCTGCTATAAGGGTGGCCAAGTCGCAGGCACAAGTTGCACCTGATCTTCTGGGTGCAGTCCTTGGCCATATGACCCTGACCCCGACACACTGAGCATATCAAGGCCGAACAGGAGGAGCTAAGGTGCCCCCTCTCTCCACAGCGGTGGCACAGCTTCGGCTGACCAGGGTAGAAGACGGTCATCCTATCCCTCCCTATGAAAGCCGAGGAGGGCAGGTGACGGACAACATTTCCATCCCTGGCCAGCCTGACTGTTACCGACCATCCCCCAGTCCAGATGTTACGCTCATCTAATATTTTATTGGGTTTGGTCAAAACTTCCCCGTAGTTCCTCAACCAGACCTCCAGATCCCTGGCAGGGACGCTCTCATTGGTGAGGATGATAGTGATCTTTTTTACTGTTGACCGCTGCGAAATCGCAACTGGGGCCAGACTTTCCCATTCGGGTCTTGACCTGCACCGGGCCTCATACCGCTCCCAGAACAGGTCAAGACCCTCTGGCTTGGTGAAACTGACTGTATACTCTCGCGTCCCTGACACATGAATAAAAGCATAGAGATCGTTAACCCCAAAACCCATTTCCAGGATTAAATCCACCACTGCACGCCTTGCAGGGGGGATTGCACCACCTTCCCATTTGAGGATGACTACATTGCGTCTTGGACCCCCAGCCGAAGCTAGAGACCCAAGACCAAATCCTGGGGGGCTCGAGGTGGTAGCTCGCAGGGGAAAACCCTGCTTGGGGGCGGAGCTACCAGGGGCAGAACGCACCACCTGAGCGAAAGTGGGTTTATTGGGGCCAAGACCCCACACCGAAGTCACTTTATGCTGTACATTGTCTACATGAATAGAGTTGGTATTATTGTCCATCATATCTGAACTGGGACCATTGTCCATCATATCTGAAACGGGACCATTGTCCATAACACCTGAACTGGGATGATTTTTATCAGTCACACACACATTCCCATCAGGAACAGTCACGGTTGCTGTTGCAGTACCAGCTGTGTCCTGATGCTGCGCTGTGGAGTCCTGAGCAGCAGTGGGGCAATCAGCTCTGGTCTCAGCAGCAGGAGGGTTAATGGGTTCTGCTGGGACTTGCAGTTCCTTCACAGGAATGTCATTTTTTAAACGTGTCTCTTGCTGCATTGCAGCCTCAGCAGGCACATTATTACTGCATACAGTCTTATTATTAGGCACATTATCAGGCATGGTGCTAGATGGTACAAACACAGTCTTATTCACAACATGGGGCTTAGCTGGCTTCACTTTATCAGGTACACCATCTGCAATATCTTCATCATTAAAGACCATCCGATCCCCCCGCACAGGAGACTCCATTACCTGGATCACCCTCAGCATGCCTCCTGAGTCCTGGGAAGGCATTGGGGTGCTTACCTCTCCCTGGGGGGGCAGGGGGTCAGAACTGGGGGTCTCCTCCTCCTCCACCTCCATCTTTGTCACCTTTGCAAACCTCTTGTCGTTGCAGAACTTTTCCTTGAAAGGACCATCCCTTCCTTCCATTATGGCCACGATGGTCTCCTGGTGGTCCACACGGACCTTGGCCAATTGGATCTCTGGATCCATGGATCCGCGTTTCTGGCTATGTAAGCCTTCACGTTGCCTTCGCAGGCGCTTCAGCTCCGCACGTAGCTTGTACAGCTTATCCCTCTCCCGGTTTAGGACTTTTATGCCGGCCACCACTCGCTCCCGAATGGCCTCCGAGCCTTCATCCACACCAGGGGCAGAGAGATCACCAGCTGAGGCTTGTAGAGGGGCAGATGGCCCAGGAGATGGCTGAGAGCCTCCAGCAGGGGAGGCCCCACTGCCCTCCATGGCTTCCCCAGAAAGGGGCCAGGAGAGCTGGGAGAGATTTCCAGGCAACTCCCTTCTCACACAGCAGCTTCCGACACACCTTCCTCCTCACACACCTGTGCTCCAATGGTGGGTGGGGCACTATTCCCCCCACTGACACCAATGATGGGACACTATTCCTCCCACTGACACCAATGATGGGACACTATTCCTCCCACTGATACCAATGATGGGACACTATTCCTCCCACTGATACCAATGATGGGACACTATTCCTCCCACTGACACCAATGATGGGACACTATTCCTCCCACTGACACCAATGATGGGACACTATTCCTCCCACTGATACCAATGATGGGACACTATTCCTCCCACTGACACCAATGATGGGACACTATTCCTCCCACTGATACCAATGATGGGACACTATTCCCCCCACTGACACCAATGATGGGACACTATTCCTTCCACTGATACCAATGATGGGACACTATTCCTCTCACTGATACCAATGATTGGACACTATTCCCTCCACTGATACCAATGATGGGACACTATTCCTCCCACTGACACCAATGATGGGACACTATTCCTCCCACTGACACCAATGATGGGACACTATTCCTCCCACTGACACCAATGATGGGACACTATTCCTCCCACTGACACCAATGATGGGACACTATTCCTCCCACTGATACCAATGATGGGACACTATTCCTCCCACTGACACCAATGATGGGGCACTATTCCTCCCACTGGCACCAATGATGGGACACTATTCCTCTTACTGACACCAATGATGGGGCACTATTCCTCCCACTGACACCAATGATGGGACACTATTCCCCCCCACTGACACCAATGATGGGACACTATTCCTTCCACTGATACCAATGATGGGACACTATTCCTCTCACTGATACCAATGATTGGACACTATTCCCTCCACTGATACCAATGATGGGACACTATTCCTCCCACTGACACCAATGATGGGACACTATTCCTCCCACTGACACCAATGATGGGACACTATTCCTTCCACTGACACCAATGATGGGACACTATTCCTCCCACTGACACCAATGATGGGACACTATTCCTCCCACTGACACCAATGATGGGACACTATTCCTCCCACTGACACCAATGATGGTTTAATATGTGTTAAAATCTATGGATTCCAAAGATTTTTTAACACGTTTTAAAGATTCTTAGTATGTTCTTTATTGTCTAGTTTGAGCCCCCCCCCCCGAAACGCGTTGTCAATTACAAAATAAAAACCTTTTAAACAAAGTTTGTACAAGCTGGTGTGGTGCTCCCATCTTTTCAAAACCTCAATTTCCTCTTAGGGGGGGTCCAGCAAGACCCCACCGTTTCTGGTGAGCAGCCTCTAGACCACAAGGGGTAGTGGGCAACTTGGGGGCCCTCCAGCTGTTGCAGAACTACAAGTCCCATCATGCCTCTGGGAGTAATTGTAACTGCCAGCCTTGCAATGCCTCGTGGGAAATGTAGTTCCACAACAGCTGGAGGGCCCCCCAGGTTACCTACCCCTGCCCTAGGACCGCAAACCACCCATTACGGTAAAACGTGTCATCATAGGGTTCAACACTACTCCCTCACAAAGACTGAAACCAATGGCCCGGATTCAAAGAGCAATAACCATAGTTACGCAGCGCAATTGCTTACTTGCGCCGGCGTAACGAATGCTCCTGATTCAGGAACCTCGTTACGCCGACTGCAGCCTAAGATATGCGCGGCATAAGGCTCTTATGCCCGCATATCTTAGGCTGCATTCTTGCGATGGCCGCTAGGTGGCGTTCCCGTTGTGCTCAGCGTATAATTACAAATTGCATACTAACGCCGATTCACAACGTTGCGCGAGCCCTGCGTACGCAATTTACGTCGTTTCCGTACGGCGGTTTTCGCGTAAGGCTGCCCCTACTATTAGCAGGGGCAGCCAATGTTACGTATACCCGTCGTTCCCGCGTCGCGAAATTTTAACTTTACGTAGTTTGCGTAAGTGAATCGTGAATGGCGCTGGACGCCATTCACGTTCACTTTGAAGCAAATGACGTCCTTGCGACGTCATTTGCCGCAATGCACGTCGGGAAAGTTTCCCGACGGAGCATGCGCTCTACGATCGGCGCGGGAACGCGCCTAATTTAAATGATTCCCGCCCCCTACGGGATCATTTAAATTGCGCGCGCTTACGCCTGGCATTTTGCCGGAGCGCCCACGCAATTTACGGAGCTACTGCTCCGTGAATCGCGGGTAGCGCAGAAAATTTGCGGGGGCGCAGGGCAAAAACGTTGCCCTGCGCCTCCGTAAAAAATGCGCAAAAGGTACCTGAATCTACCCCAATGTAAAAAACATCAAAACGTGTAGATATGATTGGTACTGAGCAGCTCTTGTTTACGTCAAAGTCCTCGGCGTTGTTAAACAAAAAAAGGGTATCGGCGGCTTTCCAGGCTGGATCTTCTTTGTGATACGCTGAAAAGCAAACAGAACGCGCCCCGCCCCCGCCATTGCGACACCCCCCCATCAATAAAACTTTATTCAATAGAAGTGACAGGTGCTCACAAGCGACACCGATAACCACGCTGGTCAGCCAGAGATAAGAGCAGGTGTTCTGCCAATATGGTTCCGGCTATCAGGATGGTTCCTGTAAGGACTGCGCAGGCGCAATCCTTGCCGATGGAAATCTCCGAACCTCGGCCGGCATCCAGGGCGACGCGGAATTTGAGGAAAGTGGCCAGTCGGCCTCCTGGCTCTTTTTTTAACATCCTCCAATCAACAGGGATGTTAAGGAATGAGCCTGGATGCCGGCCGAGGTTCGGAGATTTCCGTCGGCAAGGATTGCGCCTGCGCAGTCCTTACAGGAACCATCTGGATAGGGGAACAATACCAACAAGTCACCGGCTCAAATGTCTGTCAATGGAGATTTCCCTGTTGGCCGCTCCGTATAATAAGCTGGAGCCACTATCTCCAACTGACGCGTTTTAACTGCAGACCCTCTACAATCAAAGACGATGCGTCCGCACTAGACAGGTGCAATTCGTTTAGTTTCTAATTCGTTTTTTAACGAAAATTCGGAAATTCGTTTATTTCGAATTTCCGTTTTCACTAATTTTTTTTTTCAGAATTTCGGAATTTTTAATTTCCGAATTTTCGTATTTCCGAATTTTTAAAATCCAAAATTTTCGGAAATACACATTTTTTTAATTCGAAAATTCGGGATTTCAGAATATCTAAAATTATAAAAATCGAAAATTCCACAATTTAGAAAATTCAGATTTTTTTTAATATTCGAATTTTACATTTTTTAATTTTTCGAATTTTTCATTTTCGAAAATGAAAAAATTCGAAATTTCGAAAATGAAAAATTTTTAAATTATAAAAAAAGAAAAATTCGAAATTTCGAGTTTTTTTTTAAAAAAAAATTTAAATTTTTAAAATCCCGAATTTTCAAAATTTCTAATTTTTCTTTTTTTCTTTTCGAATTTTTCAATTTTAGAAATTTCGAATTTTTCGTTTTTTAATAATTTTAAAATGTTTCATTTTTCATTTTCAAGATTTCGAATTTTTCATTTTTCGAAATTCCGAATTTTTCATTTTCGAAAATGAAAAATTCGAAAAATTTAAAAAAATCAGAATTTTCGAAATTGTGGAATTTTCGATTTTTATAATTTTAGATATTCTGAAATCCCGAATTTTCGAATTAAAAAAAAAATCGTACCTCCTGAATGTTTTCATTTCCGAATTTTCCGAAATTTTCCAAATTTTTAGAATTTCCAAAAATTAGTTTTTTTCATTTTCGTTTCATTTTTTTTCCCGGAAATTTCGTTTTTTCTGTTTTATTCGTTTTTTGCTTTTACGTCGGTCGGATGAAGCCTATTTTTAGGCGTATCTTAGTTTGTGGGTCGGCGCATAGATACGACGACGCATATTTGCACTTACGCGGCGTAACTCGAGATACGTCGGCGTAAGTGTTTTGTAAATCCGGGCCAATGACAGTGGGCACTATGTACAGGAGAGAAGTGTGGAGGGTATGACAGTGGGCAGTATGTACAGGAGAGGAGTGTGGAGGGTATGACAGTGGGCACTATGTACAGGAGAGGAGTGTGGAGGGTATGACAGTGGGCACTATGTACAGGAGAGAAGTGTGGAGGGTATGACAGTGGGCACTATGTACAGGAGAGGAGTGTGGAGGGTATGACAGTGGGCACTATGTACAGGAGAGAAGTGTGGAGGGTATGACAGTGGGCACTATGTACAGGAGAGGAGTGTGGAGGGTATGACAGTGGGCACTATGTACAGGAGAGGAGTGTGGAGGGTATGACAGTGGGCACTATGGAGAGGAGTGTGGAGGGTATGACAGTGGGCACTATGGTGAGGAGTGTGGAGGGTATGACAGTGGGCAGTATATACAGTAGAGGAGTGTGGAGGGTATGACAGTGGGCAGTATATACAGTAGAGGAGTGTGGAGGGTATGACAGTGGGCAGTATATACAGTAGAGGAGTGTGGAGGGTATGACAGTGGGCACTATGGAGAGGAGTGTGGAGGGTATGACAGTGGGCACTATGGAGAGAAGTGTGGAGGGTATGACAGTGGGCACTATGTACAGGAGAGGAGTGTGGAGGGTATGACAGTGGGCACTATGGAGAGGAGTGTGGAGGGTATGACAGTGGGCACTATGGAGAGGAGTGTGGAGGGTATGACAGTGGGCACTATATACAGTAGAGGAGTGTGGAGGGTATGACAGTGGGCAGTATGTACAGGAGAGGAGTGTGGAGGGTATGACAGTGGGCACTATGTACAGGAGAGAAGTGTGGAGGGTATGACAGTGGGCACTATGTACAGGAGAGGAGTGTGGAGGGTATGACAGTGGGCACTATGTACAGGAGAGAAGTGTGGAGGGTATGACAGTGGGCACTATGTACAGGAGAGGAGTGTGGAGGGTATGACAGTGGGCACTATGTACAGGAGAGGAGTGTGGAGGGTATGACAGTGGGCACTATGGAGAGGAGTGTGGAGGGTATGACAGTGGGCACTATGGAGAGGAGTGTGGAGGGTATGACAGTGGGCAGTATATACAGTAGAGGAGTGTGGAGGGTATGACAGTGGGCAGTATATACAGTAGAGGAGTGTGGAGGGTATGACAGTGGGCAGTATATACAGTAGAGGAGTGTGGAGGGTATGACAGTGGGCACTATGGAGAGGAGTGTGGAGGGTATGACAGTGGGCACTATGGAGAGGAGTGTGGAGGGTATGACAGTGGGCAGTATATACAGTAGAGGAGTGTGGAGGGTATGACAGTGGGCAGTATATACAGTAGAGGAGTGTGGAGGGTATGACAGTGGGCACTATGGAGAGGAGTGTGGAGGGTACTTACGACGGCGTATTTGAGATACGTCGGCGCAAGTGCTTTGTGAATCCGGGCCAATGTGTCTAATATGTGCATTTCCCAATAATCATCAGCGCCATCTAGTGGGCATAATGATCATTTTCCTGAAATACTACAGTCAGGAGGGAAAAAAACTGCATTATGGCCACTAGATGGCGCTAATGATGACAGGTAATAAACATATTAGACGCATTACGGGGTTACTTTGTGATTGGCTGGGGGGGGGGGTTACTTTGTGATTGGCTGGGGGGGGGGGATGCTTTGTCATTCACACAGCGAACATTTTTATAGTGATTGGATAAAATAATAAGCTGAGTGAATGGACTCTCACTTCTGTATTTATATTGCTTCTTTCGAACGAATGATACAAAGTTATCTTTTTCCCACGAGATATTGATTGATCTCTTTATAATATGTGATGGGGGGGAGGGGGGATGACTCTGCTGTAATGGCCGAGCCATGGATGTGTCACCGCCGACAGGAAGGCGGCCGTCTGACACATGACTGGAGGCAGCAGATGGGTCCCCAAAGGTCACATGTCAGGAGGAATGTGGAATGGAGGGTCCGGGATTCCACCCATAATCCAGCCCGGGGCCCGGCCTGCTCTCATGTGGCCCGGAGGGGAATTTCCAGTCCAGGGAAGAGCAAACGAGTCCTCATCCCGATCCGACACCATATCTCCTCCTCACCGAGCCAATCACATCAGTCTCTGCACCCGAGGAGCTTACACTCTAATGTCCCCTCCCCCCCACAGTCACATCAGTCTCTGTACAGGAGAAGCTTACACTCTAATGTCCCCTCCCCCCCACAGTCACATCAGTCTCTGTACAGAGGAGCTTACACTCTAATGTCCCCTCCCCCCCACAGTCACATCAGTCTCTGTACAGAGGAGCTTACACTCTAATGTCCCCTCCCCCCCCCCACAGTCACATCAGTCTCTGTACAGAGGAGCTTACACTCTAATGTCCCCCCCCCCCCACATCACATCAGTCTCTGCACCCGAGGAGCTTACGCTCTAATGTCCCCTCCCCCCCCACAGTCACATCAGTCTCTGCACCCGAGGAGCTTACGCTCTAATGTCCCCTCCCCCCCCACAGTCACATCAGTCTCTGCACGGAGGAGCTTACACTCTAATGTCCCCTCCCCCCCACATCACATCAGTCTCTGTACAGAGGAGCTTACACTCTAATGTCCCCTCCCCCACACAGTCACATCAGTCTCTGTACAGAGGAGCTTACACTCTAATGTCCCCTCCCCCACACAGTCACATCAGTCTCTGTACAGAGGAGCTTACACTCTAATGTCCCCCCCCCCCCACACATCACATCAGTCTCTGTACAGAGGAGCTTACACTCTAATGTCCCCTCCCCCCCCACAGTCACATCAGTCTCTATACAGAGGAGCTTACACTCTAATCTCCCCTCCCACCCCACAGTCACATCAGTCTCTATACAGAGGAGCTTACACTCTAATGTCCCCCCCCCCCGCAGTCACATCAGTCTCTGTACAGAGGAGCTTACACTCTAATGTCCCCCCCCCCACATCACATCAGTCTCTGTACAGAGGAGCTTACACTCTAATGTCCCCCCCCACATCACATCAGTCTCTGAACAGAGGAGCTTACACTCTAATGTCCCCTCCCCCCACATCACATCAGTCTCTGTACAGAGGAGCTTACACTCTAATGTCCCCCCCCCACATCACATCAGTCTCTGTACAGAGGAGCTTACACTCTAATGTCCCCTCCCCCACAGTCACATCAGTCTCTGTACAGAGGAGCTTACACTCTAATGTCCCCTCCCCCCACAGTCACATCAGTCTCTGTACAGAGGAGCTTACACTCTAATGTCCCCTCCTCCCCACAGTCACATCAGTCTCTGTACAGAGGAGCTTACACTCTAATGTCCCCTCCCCCCCACACATCACATCAGTCTCTGTACAGAGGAGCTTACACTCTAATGTCCCCTCCCCCCCACAGTCACATCAGTCTCTGTACAGAGGAGCTTACACTCTAATATCCCCTCCCCCCCACATCACATCAGTCTCTGTACAGAGGAGCTTACACTCTAATATCCCCTCCCCCCCACAGCCACATCAGTCTCTGTACAGAGGAGCTTACACTCTAATGTCCCCCCCCCCCCCCACAGTCACATCAGTCTCTGTACAGAGGAGCTTACACTCTAATGTCCCCTCCCCCCCCACAGTCACATCAGTCTCTGTACAGAGGAGCTTACACTCTAATGTCCCCTCCCCCCCCACAGTCACATCAGTCTCTGTACAGAGGAGCTTACACTCTAATGTCCCCTCCCCCCACATCACATCAGTCTCTGTACAGAGGAGCTTACACTCTAATGTCCCCTCCCCCCACATCACATCAGTCTCTGTACAGAGGAGCTTACACTCTAATGTCCCCTCCCCCCACAGTCACACCAGTCTCTGTACAGAGGAGCTTACACTCTAATGTCCCCTCCCCTCCACATCACATCAGTCTCTGTACAGAGGAGCTTACACTCTAATGTCCCCTCCCCCCCACAGTCACATCAGTCTCTGTACAGAGGAGCTTACACTCTAATGTCCCCTCCCCCCACATCACATCAGTCTCTGTACAGAGGAGCTTACATTCTAATGTCCCCTCCCCCACATCACATCAGTCTCTGTACAGAGGAGCTTACACTCTAATGTCCCCTCCCCTCCACATCACATCAGTCTCTGTACAGAGGAGCTTACACTCTAATGTCCCCTCCCCCCCACAGTCACATCAGTCTCTGTACAGAGGAGCTTACACTCTAATGTCCCCTCCCCTCCACATCACATCAGTCTCTATACAGAGGAGCTTACACTCTAATGTCCCCTCCCCCCCACATCACATCAGTCTCTGTACAGAGGAGCTTACACTCTAATGTCCCCTCCCCCCACAGTCACACCAGTCTCTGTACAGAGGAGCTTACACTCTAATGTCCCCTCCCCCACAGTCACACCAGTCTCTGTACAGAGGAGCTTACACTCTAATGTCCCCTCCCCCCACAGTCAGTCTCTGGGGGGGATACCTGTATGCGTGTCTCGCCGCGCTCGGACTGGCTGCGATCTCGGATGACGCACTCGAGTGCCCGCAGCCAGACGCTGAGCTCACATCACAGCGAGAGAAAACCAGACTGACATCATGAGGTATTGCAGCCAGAAATAGAATCTTACATGTGGAGTATTATTACCGGATTAGAGACGATGTCATTGGCTGAGATCACAGATAACGCGTCACTTCTCTTATATGTATATCATTGAAAGTGTTTTATTATCAAGAAAAGAAAACGTGATGATCCTGCCAGAAACCTTGTGAGGTGATAACTTCCTGTGCTCTCCCGCCTCTGAATGGTCATCAGGAAAGTGCCTGGCTTTTTCTGCGGACTACAAAACACCTCCCCCGTTGTGGCACAGCGCTCCTTAGCACAGCCGATGCTCACACTGGCCTGGGCAACGTACAGAGGAATGCCTTACACCAACCTGCATTGGCGCAGTGACAGCGGCATGCGTTCTGAATAGACATGTGCAATTCGTATCGTTCCAGATTCATTTTTCAAATAATTAGACAAAATTTGTTAATTCGGAATATCGGATTTTTCAAATTTCCCGACACCCGAGATGTAAGGAGGCACTCCGCTGGGGACACCCGAGATGTAAGGAGGCACTCTGCTGGGCACACCCGAGATGTAAGGAGGCACTCTGCTGGGCACACCCGAGATGTAAGGAGGCACTCCGCTGGGGACACCTGAGATGTAAGGAGGCACTCCGCTGGGGACACCTGAGATGTAAGGAAGCACTCCGCTGGGGACACCTGAGATGTAAGGAGACACTCCGCTGGGCACACCTGAGATGTAAGGAGGCACTCCGCTGGGGACACCTGAGATGTAAGGAGGCACTCCGCTGGGCACACCTGAGATGTAAGGAGGCACTCCGCTGGGGACACCTGAGATGTAAGGAGACACTCCGCTGGGCACACCTGAGATGTAAGGAGGCACTCCGCTGGGGACACCTGAGATGTAAGGAGACACTCCGCTGGGCACACCTGAGATGTAAGGAGGCACTCCGCTGGGGACACCTGAGATGTAAGGAGACACTCCGCTGGGCACACCTGAGATGTAAGGAGGCACTCCGCTGGGGACACCTGAGATGTAAGGAGGCACTCCGCTGGGCACACCTGAGATGTAAGGAGGCACTCCGCTGGGCACACCTGAGATGTAAGGAGGCACTCCGCTGGGCACACCTGAGATGTAAGGAGACACTCCGCTGGGCACACCTGAGATGTAAGGAGGCACTCCGCTGGGCACACCTGAGATGTAAGGAGGCACTCCGCTGGGGACACCTGAGATGTAAGGAAACACTCCGCTGGGCACACCTGAGATGTAAGGAGGCACTCCGCTGGGCACACCTGAGATGTAAGGAGGCACTCCGCTGGGCACACCAGAGATGTAAGGAGGCACTCCGCTGGGCACACCAGAGATGTAAGGAGGCACTCCGCTGGGGACACCTGAGATGTAAGGAGACACTCCGCTGGGGACACCTGAGATGTAAGGAAACACTCCGCTGGGGACACCTGAGATGTAAGGAAACACTCCGCTGGGGACACCTGAGATGTAAGGAGGCACTCCGCTGGGGACACCTGAGATGTAAGGAGGCACTCCGCTGGGGACACCGGAGATGTAAGGAGGCACTCCGCTGGGGACACCTGAGATGTAAGGAGACACTCCGCTGGGCACACCTGAGATGTAAGGAAACACTCTGCTGGGCACACCTGAGATGTAAGGAGGCACTCCGCTGGGCACACCTGAGATGTAAGGAGGCACTCCGCTGGGCACACCTGAGATGTAAGGAGGCACTCCGCTGGGCACACCTGAGATGTAAGGAGGCACTCCGCTGGGCACACCTGAGATGTAAGGAGGCACTCCGCTGGGCACACCTGAGATGTAAGGAGGCACTCCGCTGGGCACACCTGAGATGTAAGGAAGCACTCCGCTGGGGACACCTGAGATGTAAGGAGGCACTCCGCTGGGGACACCTGAGATGTAAGGAGGCACTCCGCTGGGCACACCTGAGATGTAAGGAGACACTCCGCTGGGCACACCTGAGATGTAAGGAGGCACTCCGCTGGGCACACCTGAGATGTAAGGAGGCACTCCGCTGGGCACACCCGAGATGTAAGGAGGCACTCTGCTGGGCACACCCGAGATGTAAGGAGGCACTGCGCTGGGCACACCTGAGATGTAAGGAGGCACTGCGCTGGGCACACCAGAGATGTAAGGAGGCACTCCGCTGGGCACACCAGAGATGTAAGGAGGCACTCCGCTGGGCACACCAGAGATGTAAGGAGGCACTCCGCTGGGGACACCTGAGATGTAAGGAAGCACTCCGCTGGGCACACCAGAGATGTAAGGAGGCACTCCGCTGGGCACACCAGAGATGTAAGGAGGCACTCCGCTGGGCACACCAGAGATGTAAGGAGGCACTCCGCTGGGCACACCTGAGATGTAAGGAGGCACTCCGCTGGGCACACCTGAGATGTAAGGAGGCACTCCGCTGGGCACACCTGAGATGTAAGGAGGCACTCCGCTGGGCACACCTGAGATGTAAGGAGGCACTCCGCTGAGGACACCTGAGATGTAAGGAGACACTCCGCTGGGCACACCTGAGATGTAAGGAGGCACTCCGCTGGGCACACCTGAGATGTAAGGAGGCACTCCGCTGGGCACACCTGAGATGTGAGGGACACCGCGCTGAGCCGGGGATCTGCTGAATGGGGGGGACCGCGCCGAGCCGGGGATCTGCTGAATGGGGGGACCGCGCCGAGCCGGGGATCTGCTGAATGGGGGGGCCGAGCCGGGGATCTGCTGAATGGGGGGGACCGCGCCGAGCCGGGGATCTGAATGGGGGGACCGCGCCGAGCCGGGGATCTGCTGAATGGGGGGACCGCGCCGAGCCGGGGATCTGCTGAATGGGGGGGACCGCGCCGAGCCGGTGATCTGCTGAATGGGGGGGAACGCGCCGAGCCGGGGATCTGCTGAATGGGGGGGACCGCGCCGAGGCATGTGCAAAAGGGAAAAATTTGTTTAGTTTGGTTTTAATTCGTTATTTAATTAATTTTGTTAAGTTAGATTCGTTACATGTGTTAAATTCGTTTTCAGAATTCGTTCGTTTTCGACCGAATTTCGAAAAATCCGGTCAAATTCGAATATATTTTGACCGGATTCGAAAACAAATACTCTCTTTTCAAATAGAATTTGTTTTCGATTCGAAAAGATTTTTTTTTTTTTTCGAATTCCGATCGAATTTCGTCCGCGGGTTTTCGATTCTGAATCGAAAACGTTCGTTCGGATTCGGTAAATTCATTAATATTGCAATTCGGGAATTCGTATGCATCCGAATGTCCGAATAATGAAAAATTTGTCCGAATTTCGATTCGAAACGAAATGCACATGCCGAGCTGGGAATCTGCTGAACGGGCACCGCGCCGAGCCGGGGATCTGCTGAACGGGCACCACGCCGAGCCGGTGATCTGCTGAACGGGCACCACGCCGAGCCGGGGATCTGCTGAACGGGCACCGCGCCGAGCCGGGGATCTGCTGAACGGGCACCGCGCCGAGCCGGGGATCTGCTGAACGGGCGCCGAGCCGGGGATCTGCTGAAACGGGCACTGCGCCGAGCCGGGGATCTGCTGAACGGGCACCGCGCCGAGCCAGGGATGCCAACGAGCTGGGGTACTACGGCACTTAAAGAAATAGGAAATCAACACACAGAAGATTTGTGGAGCATCATTAAAGCTTCAAAAAAAAAAAAGCACCAAACACACATCACAAAGCACGCTGAAGTGATAGAAGCTTTAAACGTAATTGAGCTCTAAAAGGAAAATTTTACCAAAATTTGTATCACACACGAAATTGTTAATTTCAATGTAAAATCAAGTTTGGAGAAATGTTGGCCTCATCTCTATTAAAGATCAGCTTGGAGTCTTTTCGGTGTCAAAATCTGACTTTGTCAGAATATCTGCCCGGAAACGGCGGCACGTTTCTGATGATTTTTCTCCGGTAATGTTTTTTTTTTATTAATAATATTGAATAAAAAAGTAAGTTGAGCCAATGATTCCAACTCAGCATTGCAGTGAGCTGTCAGTCCGGCCTCCTCAGTGCAGCAATGTCACAGCGAGGACAAACCTGTAGGTCTGCACCGCCATCTTGTGGTAGGGTTGTGTACTGCCTGCACATACTCCTATATTCAGCGCTCTCAGCAGGCCAAGATTTTTAACCACTTTGCATCCAGGCCAATTCTGACATTTCTCTCCTACATTTTTTTTTTACATAGAACCCCCAAACACTAATGTATTTTTTTTAGCAGACACCCTAGAGAATACAATGGCGGTCATTGGGGTAGATTCAGGTAGGGGCGCACTACTACGGAGGCGCAGCATACCGTTTTTGCGCCACGCTTCATTCACGTAGCAGTAGCTCCGTAATTTGCGCATGCGCTCTGTAAAACTGGCCGGCGTAAGCACGCGTAATTTAAATGATCCCATAGGGGGGCGTGGATCATTTAAATTAGGCGCGTTCCCGCGCCGAACGTAGTGCGCATGCTCCGTCGGGAAACTTTCCCGACATGCATTGCGGTAAATGACGTCGCAAGGACGTCATTTGCTTCAACGTGAGCGTAAATGGCATCCAGCGCCATTCACGATTCACTTACGCAAACAACGTAATATTAAAAAATCGCGACGCAGGAAGGACGGGTATACTTAACATTGGATGCCCCTGCTAATAGCATGAGCAGCCTTACGCAGAAACCGACGAACGCAAACGACATAAAATGCGAACGCCGGGCGCGCGTACGGTTGTGAATCGGCGTGAGTATGCAATTTGCATACTCTACGCTGACCACTACGGGAACGCCACCTAGCGGCCAGCGTAAGAATGCAGCCTACGATACGACGGCATAAGAGCCTTATGCCAGTCATATCTTAGGCTGCAGTCGGCGTAACGAGCTTTCTGAATCAGGAGCAGTCGATATGCAGCGTAATTGCTTAGTTGCGCCGGCGTATCTATGGATACGCAGACGCAATTGCTTTCTGAATCTACCCCCTTGTAACTATCTCGCACGGTATTTGTGCAGCAATTTTTTAAACGTGTTTTTGGAAAAAAAAAAACAGTTTCAAGCTTTTAAAAAAAAAAAAAAAAAAAAAAAAAAAAAAAGGAAAAATTAGCCCAATTTTTTTTTGCATAATGTGAAAGATGAAGTTAGATCGAGTAAATAGATACCCAACGTGTCACGCTTCAAAATAGCACACGCTCGTGCAATGGCGCCAAAATATGCTTTCGCTTCTGCGTGCGAGCTCACGGGGACAGGGGCACTTTTATATATAAAAAAAATACACAACACGTGCTTACACTCCAATGTCCCCTCCCCCCCCCAGTCACATCAGTCTCTGTACAGAGGAGCTTACACTCTAATGTCCCCTCCCCCCCCCACAGTCACATCAGTCTCTGTACAGAGGAGCTTACACTCTAATGTCCCCTCCCCCCCCACATCACATCAGTCTCTGTACTGATGAGCTTACACTCTAATGTCCCCTCCCCCCACAGTCACATCAGTCTCTGTACAGAGGAGCTTACACTCTAATGTCCCCTCCCCCCCGACATCAGTCTCTGTACAGAGGAGCTTACACTCTAATGTCCCCTCCCCCACAGTCACATCAGTCTCTGTACAGAGGAGCTTACACTCTAATGTCCCCTCCCCCCCACAGTCACATCAGTCTCTGTACAGAGGAGCTTACACTCTAATGTCCCCTCCCCCCACAGTCACTGTACAGAGGAACTTACACTCTAATGTCCCCTCCCCCCCCCCCCACAGTCACAAACTAATACCAGGACTCAGCACATGTTGCAAGAGGGTGAAGGTAGGTCAGGTGGATATAATTTTGGAGGAAATCACTTCCTAATCTCGGGGGGGGGGGGGGGGGGGGGGGGGGGGGGATACCTGTTCGACCCAGTCCGAAGCTCTGTGACCGCAGACCCGATTGCCGCTGGAGTCCCGCGATCAGTTCCCGGAGCTGAAGAACGGGGAGAGGCGAGTGTAAACACCGCTTCCCCGTTCTTCACTGTGGCGCTGTCATTGATCGTGTGTTCCCTAATATAGAGAACACACGGTCAACAACGTCACACGTCCAGCCCCACCCTAAGCAACACATATGAGGTCACACTTAACCCCTTCAGCACCCCCTAGTGGTTAACTCCCAAACTGCAATTGTAATTTTCACAGTAATCCGTGCATTTTTTGTTGTGAAAATGACAATGGTCCCAAAAATGTGTCAAAATTGTCCGATGTGTCCGCCATAATGTCGCAGTCACGAGGAGAGAGGAAGAATAAATAAAATTAAATAGCTGATTAGTAGTAAAAAAATAAATAAAAATAATTAATAAAAATGCAATAAAACTATCCCCTATTTTGTAAACACGATAATTTTGTGCAAACCAATCAATAAACGCTTATTGCGATTTTTTTTTTACCAAAAATATGTAGAAGAATACGTAGCGGACTAAAAACTGAGGAAAAAATATATTTTTTAATATATATTTTTAGGGATATTTATTATAGCAAAAAAATATTGTATTTTTCTCAAAATTGTCACTCTATTTTTGTTTATAGCGCAAAAAATAAAAACCGCAGAGGTGATCAAATACCACCAAAAGAAAGCTCCATTTGTGGGGGGAAAAAAAATCTCTCTCTCCATCGGGGGCCCGATGAGAGAAGTGCCAAAATAGGCCCGGTAACTAAGTGGTTAATGAAGGTACAACATTTAGCAACTTATTGCTACACCTAAAGGCGCCTCTTTTATACCCTGTTAAAAAAAAAAAAAAAAAAAAAAAAAAAAAGCTTTGATATACAAGTGCTTTGGATTACAAGCATGTTTCTGGAACGAATTATCCTCGCAAACCAAGGTTTTAGTGTGTGTGTGAGATATCTCTCTCTCTCTCTCTCTATCTCTCTATATCTCTCTATATATATATATATAATGTTTGGGAGGTTCGGAGTAATTTTCTAGCAATAAAATACAGGATTTTTACACATGGAAGAGAAACATCAGAACTGGTTACGCACCCATTGGCATCAACACTAGTTCACCCCGTGTTTGTATGGACATCTTCTGCACATTGGCAAGCTAAAGATCCAAAAGGTCCATTTCAGTAAGCGGTTTATCCAATCTTCATTTCTTTCACTGGCTACAGGAGGGTAAGAGGTACCCAATGAATCAAAACCTTCTTAATTCACCCCTAGAGCTAGCACCCCCGTTATGCTTTTAGAAGTTGCACCAATGTAAAAACCCATTTGTGGTACAAGGAGGGGTTATATGTTGTGGGAGATGGCAATTCTAGATACAAAATCACCATTAGTCTGTAGAATGGCATGGGGGGTACCTGCAGACATGATCAAGAAAATATGCTGCTTGACTTGGGGTGTCCGGTCAAGAAATGCCCGGGTGGAACTGCGTTCGGAGCTTTAGCCAATTGAAGGGTGGCTTTTTCCCCCCCCCATTTTAGATTTCTAATGCGGTTTTATTTGCCCATCGATAAAAGATTCACCCCCAACACTGCCCATCATTTAAATATCCGCCCCCTTCATGTATCTATCCGCCCCTCACCTACATGTACGTGCAACAGCCGCGTGTCAACTCAGCTCTATGTGGTGCACGCGCCTTTCCACCCGGGCACTATTTGATTCGATATTAGACCATGCGTCGTTAATTTCATAAGGCAGGCCACAATCAGTCTGATACAGTGAAGGGGGGGATTTGATCACTTGCTGATTACGTTTGCCCACTGACAAAGACATGGTCTATAAAATATTAATGGTTTGTTTATTATAACCGTGAGAAACAAAAATATCCAGAAAAGCTCATTTCAAAAAAGTTGGATTTGCACTTTGAGTGAAATAAGTATTTGATCCCCCCATTAGCAAGATTTCCAGCTCCCAGGTGTCTTCTATACAGATAATGAGCTGAGCTCTTAAAATCGATATTGTTAGCTGTGTATAAGACACCTGTCCACAGATGCAACCAGATTCCGATCTCTCCACCATGGCCGAGACCAAAGATCTGTGCAAGGATGTCGGGGAGAAGATTGGAGATCTACACAAGGCTGGAATGCACTAAAAGACCAAATCGCCAAGCAGCTTGGTGAGACGGTGACAACAGTTGGGATTATTCACAAATAGGGGGAACAAAACAACTGTCGCTCTCCCACGGTCTTAGGGTTGCCCCCTCATTCCCATAAACCCAAACACATGAATTACATGGGTTCTGAGGCAGATTTAATGAAGATAAGGCACCACAGGAGTTTAATCACCAACTTAACAGCCTCAGAACCTGTGTACTTCATGGATACATTCTCCCCCCTACTTGAATTCTTTGGTCCCCAAAGAGGTGGGGATATTGAACCAAACATAAAGAAAAAGGTATTTGGCTTTAAAGGGATGAGGTGGCAACCCTACTCGGTCTGGAGCTCCATACAAGATCTTACCTTGGAGTTTCAATGATCGTGAGGAATGTGCCCAGAACTACACGGGAGAATCTTGTCACTGATCTCAGCTGGGACCATTGTCACCAAGAAAACAAATCGGTAACACACTACACCGTGAGGGACTGAAATCCTGCAGCGCCCGCAAGGTGCCCCTGCTCAGGAATTCACGTGTACAGACCTATCTGAAGTCTATTTAACACCTGAATGATCAGAGGAGAACTGGGGGAAATAGTGTCCAAAAGTCAAACTCGTTGGCATCAACTCAACATGTTTGGAGGAGGAATGCAGTTAACCCCCAAGAACACCATCCCCCACCATCATACATGGAGGGGGAAACATTATGCTTTGGGGGTGTTTCTGCCAAGGGGACAGGACAACTTCACAGCATCAAAGGGACCATGGACAGGGCCATGTGCCATCAAAACTTGGTCGAGAACCTCCTTCCCTCAGCCAGGGCAATGAAAATGTGTCTAGCAGCATGACAATGACCCAAAACATATGGCCAAGACAGCAAAGGAGGGGCTCAAGAAGAAGCACATTAAAAAAGGTCCTGGAGTGGCCTAGCCAGTCTTCAGACCTTAATCCCATAGAACATATGTGGAGGGAGCTGAAGAATCGAGTTACCAAACGTCAGCCTGGCAGACTTGGAGAGGATCTGCAAAGAGGACAAAATCCCTCCTTAGAGGTGTGCGAACCTGGAGGCCAACTCCAAGAAACATCTGACCTCCGACCACCAACAAGGGATTCTCCACCAACTACCAAGTCATGTTTTGTGAAGGGTTCACATACTTATTTCACTCAATAAAATGCAAATCAATTTATAACTTTTGAAATGTGTTTTTTTAAGATATAGTTATTCAGTCTCTCACTGATCAGTCCAATTTTAATGGTCTGTTTATTTTTGATCAGTGTGTACAAAATCAGCAGTGGGGGGGCCAAATACAGCCCTCCCCCAGCATTGGAACAATGCTGCACCCATATAGGGAAGTATTTATGATTGACAGATGAGGCACCATTAACCCCTAAAAGCCACAACAGCATGCATTGCAGCTCCATTTACTTGAAGGGTTGTGTAAAAGCCGAGGTCCAGCTGTAAAAATAAAAAGTCAGCAGCTACAAACACTGTAGCTGCTGACTTTTAATAAGCACACTTACCTGTCCAGGGTGCCCGAGTTGTCGGCTGCCCATCGGATCCCAGCACCGCCATTCCAACTAAGGGAAACTGGCAGTGGAGCCTTGCATCTTCAATGCCCGTTTCCTACTGCGCATGTGCGAGTCGCACAGTGCTTTGTGAATGGCCAGCTGTCTTCTGGCACACACCGGTCCCAGAAGACATACAGTGCCTTGCAAAAGCATTCGGCCCCTTTGAACTTGGCGACCTTTTGCCACATTTCAGGCTTCAAACAAAGATATAAAACTATTTTTTTTTGAAGAAACAAGTGGGACACAATCATGACATTTATTGGATATTTTTAAACTTTAACAAATAAAAAAGTGAAAAATTGGGGGTGCAAAATTATTCAGCCCCTTTACTTTCAGTGCAGCAAACTCTCTCCAGAAGTTCAGTGAGGATCTCTGAATGATCCAATGTTGACCTAAAAGACTAATGATGATAAATAGAATCCACCTGTGTGTAATCATGTCTCCGTATAAATGCACCTGTGTCTCAGAGGTCCGTTTAAAGAGCAGAGAGTATCGTGAAGAACAAGGAACACACCAGGCAGGTCCGAGATACTGTTGGAGAAGTTTAAAGCCGGATTTGGATACAAAAAGATTCCCAAGCAGCACTGTGCAAGCGATAATATTGAAATGGGAGTATCAGACCACTGCAAATCTACGAAGACCGGGCCGTCCCTCTAAACTTTCAGCTCATACAAGGAGAAGACTGATCAGAGATGCAGCCAAGAGGCCCATGATCACTCTGGATGAACTGCAGAGATCTACAGCTGAGGTGGGAGACTCTGTCCATAGGACAACAATCAGTCCCTGTATACTGCACAAACCTGGCCTTTATGGAAGACTGGCAAGAAGAAAGACATTTCTTAAAGATATCCATAAAAAGTGTCATTTAAAGTTCCCACAAGCCACCTGGGAGACACAAACATGTGGAAGAAGGTGAAACCAAAATTAAACTTTTGGCAACAATGCAAAACGTTCTGTTTGGCGTAAAAGCAACACAGCTCATCACCCTGAACACACCATCCCCACTGTGAAACATGGTGGTGGCAGCATCATAGTTTGGGCCTGCTTTTCTTCAGCAGGGACAGGGAAGATGGTTAAAATTGATGGGAAGATGGATGGAGCCAAATACAGGACCGTTCTGGAAGAAAACCTGGAGTCTGCAAAAGACCTGAGACTGGGACGGAGATTTGTCTTCCAACAAGACAATGATCCAAAACATAAAGCAAAATCTACAATGGAATGGTTCACAAATAAACATATCCAGGTGTTAGAATGGCCAAGTCAAAGTCCAGACCTGAATCCAATCGAGAATGTGGAAAGAACTGAAAACTGCTGTTCAAACGCTCTCCATGCAACCTCACTGAGCTCCAGCGGTTTTGCAAGGAGGAATGGGCAAAAATTTCAGTCTCTCGATGTGCAAAACTGATAGACACCCCAAGCGACTTACAGCTGTAATCGCAGCAAAAAGGTGGCGCTACAAAGTATTAACTTAAGGGGGCTGAATAATTTTGCACGCCCAATTTCAGTTTTTTAATTTCTAAAAAAGTTTGAAATATCCAATAAATTTCGTTCCACTTCACGATTGTGTCCCAGTTGTCGATTCTTCAATTTTTTTTTTTTTTACAGTTTTAGATATCTTTTTGAAGCCCGAAATGTGGCAAAAGGTTGCAAAGTTCAAGGGGGCTGAATACTTCGCAAGGCACTGTATGTATATTTGTTTTTAGAGTTGACCTTCGCTTTAAAGTAGAACTGCCCGTTGATTGAAGGAGCTGCAATTCTTGCTGCAACCCCCCCCCAAACAAACCCTTCTAGCATGGACCTTGCTTGGCATTATTCTAAGCCACGAGGCTGTAAATATCAGAGCTCAGCCTTTGAGGCTTTCTGAAATCCCTCTGAGGGCAACGTCTAAGTGTGGATGGAATATGAAGACAGCTCACACGGGGTCATCAGGTTTCATGGCATTTATTATCCTGTAAAAAGGAAGAAGTTTACATACAAGTCATTTCCCTACAGGACAGAGTACACCTTATAGGAGGTCCCATTACTGGTCAGTATATATCATCTCACGTATATGTACAAAATTTAACAAGAAAATCAGACAACCACTCCGACCCCCCAGAGAGAAGACATGCCATAATCAGCGATTTAAAGTATAACTAAAGTAGTTTTAGGTGGAGAGGGATTAGACCCCCTACCAATCAGTTGTCTCCAGAAGAGTAATAGAGGTGATATCCTCCAATTGGGGAGGACACCAATTCTGGTGACCCCCAAGGGATTTCCTTACATCCTGCTTGGGGGACATCTAACTTAACTTCCTGTCCCATAGCCAAATGGGAAAACACATGACAGGGTTATAACTCTCCCCTAGAAGTTATGCCTAAAGTTCTACTTTAACACCTTAAAATTACAATCTGGAAATAAACGTCCCCCCCCATATCACACACCCGGGTTATAAGGCTCCAAAAGAAGCTGTCCTTTTCAGAATGTGCATCACATACATCTCTGAATCAGGGAAGCCTTACTCAGGCCCACACTGCTGTGACATTCGTGTCGACTTTAAGAGCATAAGTCGCGCCCCCATTAGCAGCAATGGAACTGTTCTAATAGGAGTATGGATAGGCTCAGGAGTCAGCCAATCATAAGGCAGCGAGGCATTTCCCGGCCCAGCAGCTGCACATACAGCTGTTGCCTATGATTGGCAGTGCGCAGTGGTGGGTACGATCTGAACATGCCCATCCCCATTAAATAGGAGCGCCTTGAGTTCCTGCACAACTTTTGGTGCGACTTCGGCGCAACGCAAATTCACGAAAGTTGTATGCAAGTCGTGCCAGGATGTCGAATAAAGTCACGGCAGTGTGGAACCGGACCTTAAGTACCTTCCCTGGTGTCAGCATGCAGTACAAGTTAATGGTTGCTTCTATCAGAGCCTTATCACACAGGTTCTTTTCAAGGGTCCACTCTGGGCGGTCGTATCTGAAGCTTCCACCTGGAGGCTGCTTGAGTTCGTTTCAGGGGGGAGGAGACGCAGCAGACCAGCTTCACGCCAGAGATGGCATCATCGGAGCCGAGTGCTGGAAAATCCAGTTGTGCCCGAATGTTGGGTGGGGGATTCCCCATCATGCAGTGCTATGCAGCCTTGAGTAGCTAGAGCACAAGGCTATAAAAACTGATGGATCGCAAACAAGCCCCAATACGGCAAAAGCCACCATGCTGGAATAAAAACATTAAAACTTTATTAGCGCATGACAGTTAGTGGTCAGGGTCAGGCGGTCTATAGATGCAATTTGTACAAGACGGGGAACTGAACAGCCGCCTTGCCCCCACAATGAGAACAGCCGCCTTGCCCCCACAATGAGAACAGCCGCCTTGCCCCCACAATGAGAACAGCCGCCTTGCCCCCACAATGAGAACAGCCGCCTTGCCCCCACAATGAGAACAGCCGCCTTGCCCCCACAATGAGAACAGCCGCCTTGCCCCCACAATGAGAACAGCCGCCTTGCCCCCACAATGAGAACAGCCGCCTTGCCCCCACAATGAGAACAGCCGCCTTGCCCCCACAATGAGAACAGCCGCCTTGCCCCCACAATGAGAACAGCCGCCTTGCCCCCACAATGAGAACAGCCGCCTTGCCCCCACAATGAGAACAGCCGCCTTCTGGCCAGCTCCTCCATAATATAATGCCATTAACCATAGGGGCCCCCCCCCACTAGATTGGAAACCATTCAAAGTCCCTACCACAGGACTGATTTACGAAAAGCAGCAGTTGCCCAGAGTAACTAGACTGAAATGGTTGCTAGGGGCAACAGTGCCACAACGACATTTGAATACAGAGCTTGCATCACACCCTTTCGCAGAGTCTGCGCTTCGGTGCTGTAGATTTAACACACTGATTAAAAACACAACCCATAAAACATGCAAACCAGGTTTACACCAACGTGGTAAAAAAATAAAACAAAAAACCCTTTGGAATAAAACCCGATCGCGTCAGTGCGAAATTCCTGATTCTTCAACTTTCACAAACAGAGAAAGAAAAAGTAAGAATAAAATTGCCGCGTACAAGATAAGCAGAGTCAAACCTCGATTACCGTGTCCCCGAAGTCTCTGTACCAGGACGGCGGTGTGAAAAATTAACCGGTAGGGCCAGCAACTCCCTCCCGCCGCCATCTGTAGGGTGGTAAAAAAACTTAAAGCCCTTAGAAAAATTCTGGAAGTGGTCAGTCTCTGACCTCAGAGGTACATCTGCTCCAGGCAGTTATAGTCCCCGGTCTGACCGGATACACAAGCCTGACCCCCCACCCCATTTCCCAGAATTCTGTGCAAATCTGATGGAATTTGAAGCGTTGAGGCATTACGGCGCCATCTTCTCCCGCTCAGCAGGATGAATGCCGCTCGCTCGACCTCCCTCACAGCTTCTTGAGGCGGCTGTAGAGCTCCCGCTTGCTGCGCTCCCCGGCCCAGGTCCGGCTTTTCATGCGAAATCTTTTCAGGTCCTCTTTGAAGTCCTCGTGCAGCATGGGACGGTAAGACTGCGGCTCACAGAATGACTGTCAGGAAAAAAATAAAATAAAATATAAAGACCATGAAAACCACCGATACCCCAATAAAGAGAAAATTTATAAAGCACTTCTTTAGCCACACAATAAAAAAAAATTTGTTGGATATCCATTCATGTCCGACTATCCCTTCACAACCAGAAGGTCAAACAAGCTTTATTGCAAGCAATGTAGACACACAGCACAAGACTGGGACACACCACTCACACTACAATGCTTTTCTCCACCAGTAGTAACTTGGTCATGAAGGGGGGGGGGGGGGGGGACTGGCAATAAGCATAGGGCCATATTAACCACTTTTTACCAGCCACGTTTTTACTAAAACAGACATACCATACTTGCCTCCACTGTGCAGTTCGTTTTGCACAGTGTGGCCCTGATCTTTGCTGTAACGGAATGGCCCGTGATACCCAGAGACTTTTGAAGGATGCTGGGTACTCCTATGCCAGCTTCACTAATGACTCTTGGGTCTAGGGTCATCCTATGTCCAATAGGGACATAGGATGACTGAGAAATGATATCTTGAATTACATGAGATGGGACAGTAATGATAATTCATGTATTGCAGGATATCTTAAAATATTACAAGCTGTTAATTCTGACCCCAACAGGTCAATAGGAGAAAGTGACTCATTCAACGTGGTACATAGACTGTTGAGGTGCCAATTAAGTCTACCTGGCTGTAGTGATAAAAGCTTGCTGTGATTGCATTCTATCGTGCCAATTAGGTCTGCCTCTCAACCTTTCAATGTGTGAAGTTCTGTTGATAATGTGTTGTGACTTAGCACCCTCTAAAAGGTCAGACATCTGACTTACGTCTACAAAGGAATGTGTATTGTGTAGCAGGTGAGAATAACTTATCGCAGAGTCAGAACGTCTGGGTAATGATTAGTAATTAGTTTGTGTAGATTATCTGAATGTCATTATCTAAAGGAATGTATATTGAGCACCCATTGTGTCATGTTGTGGGTGGAGGCAAGCCATCTTTCTTGGGGCTTCCAACTGTATATAACAAGCCTAAGTTTACCATTAAAGTGTCATTCTGTTTGGAACCAGAGAACAGAGCCGTGTCGTTACTCTGGGGAATTCTTATGGATCGTGTCTGTCGGATTGTGGAGTGTCGATAAGCTGTTGTGGGTTGATGGAATTAAATATCAAAAACGGAGTTAACCCCTGATCGTTACACTTGCCTTCTGGGGTCCCTCGGCTCCTCCCCGCAAGAGCTAGGACCCATGTGTATCACTCGACCCGGCTCGCCATTGGTTTGATTGACAGCAGTGCAGCCATTGGCTCCCGTTGCAATCATTCTCCAATAGCCTGCCTCAAGCTGGGGGAAAGAATTGCGCCCACAGAGTTTCAGTGATCAGGCAAAAAAAAAAAAAAAAGCGCAAGGTGTTTTTCACCTTAATGCATCAAGGTGAAAAAACACGAAGCTTTACAACCCCTTTATCTTGCAACACATGCCAGTGCTTGAAATGGATTTCCCTTATCAGATGGTGGAGCCGAAATGACTTCTAATGCGGTCTCAAGGACCTACAGAAGTTCTGCAGGTCGCTCAGCTCTATAGGATGCTCACCTTACACTTGGCGAAGAATTCCTTGTAGCCCCCAGCCAGGATGTAGAGTTCAGGGTATTGCAAACTGGGATACTCATTCCTGTCCCGGTCCTTCTCACGTAGGAACTTGCACCTGCAACCAAAAGGAGAGACTATGAATGACAACCAGGAGGGGCAACCGACTGAGGTCCCAGCTAGCGGAAACTAGAAGGCTTCAATTCCACTCACTGAAGAGCGAAAGTGTGTATATATTAGTGTGGCTTACTAGATCAACGCCATCTGTCAAATCAAAGTTGCCTCAGCAGCCAATAAGGTCACAACAGGTGTTGGGGGTCTTGGCAACAAAGTCAGGCCCACAGAATGGTCTACTCAGGAGGATTAAATATACTCGGCGACATCTTTTCAGGTAGGGCCTTTGACCCCGACAGGGTCAGTTCAATAAATTGCATGCAGAAAGTGGCCAAGGGAAAGTTGTGAACAGGAGAAGTATGAGACACTACAGGAGGGAGAGAGGGGAACACGGCTGGTCATTACTCACATTCTTGGTCCGCGCTCGGAGGAGAACTCGCAGTGGAAGATGACGATCACTCGATTGGTGCCGTGGGATTGGACGGGGCTCCTCAGCAGATGGTCCTCCAGCTCCTGCTCCATGTGTAGGTTGATGGCACCCTGCAAAGAACACATAACACAGGTCACCATTGTGGAGCTACAAGCATCATGTATACTGTAGGACTTGAATATATTCATTTACATCTGTGTGCAAACCCAGATGGGGGGGGATGGGAGAATGCCTTGATGGGTGGTTGTCAGTCAGGGGCCGGTGTGCTTGGCCAGACTATTTACATGCAGAGCACACTGGACGACACCCACATAAGATTCCGAGCCTCCATAAAATGAAATCCAATGCAAAGGAGTATAGAGTGCGCTGGTTGGCTCCCTGCTCGCGAATGGGAGTGCCTCTGGTGGCACGAAAAAAAAAAACTGCGTACGTGCCCGATGTACAATGACCGATTTGCAGGACGTTTTTTTTTTTTAATGGCGCCGTTTACATCTGGGTAACCAAGAAGCTATGCGACAGTCTGCCAATCAAGTCTATGCAGGGCCCGCCCCCCGATTAGCTGCTGGAAGAGCCAGCTGGTTGATCAGGACTGGAGATCCAGATCAAATCATGGAAGCTGGACATCCCTGCAACGGAATGGCCTGTGATATCCAGAGACTTTTGAAGGATGCGGGGTACTACTGTGCCAGCTTCACCAATGACTCTTGGGTCATCCTATGTCCATTATGGGCATAGGATGACTGAGAACTGATATCTCGGATTACATGAGCTGGAACATTGATAATTCATGTATTGCAGGAGATCTTATTTCAGGTGGTTTATTCTGACCCCAACAGGTCAATAAGAGTGTCTCATTCAATGTGTAACAGACTGTTGAGATGCAAATTAAGTCCACCTGGCTGTGGTGATGGGGCTTGCTGCGATTGCATTCTGTTGTCTATTGTGCCAATTAGGTCTGCTCCGAAGATATTTCATTGTGTATGCTAATGACAGTTTTGTGTGAAAATACCATCGATACTAGATGTGGAATGTGACTTGTCAGCTGTAGTAATAACTCCTGTAGATTTGGTGCCAGAATGTCTGTCTGGGATGTGGATTGAGGGGGAACTCGTTAAGCACCCATTGTGTGATGTTTTGGGTTGAGAGTTTCATTGTCCGTGATTACTGTAGCATGCTTGTAACTGTATATAACAAGGCTGAGTTACCATTAAAGCATTAATTCGTTTTTGAACCAGAGACAGAGCTGTGTGTGTCTCGTCCTTTTGGGGAATTCTTATGGATAGTGTCTGCTGGGTTGTTGGAGTGTGGGATAAGCTGTCTTGGTGGAATGGAATATTGTAAACGGTGTTAACCCCTGACTGTTACAATCCCCTCCTGCCACTTGTAAAAAAAACAAATTGAGCTGCCATTTAGCTGCTAGAATTGCTTTTACACGAGAGCCGACCGCCGGCTCTAAAGACTGGTACAGGGAGCTGAAGGCATCATACTGGTGTAACTACTTAATGTAGGGGGTACGTTGCTGGTTGGCTAGTGCTTGCACTACTTTTGCTGCGGTCCAGTGCAATTTAGCCTTTTCAAAATGAAGGCTCAAATTGCACCGTATGCAAATCGCACACAATTTGCAGCACATCCCTGTAAGATTACCAGTGTGATCTGGGCCTATGGGCCGGTTCAGACTCTCGCAATGCCAGACAGCGTATGCGAATTGCAGCACACCGTTGTTCAGATCACATGCAATTTCAGCCAGACAGTATGGCTGACATCGCACCGCATTTGGTCCAAACACGCACAGGACCATTTTTCCTGTTCGGACTAGAGTTCGATTGCACGGGTGTTCACACATATGCGATCTATGTCTGAACTGTCAGTTTGCAGTGCGATACTAGAGCTGAAATGGGGGCGCCGTTGACATACGACACTCCACAGCAGTTCGCATATGGCAGTGTGAACCGCTGTGCGATGCAGGAATCCGCATTGGCTTTGCAGGGTTCTCGCATTGAACCAGTGCAAACCGGGCCTATAGAGGTATAACCTAATGCGTTTTGCTTCCTCTTTATTCGCTGCAAAGTGAAAGCATAATGGGTTACTATGCATCGCATACTAGCCCAATATGTGGCACTCGAAATAAACAAAAACCAAAAGGTTGACGCTGCGCTAAATTAAATATTGAATTATAAATGTAAATAGCTGCTAGCACTAAATTGTGTACAACAACTTGGTAACATAAAAAAGAAGAAAAAAACAGTGCAGCGCTAGTGAATGATATTGTGCTCATATAAATTAATAATAAACAAAAAAAGTCATTCTGGAATAAACTGAAAATTTAGCCAGAATAGGAAAAAACATAAAAATGCAGATGGATATATGAAGAAAAAGTCTTAAAAAGCCACGAAACAAAGTTCATATGACTCTATCCAGTAATTTTCCTTGTGAAAGAGAAGTGGATTGTGCAGACAATGTGAAAGACTCTTGATTGATGTGAGGTAAGCTGTCACCAATACACCCGTGAGGAAGGATAAGATTGCCTGCTTACCAGATGAAAAGACTGTTTTGCATCAGTCTAATAGGGCCTGTGGGAAGTCTGGTCTCCCAATACCTTAGCCGTCAAGATAACCACGGTATAGCTCAGCATACAATCCGAAGAGTCATAAACCAAAAAAAAGAGAAGAAGGACCTCTCATAGCGTATAACGTTTAAAAATAGAAGAGGGTTTAATAAAAATTGCACTTACAATTAGGCAATATAAATACAGCATGGATAGCAAAACGTCTCCGATCTCTTGTTCCGATGCTTCTCGCTACTCGGTCAGGAAAACACAGCCGGCGTTCAGGACGGAACGCGATGACGTCACGGCACCCTACGATCGTTTCGTCGCTAATGGACTTCAACGGGGGAGTAAGCCGGCTTACTCCCCCGTTGAAGTCCATTAGCGACGAAACGATCGTAGGGTGCCGTGACGTCATCGCGTTCCGTCCTGAACGCCGGCTGTGTTTTCCTGACCGAGTAGCGAGAAGCATCGGAACAAGAGATCGGAGACGTTTTGCTATCCATGCTGTATTTATATTGCCTAATTGTAAGTGCAATTTTTATTAAACCCTCTTCTATTTTTAAACGTTATACGCTATGAGAGGTCCTTCTTCTCTTTTTTTTTTTGGTTTATGACTCTTCGGATTGTATGCTGAGCTATACCGTGGTTATCTTGACGGCTAAGGTATTGGGAGACCAGACTTCCCACAGGCCCTATTAGACTGATGCAAAACAGTCTTTTCATCTGGTAAGCAGGCAATCTTATCCTTCCTCACGGGTGTATTGGTGACAGCTTACCTCACATCAATCAAGAGTCTTTCACATTGTCTGCACAATCCACTTCTCTTTCACAAGGAAAATTACTGGATAGAGTCATATGAACTTTGTTTCGTGGCTTTTTAAGACTTTTTCTTCATATATCCATCTGCATTTTTATGTTTTTTCCTATTCTGGCTAAATTTTCAGTTTATTCCAGAATGACTTTTTTTGTTTATTATTAATTTATATGAGCACAATATCATTCACTAGCGCTGCACTGTTTTTTTCTTCTTCAATATGTGGCACTCGCCTGCAAACCAAGCCTGCTGGTGGAAGCATCTGTAACAGTATGGCCCGTGGGACCCAGAGGCTCTTGAAGGGTGTGGGGTACTCCTGTTTCAGCTTCACCAATGACTCTTGGGTCATCCTATCTCCACTAGGGGCATAGGATGACTGAGAAATTATATCTTGAATTACATGAGATGGGACAGTAATTCACAAGGTATTGCAGGATCTCTCGAAATATTACAGGTGGTCAATTCTGAACACAACCGGTCAATAGGACAGTGATTCAATGTGGGATGCTAATTGACACTGTATTGTGTGAAAGTCTATTGATATGTGATGTGACTTAGCACCCTCTAAAGGTCAGACGTCTGACTTATGTTTACTAAAGGAATGTGTATTGAATAGAAGGTGAAAAGAGCCAGAGTCATGACGTCTGCCATGTCAGCTATAGTAATTAACTCATGTAGACCTGGCACCAGAAAGTCTGTCTAAGATGTGGGTTGAGGGGGACTCGTTAGGACCCATTGTGTGTGATGTTGTGGGTGGAGTGTGTCATTGTCCCTTTGATTCCTGCAGCATGCTTTGTGGTTGCCAACTGTATAAAAACCTGAGTTTTACCATTAAAAAAGATCTATCCGTTTGGAGCCAGAGACAGAGCTGTGTGTGTGTCTCGTTTTTGGGGGAAAGCCAATGGGTCCTGTCTGCTGGATTGTTGAGTATCGGAAGCAGTCTTGGGTTGGTGGAATGGAATATCGCAACAGCGTTAACCCCTGACCGTTACAGCATCCATCAGCTTTTTTCGTGGGCCGCGGACTCCGGCTCTGACAGGCTGGAGTCGCATGACGTCACTCCCGTGCATGCTCGCCGGAGCCGACGGTCCCTAAACAGCCTGATCGTCCCCTTTCTAAAAGCTTGCATGTGCCGACGTCTATGGTAAACATCTCCTAAACCGTGCAGGTTTGGGGGATATTTCTAGTACCTACAGGTAGGCCATACCTGTAGGCATGTGGTCTGTAAGGGTTTACAGCCTCTTTAATGTGCGGCATATTTTCAAATGTTGAATTGTAACAGCAGAAGAAGACTCAGTAGCCTAAACGTCAACTCACCTTTATGTGACCACCGTTATACTCGTAGGGGTATCTGCAGTCAACGACAACACAGCGCTCGATGAAAGGATCGTAGTTCCCGGTTATTATCTTGACCATCTGTGAAGAGTATGACAGGTGAGTCCAGCAGGCCGGGGGGGGGGGGGGCCCCAATCACAGCAAAGTCAGCAGACATGGCTCAGAATGACACTCACCATCTCCGGGGCGATGTACCTGAGCTCCTGGTGTCTCCCGCTGATGGTGGGAAAGAGGAAGACCTGAGGTGGGAGAAGGAGGGAGGAGAATCATTACATGATCTGAGTGATGGTGGAGTAATAAAAATGGGATTATACCGCTGCGACGAGTACCTTTGAGAAGTCTCCGATCAGATCCCTTTGGTCGCTGTCAAATATATTTTCTATGGTTTCTTTGGAGAAGGATTTTGAGCGATTCAGGTTCCCGGTCTGTGGGTGCACAGGGAAGGACATTCAGCATCTCAGATACGAGAAGAACACATTTCAGGACATAACGGGGTTCATTTATTAAAACTGGAGAGTGCAAAGTCTGGTGCAGCTGTGCAAGGTAGCCATTGAGCGTTCAACTTCAGCTTGTTCAATGTGGACCTTCAAGTTCTTTATTCCACCCCCTCCTGAAGGAAACCAAAGCATCCCCCCCCCCCCCCCCCTTTACCTTTTTCCCTAAATCGGTTGTGTCCGAGAGGCCTGCCTGCTGAACCTGGAAAGAGCCATCAGGCCTCGCGATGACGTCTGACTGAACGTGGCGGCACAAGACGGAGCTGCGGTCAGGCACTAAAGGATCTCAGCGGGGACAACGCTGGATCCACTAGATAGGGTAAATATCTGAAATGTGCAGATGGCACCTTGGTGGGGGGGTTTGGGCACAGAAGGGACACACATTTCTATTAGGAAAAGTTATACATATATTACACACAGGAAGTTGATTGGCTACCATGCAGAGCTGCACCAGGATTTCGCCCTCAGTTTTATTAAAACGGATCGTACGTACCCTCTCAGCTTCGTGGTCGTCTGTCACCTCGCACATGCTGCGCCGCCTCTTTATTTTCTCCGGCAGGTCGGCTTGCGCCCGCTCCGTCCTCTTCAGTGTAGGTCTGGTCACAGGAAACCGCTTTGTAGGGGATTCGGCCTCACAAAACTGCGGGGTCACACCAGATGTCAGTACAATGCTTCTACACCAATCAGAGGAAAGGAGGAGTTTGAGGGGGGGGGGGGGTTTCATTTACTCACCAGCCCCGCGCTTCTCATAACCAGGGGAGCCGTCATAAGACTGGCAACGCCAAGAGTGATTTCCGATTCCGTCTGGAGAGGAGACCAGAAACAAACCTTGTTAAAATTTTACCACTCCAGATATACAGTCTTATCCACATAGGATCTGTGCAGTAACCCCAGTTTTTTTTTTATTTTATTATTTAATAAGTAGCCCCACACCTTATCCCACCAGAGCCCCCACACCTTATCCCCACCAGAGCCCCCACACCTTATCCCCACCAGAGCCCCCACACCTTATCCCCACCGTATCCCCCAACCTTATCCCACCAGAGCCCCCAACCTTATCCCACCAGAGCCCCAACCTTATCCCACCAGAGCCCCAACCTTATCCCACCAGAGCCCCAACCTTATCCCACCAGAGCCCCAACCTTATCCCACCAGAGCCCGTTCACACCAGACACGGTTCCATTCAGTTCCGTGTGCTTTTTCTTTGAAAAAAATAAAAAAAAGCATGCAGTGTTTTCCCATGTATTCCAATGGCTCTAGTTCACACCATGCAGTCAGTTTCTGGTGCGGAAACTGACTGCATGGTGTGAACTAGAGCCATTGGAATACATGGAAAACACTGTGCATGCATTTTTAGTGCAGAGAAAATGCACACGGAACTGCGTCTGGTGTGAACTGGCTTTAAAGGTTCTTGTAATGAGGGCAGCTACTACCGACCCCCACCACCTAAAAATTTTTTTTATATATATTATCCCATCTATCTATCTATCTTATCTATCTATCTATCATATCTATCTATCTAATCTATCTATCATATCTATCTATCTAATCTATCATATCCATCTATATTTCTGGCTTCAGTGCTTTTAGCCCCTGCCTCAAAATACAGAAAGTTGACTCCAGCAGTACTGAAGCCAGAGATCACTAGTATTTTCAGAAAAGGCCAGCAATGGTAGCCAACACATTTCCATGACAGGTGGCTGACCAGCCACCGCAGTTTTACAGCTGCGCGAGATCACGTAATATTACGTATCTCGCGAATCAGCCAATAGGGGCGCGTGCGCGCCAGCTGTCCAAACGCACATGCCCGATCGCTCGTTACAGAGCGAGAACCAGGAGCCGTGTGTGTAAACACACAGCTCTCGGTCCTGTCAGGGGGAGAAATGACGGATCGTCTGTTCGTACAATGTATGAACAGCAATCAGTCCTTTCCCCAAATCAGTCCCACACCCCCCCCTTCAGTTAAAACACACCCAGGGAACATACTTATTCCCTTCCTCGCCCCCTAGTGTTAACCCCTTCTCTGCCAGTGGCATTTTATAGTAATCAATGCATTTTTATAGCACTGATCGCTATAAAAAATGCCAATGGTCCCAAAAATGTGTCAAAAGTGTCCGCCATAATGTCGCAGTACTGATAAAAAAAATTCTAAGTATCTTTTTAGAGCAAACCATCCCCCTGCAGAAGACCACAAATGCACAGGTCGAAACGTGTCAGGGCTTTTTAGACGAACATTAAGCAATGGAACTCTATATTTGCATCACTGTACCATAGAATATGTATTGTATCATATAGCTGGTATTTATATTTTAAATTGCAACATGACATTTAAATAAAGAAGGTTTACTTCTTTCATCTTGGACCTTGTTATATTGCTGCTATAAAACCCCTTGGGGGGGGGGGGGAATTTTCCTATGTCACTCGTTTTGAGGTGTGCAGCCTCCATATTTCTCCGATATGTGTTCCTCTTCACCCCCGCCCCCCCAAATTTGATACAATTTGTTAAAATTTGCAAAAGTTTCCACACCATTTTTGGTATTTTAGCACATTGCGATTGATGTCGGATTTTTAGAGCGATGGATTATTGGGGAAGGTGGTTTATGGGAAGGGTCATAGGTTTGGCCAACGTGGAAATGGCATTACAGTGCCACGTGGTAAGGTATAGCAGCAGTGCAGGAGGTGTCCCATGTATCTGTTGACACTACACTTTAAATATGATTTAGGTCATCTCAGTTCCACCTACAAGAACGCTCAATAAATAGCGACGGGCTCACCAAGGGACACGTTTGCCGCATGGGCAAGCAAAGTTGGCATTACAGCCAGCATGGTCTCACCTCTGTATCCTCCTCATCCAGCATATCCAGGAAGCCGTCATCGCTGCTCCCAGTAGTGGAAGTGCAGGAAGATTTTCTTACTAATGGCAGGTCACATGATCGAATCTCGAAATCCTTCTCCGGTGAGGCAAACTAGGGGGGAGAAATAAAATGAATAGATTCCATATACATAAAACAATGCTTGCATGATTTGTTGCGTTACTCCTACCCAAGCAGTAATGAGGAGGAGGGAGGAGAACTGAAATGTGAAGGGTGGAGAGGACAGAAAAGGGGGAGGAAAAAAAAAAAAAAAAAAGGGGGGGGGGGGGGAAGGAAGGTGCCCCCTGGGGGGGGGGGGGGGGAATTGGGTAGAGGGCATGGAAGGGGCTCCCCTTCCATGCCGCAATTCCCACAGGGCACCTTCCTTTGTCCTCTAGGCCCCCCCCCCCCCCCAATTTAAGTTCTCATTACTTCTTGGGTACCGAGAAAGTCCATTTCCTCCAAGCCAAGTGTTCAGTAAGAGCAACCCTAAGCTATATCAATACCGCCATTAAAATGATGGTGCCCCTGTATCTGGTAGAGACCCATTTTGAAGCACACATTTCTTCTACGTCAGTAAAAAGTGAGAAGTCAAAACCCCCCCACAGCACAAGTGTAGTGGATGATTCTAAAATCCCCATTTCCAAAATTAGGCCAATTCTTTTTATTATTAGAATCACTGAAATGTTCCTCTTTTCCTTATACTGTTTATTTGTTTTCATACGCATTATGCATATGTATGTATGGGAATGATCAATACTGCTTGTTCTCCTTGATAAGATTTGTCACATATGTTTTAAGTATATTTCAACTTGGATGGATATACCAAAGGGATAAAGGAAAGTTAATCTTCCATTTTCTCCTTCTCATCTTTCAAATGTGTTCAGCCCCGCCCCCCCCCCCAGCATTCCTAGATGGCTTTTATTCCCAAAACCCCCTTCTCGTTCCTTGCTCTGTATGGAAGAGGAAGACCACCCCTTCCCCCCCCCCCCCGTGTGAAGCTTGTGGAGAAAACTTGCTGAGCTGACAATGAACTTTTAGGTCACATGGACTTCTAAAGAGGATGTGTATGCAACTTCCCTGGAATGGACTTGTGAGAAGAAACCATCCCCTATATGAACTGACCTATGAGGGTGCCATGTGCTACAGACGTCACAGGGAGGGGGGGTGGGTCTGTATAATGTGAACCAATCAATGCATGTTTTGTGATTCTATGCTTTTAATAAAGCTGTGGGGGCCATATAGCTCGCTCTCTTGGCTGTTGACCGTTGGAAGGTGAGCATGTGAAATCTTTGTCTGTAGATTGCACATATTTCACCATAGTAATTTGAATCAGGCGGCAGAGATGGGTTAGCCCTGAGATTGTCAGGAAATCAATTAGTCCACATCACAAGGACAGTTGCCGCTTCCAGAGAGACAATCGGGCTGAGCCGGTAGAATAAATCCAGACAAGAGCTTAGTCTTACCAAACACGCTGGTGCAGACTTCTGCCTCAGTACTAGAGGCTCCTTCCCACCGCCATGACACCGAGATCGCACCGCGCCTCTGAAGCTCGGCCTTACCGGTAACTTGAACTGGAAGGGCTCCTGAAGGGAAAAAAAATATATATATTTTTTTTAATTACGAGTGATTGGAGACTGATCACTTTGCATGACCCACCCTACTAACCTAAGACAGCACAACACTGGACATGCATGGGTCAGCCAGAGGTAAACAGACTAAACATATGTACAACAATCCCCCCAGCCAATGGCTGCACTGCCATCAATCTATCCAATCAGGACACAAGACACTGGTCGTGGGAAACTCAGGCAAGTATAAGCAGGGCTTGGGAAGGGGGGTGGCATTGTATTTGATGCAACTAAATGCTTGGCCACTAAAGCATTCAATGCAGTATTTAAATGTTGCTTTAAGGGATTTGTATAGGCATGACTTGAATTAAACCCCCCCCATCAAAGCAGCATTACTTTCACCTTTTTAGCCCCATGACATCACCAGGCTATTTTTTTTGACGACTAGGGCAGTTCTGGGGACATATACACTGCAATGCTTTTGCACAGAGCAGCCTCAACCCTCCTTGGGTACCCCTGCCAGTGCCCCTTGTCCCTCCCCCACCCCAAGTGCCCAACCATAGCAAGCCACTTGCTATGGGAGGCACTGGTGCGCATGCTGGCCCTGTGTGCCATTGAGCGCATAGCTCATCTCTCAAAAGTGGACAGCAGAAGGAGCCAATTGCTGCTGTCTGAACCAATGAGGGAGGGGGACACAACTGCAGCTCTCGTGCACATTGCTGGATCAAGGATGGACTCGGGTACAAGGCAGGGCGGCACTTTTAGAACAGGTTCTCCAGTTTAGCCCAGAGCACACATGAAGCTACATACATCAGTACTGCATCAAAATATTACACATACGTTTTCTTTGTCTTCAGAGTCGCCCAGACCAAACACTTCACAGTCCAAGGATTCCGATAGGTTCCTTCTGAATGTCGGACCGCTCTGCTGCAGAAGAGAAAAAACAGAAGATTATAAAAATAGAAGAGGTTTCAGCATGCATAGAGCACGCCGTCGATGAAGCGTTCAGCCATTTGATGCAGAGAAGGTTCTCAATTTAAAGCGCGTTAAACAGCGCTGCTAGATTAAATTATATACCAAGGGTACATCACACTGCAACCTCCCCCCCCCCCCGTATATTCAAGAAGATTTCATTGCTGTATTCTGCAAGTCTAAAAACATGAGAACTTACCGGCATGGACCTTCTCCTTCCGAGAGGCACCTTGGCACTAAAAAAAACAAAAAACAAAGGCTCAATAACTGTACAAAACCAAACAGGCCTGTCTGTAGCAGAAAGGAGTCACAGTATAGAGTGCCGATCATACACCAGTCCACCACAAGATGGCAGTAATAGGCACTTGAGCCCACAGATCAGGAATATTGGTTAACCTGCAGCAGCTCCATCACATTGGGCGGTTTCCAGCAGGAGCCCCTCCCTCCAGGTAGCCTGTACCTTGCTTGCTTACCACCCCCCCCCCCCCCCAGGTGGCCCGTACCTTATCCCTACCCCCCCTCCATTTAGCCCGTTCACATGCCCATCCTTTCCCTTAAGGTAGTTGGCACCTCATTCGCTCATGGTACCTTGTTGGAGCAACTCATCAGCACATCTCTTCATCCCCTGGCAGCCTGTACCTTGTTTACAAACCCTTCAACCCGTGGAAGGGGGCAAGTTAAGGTACACTTTTTTTGCCTTAAAAGCGGAGGTTCACACAAAAAGTGAACCTCAGCTTTTTGGATCCCTCCCGTGTCACATTTGACACCTTTCAGGGGGAGGGGGGTGCAGATACCTGTCCAAGACCGGTATTTGCACCACTTCCGGGTTCGGATCCCCGCAGGGGGAATCCAGCCTGGCACGTCACCCCCCACTGTCTTCTGGGAAACACTGTTCCTTGGAGAGAGCTGGGACCAGTGACGGCGTGCCACGTTCCTCACGTATGCGCAGTAGGGAATCAGGCAGCGAAGCCGGAAGGCTTCACTTCCTGATTCCCTCACCGAGGATCGAGCGATTGCTCAGCCTCGGCTGCCGACATCGCAGGCACGCTGGACAGGCAAGTGTCCATTTTTTAGAAGTCAGCAGGTGCCGTATTTGTAGCCACTGGCCAAAAAAAAAAAAAATAGGCCGAACCTCCTCTTTAACGCATTGAGGTAACAAAAAAAACAAAAACCCCATCCGACGATTAGTGGCGCCCCCCCAGTTTACTTAGCCGAGCACTTGAAAGTCCTGTGTCGTGAACATGCTGGCTTCTGGCTCATTCATGGGAAGACTGATAGCAGCAGGAGCCAATGGCTGCGCTGCCGTCAATCAAATCAATGACGTGGTGGGCCGAGTGATACAGTCGACGACCATCACGGGAGAGCGCCCATAAGCCAACACTCTTGGGAGAGCACTTCCCATAAGGGGGAAAGCTTCCCATAGGGGGGGGGGACCGAGACGACCATCACAGGAGAGCGCCCAGAAGCCAACCCTCGGGGAGAGCCCTTCCCATAAGGGGGAGAGCCGAGACGGCTGCCGAGGGACACCAGAAGACCAGGATCGGGGCCACTGTGCCCAAACAAGCTGCACAGTGGAGGAACACATGACTTTTTAAACAAAGGATCCTTTACAACCATTTTAAGGTTTCAGAAGGGGTCACTATGGTGGCCAGGCAATTGGTATTTTCAGAAATCAGCAGTTTTAGCCCCCCCCTTGTATTTTTCCCACCAGAAACAGATATTCCAAGCCTCTGCTCAGTCTAGGGGTGGTGAAGGACATCTTTGAGGGGACGGGGGAAATCACTATAACTATAAAGATGGATAAACTTACTTCTTGCATTGGCCGGAGTCGAAAATTGAATTCTCAAACCTGGAAAATCAATAAAAAAGTACATTAGGAGTTTAGAGAATAGAAGTCCGATCAGATATCAGGGGGAACCAATGGAAAAACAGAACAAGAGACTTAGGAGGATAACCATCCTTTACATGGGAAGTGTGAATGACCAATCGCATCAAGACTATAGAGGCGATCATTTACAAGCTACAGAACACAGACCACCCACCAGTAGTACAGATTATAGTCTGGGATGGTCATTCAGCCTTTTTACCCCCAGAGGAACCCTTGAAATAATTCTCAGGTCACCCCCTGGCAAGATTCGTTTAGCGACAGTCATTGGGGGGAAATGGCCCTTACATTGGGAGACATGGTGTTTTAAGACCCTGGATGTCCCTTTAAAGAGAACCTGTCCAAAAAAAAAAAAAAAACCCGTGAACGTTCACATTCCTGCATCAGAAGTGTTCAATGAGGCATGGCACAGAGTTAATGCCAGACCTCTGTCTGTATTCTGAGAACTGACACTTCCTGTGAAGAAACCACATATCCCACAATCCCTGTGGCTCTCAGTTTATTGCATGGGTGTCCAACCTGTGGCCCCTCCAGCTGTTGAACAACTACAGGACCCATGAGGCATTGCAAGGAAAGTCCCACAAGACATTAACAAGCATGGGTCTCCTGGTGGGAGGAGAGGCCCGGCAAGAGCAAGGGGGTATAGAGGACATCCCCTCCCAATCCCCCCCCAAAAAAGCTGAAGCACTCACGTTTCTTCCAGGTCCCTCAAACTCAATGAAGTCGGCGAATCAAGACCCAGACCTGGAAGTAGAGATTGCAGTCATTAGTAAATACAATCATCCAACACACAGAACAGGGTCAAGGGACAGCAGCCCTTGGGCTCTGGAGGTTTGGCAAGGGAGGTCAGCAATCACTACATCACCCAACCCCACCAACAGTGCATGTTTTCTCAGCTACCAGGTAGGTTCCCAGTGGCATGAGTAAGCCTCTAGGAGCAGGTATCCTAGAAACTACGGCCCACTAGCTGTTGTGGAACTACACGGCCCACCAGCTGTTGTGGAACTACACGGCCCACAAGGCATTGTAAAACTGACATTCGCAGACATGACTAGGCATCATGGGAATTGTAGTTCCTGAACTGGCCGTAGTTTGAAGACCCCTGTCCTAGAGCAGGGAAATGCAATCGGTGGACTCCAGCTGTTGCAGAACCACAAGTCCCATGAGGCATAGCAAGACCGACAGCCACAAGCATGACACCCAGAGGCATGATGGGACTTGTAGTTTTAGCAGACCTCAGCTGTTGCAAAACTAAAAGTCCCATCATGCCTCTGGGTTTCATGCTTGTGGCTGTCAGAGTCTTGCTATGCCTGATGGGACTTGTAGTTCTGCAACAGCTGGAGCTCCACTAACTGCATATCCCTGGTATAGGAAGACCTCAGCAGTGGAGGACATGCCAGGCTGGCAGCCCTAAAGAACCACAACTGAGCAACGCTGATCTACACAGAATCCATCACTGATCAGGGAGGGGGCGTTCAAAGTACTTCCCAAATCATGGATGTACACTGCCGGGTCTACAGCTCCAAGCAGAAGGGTCACGGCTACCCGAAATGGACACTAGAGGGAGCCAACAAACTAAAAAATGCCGGTTTCAGGAGCGACCCTCCCCATTGTACAGAATTAGGAACCCTACTCTTACAGGGGTAGGCAAACATCAGTCTGCCATCTGTTGAGCAACTACAAGTCCCATGAGGCATTGCAAGACTGAGCATGACTCGCAGAAACAGGGGCATGATGGGACTTTTAGTCAAAGAGCCATCCCTTTGCCTGCTCTACCAAAAAAAACACCACAACAACAACCCAACCACCACCACCACCACACCAACCACCACCACCCCCCAACAACCACCACCACACCAACCCAACAGCCACCACCACACCAACCCAACAGCCACCACCACACCAACCCAACAGCCACCACCACACCAACCCAACAGCCACCACCACACCAACCCAACAGCCACCACCCCCCAACAACCACCACCACCACCACCCCAACAACCACCACCACCACCACCCCAACCCAACCACCACCACCACCACCCCAACCCAACCACCACCACCACCACCACAACAACCACCACAACAACCCAACCACCAACCACCACCACCCCCCAACCACCCAACCACCACCACCCCCCAACAACCCAACCACCACCACCCCCCAACAACCCAACCACCACAACAACAACCCAACCACCACAACAACAACCCAACCACCACAACAACAACCCAACCACCACAACAACAACCCAACCACCACAACAACAACCCAACCACCACAACAACAACCCAACCACCACAACAACAACCCAACCACCACAACAACAACCCAACCACCACAACAACAACCCAACCACCACAACAACCACCCAACCACCACAACAACCACCCAACCACCACAACAACAACCCAACCACCACAACAACAACCCAACCACCACCACCACACCAACCCAACCACCACCACCACACCAACCCAACCACCACCACCACACCAACCCAACAGCCACCACCACACCAACCCAACAGCCACCACCACAACACCAACCCAACAACCACCACAACAACACCAACCCAACAACCACCACAACAACAACCCAACCACCACCCAACCACCACCACCACAACAACAACCCAACCAACAACAACCACCACCACCAACCAAAAAAAAACAAAGGGATAGCAATGGCCAGGATGCTCCAATGAAGTCTCAGGAAGGAGTAAGCCCATTGGTGCAACTTGTCAGTTTCAAATTGCATGTCACGTCGCACCCCATTGTCTGCAAAACGAAGCGGTCAAATTGGTGCGACTCCGATGACGTTTGGAATCACACCGATTGGCAATGCAGTTCTTCCACTACTTTTTGCAAGTCCAGGTGCGACTTGCATAGACATCTAATGCATGAACTAGGAGATTTCTCCCAAGTCGCACTGAAATGCTACTTTGGAATCGTGCCACTTTCAAGTGAAAATTCTAGGAGCCAATCACAAAAGCACGAATCGCGCCTTACCGGCATCCATGGAGTCAGACGAGTCCGTCCTGGGGAGGAAGTAGCGATCGGACAGCTTACGTTTCGGAGTTTCACATTGACTGCGGAGAGGAGGAGGAGAGGAAACACGTTCACATTCTGAACAGAGAACAAATACATCATAACAGCTACAAGGACAGAGAGGTACAAATAGAGCTGCAGGACTAATCGCCATCTTTTTTCCCCCCCCGCTGCGATCGTGACAAAGTATTTCCCGATCTTTCTAGGCAGAGAATTCTCTCTGCTCTGCTGAAGCCACAGCTGTAAAATCCGGGCAGTCTGACAAGTATCAGAAGATTCTTTATCAGTGGAACATGGAGTCTAAACATTGTAACAACTTGTCTTTTACATACAGAAGTCTATTCCTTTGATGTAAATTAGGAAAGTTTAACCACTTAAGACCCAGACCATTATGCAGGTAAAAGGACCTGGCCAGTTTTTGCGATTCAGCACTGCTTCGCTTTAACTGACAATTGGGCGGTCGTGCAACGTGGCTCCCAAACAAAATTGGCGTCCTTTTTTCCCCACAAATAGAGCTTTCTTTTGGTGGTATATGATCACCTCTGCGGTTTTTATTTTTTGCGTTATAAACAAAAATAGAGCGTCAATTTTGGAAAAAAAAAATCAATATTTTTTACTTTTTGCTATAATAAATATCCCCAGAAAAGATAAAAAAAAAAAACGTTTTTTCCTCAGTTTAGGCCGATACGTATTCTACCTATTTTGGTAAAAAAAAAAAAAAAAAAAAATCACAATAAGCGTTTATCGATTGGTTTGCACAAAATTTATAAAAATGCAATAAAATTATCTCCCATTTTGTAATTTTTTTTTTTTTACTACTAATGGCGGCGATCAGCGATTCTTTTCGTGACTGCGACATTATGGCGGACACATCGGACAATTTTGACACATTTTTGGGACCATTGTCATTTTCACAGCAAAAAATGCTATAAAAATGCACCGATTACTGTGAAAATGACAATTGCAGTTTGGGAGTTAACCCCTTCAGCGCTCCCTAGTGGTTAAGTGTGACCTCATATGTGTTTCTAACTGAAGGGGGGCGGGGCTGGACATGTGACGTCATTGATCGTGTTTCCCTAAACAGACGATCACTGACATTGCCACAATGAAGAACGGGGAAGTTGTGTTTACAATTGCCTCTCCCCGTTCTTCAGCTCCGGAGGACCGATCGCGGGACAGCGGCGGCGATCGGGTCCCGCAGGCGCAGTCACGGAGCTTCGGACCGGGTCGCGTGCATGCGCCACCCCACGGCTGGGCTTAAAGGGCCACGTACAGGTACGTGGATGTACCCAGCCGTGCCATTCTGCCGACGTATATCAGCGTGAAGGGGTCCTTAAGTGGTTAAAGGGTTTGTAAAGGAAATTTTTTTATTTAAACAAACAAACATGTTAAACTTACCTCCACAGTGCAGCTCATTTTTGCACAGTGTGGCCCCGATCCTCATCTTCTAGGGGCCCTCAGTGGCCGTCTCTGGTCCTCCCCGCAAGAGAGCTCACGTGGTGTGGAGTCCTTGCAGGCGCGCTGCCGTGATACAGCTGACGGCCATAGCCGCCGACTATCACTCAGCACCGCCCCCCCTCCTGCGTCATTGGTTGCCAATGGCTGCGCCGCTTCAATCGACCAATGAATGAGCCGGGAAGCCAGCGCGCTCACGGCGCAGGACTTTCGAGGGGTCAGGCAAGAAAATGGGGGGGGGGGGCTGGGGAGGCCAGTATTCCAGGAAGTTTGCATTAAGGAAAAACACCCCACACCTTTACAACCCCTTTAACCACTTAAGGACCGCTTCCTGCAGATATACGTCGGCAGAATGGCACGGCTGGGCACAAGCACATCCTCTTTAAGTGCCCAGCCGTGGGTGGCGGGCACACGCCCCGAAGCTCTGTGACCGCAGCCCCGATCAGTCCCCGGAGCTGAAGAACGGGGAGAGCCGTGTGTAAACACGGCTTCCCTGTTCTTCACAGTGGCAGCTTCATTGATCGTCTGTTCCCCGATATAGGGAAACAATGATGTCACACGTCCAGCCCCGCCCCCCCCTACAGTTAGAAACACATATGAGGTCACACTTAACCCCTTCAGCACCCCCTAGTGGTTAACTCCCAAACTGCAATTGTCATTTTCACAGTAAACAATGCATTTTTATAGCATTTTTTGCTGTGAAAATGACAATGGTCCAAAAAATGTGTCAAAATTGTCCGCCATAATGTCGCAGTCACGAAAAAAAAAAGCTGATCGCCGCCATTAGTAAACATTTTTTTATAAAAATGCAATAAAACTATCTCCTATTTTGTGAACGCTATAAATTTTGTGCAAACCAATCGATAAACGCTTATTGCGATTTTTTTTACTAAAAATAGGTAGAAGAATACGTATCGGCCTAAACTGAGGAAAAAAAAACGTTTGTAATATATTTTGGGGGATATTTATTATAGCAAAAAATATAATTTTTTTTCTAAATTGTCTATTTTTGTTTATAGCGCAAAAAATAAAAACCGCAGAAAATAAAAACCGCAGAGGTGATCAAATACCACCAAAAGAAAGCTCTATTTGTGAAAAAAAGGACGCCAATTTTGTTTGGGAGCCACGTCGCACGACTGCGCAATTGTCAGTTAAAGCGACACAGTGCCGAATCGAAAAAAACTGGCCCGGGTCCTTTACCTGCCTAAAGGTCGGGGTCTTAAGTGGTTAAAAAACACTAAACTGGCATTTGTTGGTTTCAAGTATAAAATCTTTTTTGCTAGAAAATGAGCTAGAACCCCCAAACATTACACATATTTTTCAGCAGAGACCCTAGAGAATAAAATGGTGGTTGCTACAGCACCCTGCCAGCCCCTCCCATCAGCTATGATCTACCTGCATTGCATAGAGACCTAGAGCACCCTGCCAGGCCCCTCCCACCGGCCATGATCTGCCTGCATTGCATAGAGACCTACAGCACCCTGCAGGCCCCTCCCACCAGCCATGATCTCCCTGCATTGCATAGAGACCTACAGCACCCTGCCAGGCCCCTCCCACCGGCCATGATCTGCCTGCATTGCATAGAGACCTACAGCACCCTGCCAGGCCCCTCCCACCAGCCATGATCTCCCTGCATTGCATAGAGACCTACAGCACCCTGCCAGGCCCCTCCCACCAGCCATGATCTGCCTGCATTGCATAGAGACCTACAGCACCCTGCCAGGCCCCCCCCACCAGCCATGATCTGCCTGCATTGCATAGAGACCTACAGCACCCTGCCAGGCCCCTCCCACCAGCCATGAACTCCCTGCATTGCATAGAGACCTACAGCACCCTGCCGGCCCCTCCCACCAGCCATGATCTCCCTGCATTGCATAGAGATCTACAGCACCCCGCCGGCCCCTCCCACCAGCCATGATCTCCCTGCATTGCATAGAGACCTACAGCACCCTGCCAGCCCCTCCCACCAGCCATGATCTCCCTGCATTGCATAGAGACCTACAGCACCCTGCCAGGCCCCTCCCACCGGGCATGATCTCCCTGCATTGCATAGAGACCTACAGCACCCTGCCAGGCCCCTCCCACCGGCCATGATCTGCCTGCATTGCATTAGAGAAGCACAGAGACTCGCTGATCTAAAATAAGAAACTTATCCAAACTAGGTTGTATTTAAATAATGTCACTATGTTTGGGGGGGGGGGGGGGCTGGGAAAGCAAAATATAGTCGCAGTGTGACTGTGAAGGACCTTTCTGTTGGTGGTGTGCCACAATAATTAGCTTCATCTTATCTACAAGAGTGCAAGCCGCCTGGCAGGACACCAGATAATCAGGAACAGATGGAGCACATGGTGGGGGGGGGGGGGTAATGCATTCAGGAAGTTCCCAAGTCCTCCATGAAGAAATGAACCATCACTTGGCACAAGGCCCGACTGTTCTATCCCGAGGATGATGAATGAAGACGGAAAGATCAGAAGATCCTGCTGCACCAAATACTGGAGATGTCCGAGTCTGTGTGCAAATGACCACATTGCTGG